>NC_089846.1:67519989-67833918 GCF_035609145.1 Eleutherodactylus coqui
AATGTGCCGTCAGGGAGATATAGTGGCCCTGCCCGCCTGTGCTTGTCCATGTGTCCGTTGTTAAGTGGACCTTGGCAGTAACCGCGTTGGTGAGGGCGCGTACAATGTTGCGGGAGACGTGGTCGTGCAGGGCTAGGAAGGCACATCGGGAAAAGTAGTGGCGACTGGGAACTGAGTAGCGCGGGGCCGCCGCTGCCATCATACTTTTGAAGGACTCTGTTTTCACAACCCTATACGGTAGCATCTCTAGGCTGATAAATTTTGCTATGTCCACGCTTAACGCTTGAGCGTGCGGGTGCGTGGCGGCGTACTTGCGCTTGCGCTCAAACACTTGTGCTAGCGACGGCTGGACGGTGCGCTGACAGACATTGCTGGATGGGGCCGAGGACAGCGGAGGTGAGGGTGTGGGTGCAGGCCAGGAGACGGTAGTGCCTGTGTCCTCAGAGCGGGGTTGGATCTCAATGGCAGGTTGGGGCACAGGGGGAGAGGCAGTGGTGCAAACCGGAGGCGGTGAACGGCCTTCGTTCCACCTTGTGGGGTGCTTGGCCATCATATGTCTGCGCATGCTGGTGGTGGTGAGGCTGGTGGTGGTGGCTCCCCGGCTGATCTTGGCGCGACAAAGGTTGCACACCACTGTTCGTCGGTCGTCTGCACTCAGTGAAAATCTGCCAGACCTTTGAGCACCTCGGCCTCTGCAGGGTGGCATGGCGCGAGGGGGCGCTTTGGGAAACAGTTGGTGGATTATACGGTCTGGCCCTGCCTCTACCCCTGGACACCGCACTGCCTCTTGCAACCTGCCCTGCTGCTGCCCTTGCCTCCCCCTCTGAAGACCTGTCCTCAGTAGGCGTAGCAAAGCCGGTGGGGTCAGTCACATCATTGTCCTGCTGCTCTTCCTCCGAATCCTCTGTGCGCTCCTCCCTCGGACTTACTGCCCTTACTACTACCTCACTGATAGACAACTGTGTCTCAACGTCATCGTCCTCCTCACCCACCGAAAGGTCTTGAGACAGTTGCCGGAAGTCCCCAGCCTCATTCCCCGGACCCCGGGAACTTTCCAATGGTTGGGCATCAGTCACGATAAACTCCTCTGGTGGGAGAGGAACCACTGCTGCCCAATCTGAGCAGGGGCCCAAGAACAGTTCCTGGGAGTCTGCCCGCTCCTCAGAATGTCTCATTGTAATGGAGTGAGGAGGCTGGGAGGAAGGAGGAGCAGCAGCCAGAGGATTCTGAGTTGCAGCAGTGGACGGCGCAGAACTGTGGGTGGACGATAGGTTGCTGGAAGCACTTTCTGCCATCCACGACAGGACCTGCTCACACTGCTCATTTTCTAATAAAGGTCTACCGCGTGGACCCATTAATTGTGCGATGAATGTGGGGACGCCAGAAACGTGCCTCTCTCCTAATCCCGCAGCAGTCAGCTGCGATACACCTGGATCAGGAGCTCGGCCTGTGCCCACACCCTGACTTGGGCCTCCGCGTCCTCGGCCGCGTCCACGTCCTCTAGGCCTACCCCTACCCCTCAGCATGCTGTATTACCAGTAATGCAGAAACAGAACGCTGTAATTAAATGTGCCGCTTATTGGCCTGTGGTTGGAGGCTGACTTCGCTTACGGAACGCCAGGAAATAATTTTGCGCAAGCCTGCTGTAACACTTAGCTGGCTGCGTATGAATTTGGAGAACTACTACACCCAGCACAGACCCAGAACACTGAGGACACTCACAGGCAGCCCAAATAGATTTTTTTCCATAAATTTTTTTGCAAAGGCCCACTGCCTATATTCAATCAATACGTCTTCTGTCCCTGCCTAAGCGCTTCTGTCCCTGGAGTATTACTGCAGGGCGCAATGCTCTGCACGGCCGATATACCAAAAAAAAAAAAATGTGCAACACTGCAAAAAGCAGCCTCCACAGTACTGCACACGGTTAGATGTGGCCCTAAGAAGGACCGTTGGGGTTCTTGAAGCCTAAAATGCTCCTAATACTCTCCCTATAGCAGCTCCAACAAGATAGCACTTTCCCTCCTCTATGTCAGAACGCATCTGTGGCGAGCCGCGGGAGGGGCCGATTTTTATACTCGGGTGACACCTGATCTCGCCAGCCACTCACTGCAGGGGGGTGGTATAGGGCTTGAACGTCGCAGGGGAAGTTGTAATGCCTTCCCTGTCTTTCAATTGGCCAGAAAAGCGCGCTAACGTCTCAGAGATGAAAGTGAAAGTAACCCGAACATCGCGTGGTACTCGTTACGAGTAACGAGAATCCCGAACACGCTAATACTCGAACGAGTATCAAGCTCGGACGAGTACGTTCGCTCATCTCTAGTCACCTGTGATCACTGGAGGCTGCTGTACAGTAATCATTATCACTGTGGAGAGAGAATATTTGACTATTATACGGTGACTGCATTTTTCAGAGGAACCTAATTCTGGGCCACTGTATGTAAGCCTACCGTGTTATAAAAGTTGTATTATGCTGTTTCTGATATGTATATATTATTTTGAGGGGGGACATATGACTTGAGATTAAGACACTATGAAAGCTGTGCGTGTATGTGGGAGTCAGGGATGGGGCTAGGCTAAGCTGTTTCAGTACCACCATAGTAGCAGTGTTCCCTCTGTAACCCCATCAAGTAACAGTGTACCCTCTGTGGCCCCATAAAGTAATAGTGCCCTCTTGATGGTCAGAGCTTACATAAACCAAGTACGGTGTCAGTGTAAACTGTTTATCAGCAACCAATCAGGACAATCTGCACATACAGAGTGCTAAGCACAGCACATGGGTTGCAATGGCAGGTTTGCCATATATTTCAACCAGTTAAATGGGTTTTGTCACTTTATGCCACATGTGTCATACATAAGGCCTGTGGCCCAAATCCAGCCCACCACCTCATTTTATATGGCCCGCTGGCTGTGCTAAAAACCAAAGAGGCAATCTACTCACCCAGCCTGCAGCTGCGGTCCAGCGGTGGCAATGTAGTCTGTGACTGCTGACCTCTTCGTCCTGACATCTACGTGCATTGTTCTGTACACAGCGCACATGTCGAGGTCAGAGGTTACAGGTCAGCAGTGGCTGCCGCTATTACACTGCATATTTGTGCATCCAAAAAAGAACAAAGAGGGGTCCACTGAAATGGTGCTCAAATACAGAGATTTCATGCGAATTCACTACGTATTTGCACTGGCCCATTCACTTCAATGGCCTATTGCAGTGCGTAATACACACCAAAATAGGTCATGCCACATTCTTTTTCACAAGATCGCACATCGCATGAATAAATAATGGGAACGAAAGGGTCTATTCACTGTGAATTGCACGTATATAAGGCTGCGCAAGTACACTCATTTAAATGAGCCCTTACTTTACAGTCGTGCAATTGCAATCGGCCCTTTGAAGGCAACCATAAGGCAGATGTGGCGCTCGGTGAAAATGAGTTTGACACCCCTGCTTTACACTACGGATCACCTATTATCTGGATAGATCACAAATAGCAGATTGACAGGGATCCACCGCTTGAGTCGCCACTAGAGATGAGCGAACGTACTCGTCCGAGCTTGATACTCGTTCGAGTATTAGCGTGTTCGAGATGCTCGTTACTCGAGACGAGTATCACGCGATGTTCGAGTTACTTTCACTTTCATCTCTGAGACGTTAGCACGCTTTTCTGGCCAATAGAAAGACAGGGAAGGCATTACAACTTCCCCCTGCGACATTCAAGCCCTATACCACCCCCCTGCAGTGAGTGGCTGGCGAGATCAGGTGTCACCGGAGTATATAAATCGGCCTCTCCCGCGGCTCGCCACAGATGCGTTCTGACAGAGATCAGGGAAAGTGCTGTCTTGCTGGAGCTGCTATAGGGAGAGTGTTAGGAGTATTTTAGGCTTCAAGAACCCCAATGGTCCTTCTTAGGGCCACATCTAACCGTGTGCAGTAGTATGGAGGCTGCTTTTTGCAGTGTTGCACATTTTTTTTTTTGTATATCGGCCGTGCAGAGCATTGCGCCCTGCAGTAATTATACATAGTCCAGGGCCAGTAGTGGTGGTGAGGCAGGGACAGAAGACATATTTATTGAATATAGGCAGTGGGCCTTTCCAAAAACATTTGGGAAAAAAAATCTATTTGGGCTGCCTGTGACTGTCCTCAGTGTACTGGGTCTGTGCTGGGGGTAGTTGTCCTAATTCATACGCAGCCAGCTAAGTGTTACAGCAGGCTTGCGCAAAATTATTTCCTGGCTCTGTGTTGGCTTTTACATCACCACTGTATTCCAGTCCACAGTGCAACAGTCTGCAGTTATTTTACATACTCCAGGGCCAGTAGTGGTGACGCAAAGAGAGAAGACATATACAGTGTATATAGGCAGTGGGCCTTTCCAAAAACATTTGGGAAAAAAAATCTATTTGGGCTGCCTGTGACTGTCCTCAGTGTACTGGGTCTGTGCTGGGGGTAGTTGTCCTAATTAATACGCAGCCAGCTAAGTGTTACAGCAGGCTTGCGCAAAATTATTTCCTGGCTCTGCTGTGCGTTCCGTAAGCGAAGTCAGCCTCCAACCACAGGCCAATAAGTGGCACATTTAATTACAGCGTTCTGTTTCTGCACTACTGGTAATGCAGCATGCTGAGGGGTAGGGGTAGGCCTAGAGGACGTGGACGCGGGCGAGGACGCGGAGGCCCAAGTCAGGGTGTGGGCACAGGCCGAGCCAGTGCGGTGGCCAGGGGTAGAGGCAGGGCCAGACCGAATAATCCACCAACTGTTTCCCAAAGCACCCCCTCACGCCATGCCACCCTGCAGAGGTCAAGGTGCTCTACGGTGTGGCAGTTTTTCACAGAGACGCCTGACGACCGACGAACAGTGGTGTGCAACCTTTGTCGCGCCAAGATCAGCTGGGGAGCCACCACCACCAGTATGCGCAGGCATATGATGGCCAAGCACCCCACAAGGTGGGACGAAGGCCGTTCACCGCCTCCGGTTTGCACCACTGCCTCTCCCCCTGTGCCCCAACCTGCCACTGAGATCCAACCCCGCTCTGAGGACACAGGCACTACCGTCTCCTGGCCTGCACCCACACCCTCACCTCCGCTGTCCTCGGCCCCATCCAGCAATGTCTCTCAGCGCAGTGTCCAGACGTCGCTAGCGCCACTGTTTGAGCGCAAGCGCAAGTACGCCGCCACGCACCCGCACGCTCAAGCGTTAAACGTGCACATAGCCAAATTGATCAGCCTGGAGATGCTGCCGTATAGGCTTGTGGAAACGGAGGCTTTCAAAAGCATGATGGCGGCGGCGGCCCCGCGCTACTCGGTTCCCAGTTGCCACTACTTTTCCCAATGTGCCGTCCCAGCCCTGCACGACCACGTCTCCCGCAACATTGTACGCCGCCCTCACCAACGCGGTTACTGGCAAGGTCCACTTAACAACGTACACGTGGACAAGCACAGGCGGGCAGGGCCACTATATCTCCCTGACGGCACATTGGGTGAATTTAATGGAGGCTGGGACCGAGTCACAGCCTGGGACCACTCACGTCCTACCCACCCCCAGAATTGCGGGCCCCAGCTCGGTGCTGGTATCTGCGGCGGTGCATGCTTCCTCCACTAAACCACCCTCCTCCTCCTCCTCCAACGCAACCTCTGTCTCGCAATCAAGATGTGTCAGCAGCAGCAGCATGTCGCCTGCAGTCGGTGTCGCGCGGCGTGGCGTGGCAGCACAGCGGTGGGCAAGCGTCAGCAGGCCGTGCTGAAACTACTCAGCTTAGGAGAGAAGAGGCACACGGCCCACGAACTGCTGCAGGGTCTGACAGAGCAGACCGACCGCTGGCTTGCGCCGCTGAGCCTCCAACCGGGCATGGTCGTGTGTGACAACGGCCGTAACCTGGTGGCGGCTCTGCAGCTCGGCAGCCTCACGCACGTGCCATGCCTGGCCCACGTCTTTAATTTGGTGGTTCAGCGCTTTCTGAAAAGCTACCCACACTTGTCATACCTGCTCGGAATGGTGCGCCGGCTCTGCGCACATTTCCGCAACTCCAAGACGTACGCTGCCACCCTGCGGACCCTGCAATATCGGTTTAATCTGCCAGTGCACCGACTGCTGTGCGACGTGCCCACACGGTGGAACTCTACGCTCCACATGTTGGCCAGGCTCTATGAGCAGCGTAGAGCTATAGTGGAATACCAACTCCAACATGGGCGGCGTAGTGGGAGTCAGCCTCCTCAATTCTTTACAGAAGAGTGGGCCTGGTTGGCAGACATCTGCCAGGTCCTTGGAAACTTTGAGGAGTCTACCCAGATGGTGAGCGGCGATGCTGCAATCATTAGCGTCACCATTCCTCTGCTATGCCTCTTGAGAAGTTCCCTGCAAAGCATAAAGGCAGATGCTTTGCGCTCGGAAACGGAGGCGGGGGAAGACAGTATGTCGCTGGATAGTCAGAGCACCCTCATGTCAATATCTCAGCGCGGTTGAGGAGGAGGAGGAGGGGGAGGAGCATGAGGAGGAGGGAGAAGAGACAGCTTGGGCCACTGCTGAGGGTACCCATGCTGCTTGCCTGTCATCCTTTCAGCGTGTATGGCCCGAGGAGGAGGAGGAGGAGGATCCTGAAAGTGATCTTCCTAGTGAGGACAGCCATGTGTTGCGTACAGGTACCCTGGCACACATGGCTGACTTCATGGTAGGATGCCTTTCTCGTGGCCCTCGCGTTACACGCATTCTGGCCACTACGGATTACTGGGTGTACACACTGCTCAACCCTCGGTATAAGGAGAACCTTTCCCCGCTCATTCCCGAAGAGGAAAGGGGTTCGAGAATGATGCTATACCACAGGGCGCTGGTGGACAAACTGATGGTAAACTTCCCATCCGACAGCGCCAGTGGCCGAAGGCGCAGTTCTGAGGGCCAGGTAGCAGGGGAGGCGCAGAGATCAGGCAGCATGTACAGCGCAGCAGGGGAACACTCTAAGGCCTTTGACAGCTTTATGGCTCCCCAGCAAGAGTGTGTCACCGCTCCCCAGTCAAGGCTGAGTTGGCGAGAGCACTGTAAAAGGATGGTGAGGGAGTACGTAGCCGATCGCACGACCGTCCTCCGTGACGCCTCTGCCCCCTACAACTACTGGGTGTTGAAGCTGGACATGTGACCTGAACTCACGCTGTATGCCCTGGAGGTGCTTGCTTGTCCTGCGGCTTGTCAGAGAGGGTGTTTAGTGCGGCTGGGGGAATCATCACGGATAAGCGTACCCGCCTGTCAACCGACAGTGCCGACAGGCTTACACTCATCAAGATGAACAAAGCCTGGATTTCCCCAGACTTCTCTTCTTCACCAGCGGACAGCAGCGATACCTAAGCAATACGTAGGCTGCACCCGCGGATGGAAGCATCGTTCTCTATCACCATCAAAAACGGGGACATTTTTGCTTCATCAATCTGTGTATAATATTCCTCCTCCTCCTCCTGCTCCTCCTCCTGAAACCTCACATAATGACGCCGAACGGGCAATTTTTCTTAGGCCCACAAGGCTCGGTCATATAATTTTTCTAAACAATTTTTATACGTTTCAATGCTCATTAAAGCGTTGAAACTTGCACCTGAACCAATTTTTATTTTAACTGGGCTGCCTCCAGGCCTAGTTACCAATTAAGCCACATTAACCAAAGAGATTAATGGGTTTCACCTGCCCTCTTGGTTGGGCATGGGAAATTTTTCTGAGGTACATTAGTACTGTTGGTACACCAATTTTTTGGGGCCCTCGCCTACAGTGTAATCCAATTAATTTTTTGCCCACCTGCATTACAGCTGACGTTACATCAGCTGTGCTGGACACTGCAATGGGATATATTTATGTACCGCCGGTGGGTTCCAGGGAGCCACCCATGCTGTCGGTCCACACGGAGTTGTAACTACATGTGTCCACTTCTAAAGAACCCCAGTCTGACTGGGGCATGCAGTGTGGGCCGAAGCCCACCTGCATTAAACATGACATTGTCTCAGCTGTGATGGGCAATGCAATGGGATATATTTATGTGCCGCCGGTGGCTTCCTGGCACCCACCCATGCTGTCGGTCCACAGGGACTTCACAATAGGGAGTTGTACCTGCCTGTGTCTATGAATTAAAAAGCCCGGTCAGGTTGGGGCATGCAGTGTGGGCCGAAGCCCACCTGCATTTCATCTGACGTTAGCTCTGCTGTCCGGGGCACTGCAATGGAATACATTTATGTACAGCTGGTTGTGAGGGTATATATATATTGCCATATGTGTTTTTTATGCTTTTATACCTGTATGCAAGTTTTATTCAATTCCAAATGAAAAAAAACTTTAATACTTCGCCTTACATCAGATATGCCAAGGTTTTGCAAGAGATGTATCTTAAATTCAGAGAAGAAGAACCAGACACAAGGCCGCATGTACTTGGCCGATTTCCCAGAAGCGCAGAAACAAGATATCAAGATGTTCAAATGTACATAATTTTCACTGTCTTAGGCCGGACTTCTTAGAATTGTGTGGGTAATTCTTTGCACTGGAGTTAATTAAATACGTGATTTTCTGTATAAGCCAGAGGCGCCTCACTGTCTAAGGCGGAAATACGGACTGCCCATATATGGTTATGAGCCCATCACCCCCTAGTGGTGAGAGGGCAGAGGGTATAAGATCTCATGTAATCTGTAATAAAGTGCGCAGTTTTTTCTCCCGTGTGAGGAGCTAGACCAGACTCCTGTGTGTGGTGTCTCTTCTTACGGCCGGCAACGGGGCAAGTGGGGTGGGCCCGATTGGTGTTGCACTTAGAATTTTAACCCTCATAAATGGCGCCCAACGTGGGGCGGTAAAATCGGAGCTTACAGCGCAATTCACCCGGATCCACGCTACTGAGAAACCGTCCTACTGCAAACCGAGCCTGATCAACTCACTTAGAACTCCAGGTAAGACAAACATATATCTATGTTGTGTTTTACGCTGAGAGTCTTGCAGCAGGACTGACTATCTGTGGTTTGTGACCGGACGGGTTGGGTTAAGAGTTCTACACGGTAACTCGTGTGGGCTCCGGGTTTGCCGTCATGGACCACTGACCGTGATATGCGCACCAATGGCTCACCCAGAAATTAGTCTGTAGTTTATTTGTACTTTGAAGTCCGTAGCGTTTTAGCGATAGTGGAGATTGTTAGATTGTTTGTTGTATCTGCAGAATTTTTTTTCTCTTACTTTTTATTTTGTCTCATAGAAGAAGGGACCCTCGGGTTTAGTTTAGTTAGTTAATGGTTTAGCTGAGGAGGAGACGCACTCTATGAGAAGTCTCATAGAAATAGGGACTCTCGGTTGTTTTGCCTTATATATGGGGCTAGCGATTTGATTTCAGAGAGATGCATTTTTATGGGGCTGGTTCCATGGAAGAAGATGTCCTCGGTTGTTTTGCCGGTATATAAGGGGCTGACAATTTGGAATTAAGAGGGATGCACTCTATGGAGCGTGTTATTATTTTTATTGTTGTTGTTGTAATATGCGTAAGATCTTATTAAAGAAGACAGAGCCCCTCAAGGGCTGCCGCCGTGTGGATGAATTTGTAAAATGTAAGAAAACTCTAATGAAAATGTGTGACACCGACCCGCATGGCAGATTACAAAATGGTGTCTGGGAGGAGGTCTTTAGGACCGAGAGGTGCCTTGGAAGATCAAGGTTTGCTAGAAGAGAGAGAGACAGTCAGAGTAAGTTACGTATGTACACATTATTTGTTTAAGAAAGTGTCCGTAAGTGAAATGTTGAAAAGTACAGTAAGTGATCAAGAGGGCGTCAGGAGAGTGTCTATTGAAGGTTATATTGGCAGTTAGGTAGGGGAGAGAAGTACAATGCACGTGATTTGTTGGTAAAGAGAGATGAAAATGTGTATAATACAAGATAGATAATAGATAATGTATAATCCATACTAGGTGGATATATGTGTGTATATATATATACTGTATGTGCAAATAGTTAACAGCTTGCTCTTAGGGGAGAAGAGGTTGTTGACAAGTAGCTGCAAGGTCAGGAAGATAACAGCGAGAGAGAAAATACAATAACATCCTTGGTTAATATCTTGGCTTGCTTGCAATGAATTGAAATGAATTTAATTAGTAGTTATACTGTCTTAGTAGGCAGGGAAATATAGTAATTTCTAATGTATATTCTTACTTATACAGGGGTTGAAAATGAATGTTGCAAGGTCCCAGCATATGTGTTAATTATGATTTCAAAATGTTTTTCAATAGTTTAAGCTAAAACAAATCAGTTTGTGTTTCATAGTCGCGGAGAGATAAGAGATTTGTTTTGAAAAAGTGGGGGCTTTCAGAATTCACTCCAAATTCAGGGTTACAGAAACTAAAATACTTCAGCGTTTAATACAGCATATAATAGCTTCAGTAGATAAGAAATATAGAATATTTTAGTCACTCAGCAAACTTTTTCACATAATTTGTCAAAGATAGCGCTCATTCACAATCTCATCTCAATAGAATCATGTACTTTATAAAAATGATAGCACTCACCTCAGTGTTTTTCAGCTGATGTATGTATGTTTGTCAAACTTTTTTTTTGTCCGTGCATCTGCATGGACTGGTACACCTTCAAAGGGGGGCGACGGAGCAGACTTGAGCGCATGGATGGATGTGAGTTAGTGACCCGTGTTTGAGCTGTGGTGGAATGTGTGATGTGGAAATTGACTGGGGGTAAAAGTCCTACCCCATGCATGGGACTTTGCTTGGTTGAGATGTGGACGTGTGGACGGTTAAGCTGAAATTAAGTTGAGAAGACGGACGCAGTGTGCCAATATCGAAGGGGTGGAGCTATATGATGTAATAGTACGTAGTAATGTTTCATCCCTCCTGCACAAGGGAGGGGGGAGAATTTTGAGCAGCTAGTTTTTTTTTCCTGTTTTGTTTTTTTTCTCCTGTCTGAGATTTGATAAGAAATTGCAGGCAGGAACAGACTAATAATGAATTCACTTAAAGGGATATCACATTTCAAATATTAGTAGATGTTTTGTAGGTTATTCTTCCCCGATGTAACTCATGTTTCTGCTATAGGTGCTAACATCTTACAGGCCTTATCTGCTTCCATCAAATCTTTTTACAATGTGGTACTAACTTAAACCCGGCTACTATTGTTCCAATTGAGTACCCTGGTTTAAAGGGGGGGAGGAGAAGGCATAGGTGATCTAGGTATTGCAAGTCAGCCATTTTAGGTATGGCAAGTCAGCCATTTTAGGTATTGCAAATCAGCCATTTCTAAATTTTTTGCAAGCCATTTTTTGAATTTTTTAAATTTTTTGCAACAAGGTTCTAATCTTTTTCAAATAGAATACCAGTCTGATTGTCTAGCATTGATGCAACAAGAAAATTTAAGTTTAAAAAAAAAAAAAAAAAAAAGTTACTGAAAGCCCTTGTTAATAATGCATATTTTGAGTTGTTTTTTATAGATGGTACCCAGGGTGATTGACGACTCCACACTGGATATACGGTGGTTACACAACAAGATGTCCTAAAAAGCAGAATGTCTCCGCATGTCGCAGTACAAGAAGCGGAATTAAAAGCACTCACGGAGGCGTGTGGAGTGGCCACAGGTAAGACGGCAAACATTTACACTGACTCCCGGTATGCATCTGGCATAGCTCATGATTAAGGCCCAAAATGGAAGGCCAGACAGTTTTTTACCTCAGCAGGACAGCCAATTAAAAATGATGCAATGGTGCAGAGTCTCATGGAGGCCCTACTTCTACCTGACAAAGTGGAAAGCTCACACCAATTCCTACACCGGAGAAGCAAGAGGCAACGCCATCACAGACCACACAGCAAAAGCAGCGGCCCTCAAGCCGTGGAAGACAGAAGAAAAGAAGAATTTGACTAAACTTGGACTTTGATAAAAATCTTGGACTTTGATAAAAATCTTGGACTTTGATAAAAATCTTGGACTTTGATTATAACTTTGAACTTTGACTAAAACTACAAATGGACTAAAAAGGGACGGCGTATGGTGAACAGTCAACAGCACTTGCCCACCATAGTCCCTGTGCCCAATGATGGCCCAGCTGACGCACGGAAAGACGCACCTCTCAAAGCAGTAATAATGTCGATGCTTGAACAAGGACGGGTGGCTCCTTGGTTTTCTGTAGCTGCTGCATCATTTGTCCAATTTTGCATGATCTTTGCCGTAAGCAACAGGGCAGAAGTAAATTTGCCACATCACACTTGCCTAGACCACTCTACTCATTTCAGGGATTGCAAATTGGCTACATTCAGCTCCTACTTGTTGGGAAGCATGAATATGTGCTTGTTGTTGATTTCTTTTCAGGTTGGAGACCTACCCTGTTACCAAAGTAAATAAGCAGGTAATCGCACAGAAGCTCATGAATGAGGTAATCCGCAGGTAAGAGGTACCGGAAGTGATTGAGTCAAACAAAGGTACAAACTTCACAGGTGAAATAATGCAACACATCATGTCTGTTTTGGGTATATTCCAGGCTTTTCACACACCCTACCATCCGCCGAGTAGGGGAAAGTAGATACAAAAGGCAATGAAGGAAATGGGTAAAATCTTGAATTGAGTGTCTTCTATTAGTTTTTCTTTTTTTCCAGGAGGATACATGCCACAGTAGCAGAGTTTGGGGAATGATTCTCTTGTTAATTTTGTCATAGGTTTCTCCAAGGAATTGTTAGTAATGTATTCTGTAGTCTCTGCTTTTATCCCAGGTCCTACAGATGAATGTCACAATCTGAACCCAGGTGACAGGGTCTATGGAAAAGTTTGAGAGAGAAACCCAGTTTAAATGTCCTTACCAGATGTTGTTCACCCAACTGCAGTCAAGCTCGAAGGAAAACCCACTTGGATCCACACTTCGCACTGAAAAAACTAATGATCCTGCATATCCTTTACATGCTATAATTTGGTACAATTCCTCTAACACACACCTTTGACTACTGTACACTAGCCCCGTGTTTCAGAACAAATTATTATAATGAAATGTGCAATAAGCCTACACTGAGGGTGAGAATCCAACACTGCATCGTGCTAGGAGAGACATTGACGCTCCAGGTGGTATCTTTGATCCACATGTACACATAGATACAATAGGAGTGCCAAGGGGGGTGCGAGATGAATTTAATTCTAGAGATCAGGTTAAAGCAGGTTTTGAGTCCTTATTTTCTATTGTCACTGTTAATAATAATGTAGATTAGATGAATTATATCTATTACAATCAGCAGAGGTTTGTAAACTACACCAGAGATGCTTTACAAGGGTTAGCTGACCAGTTAGGGCCCACTGCATCCATGGCGGTCCAAAATAGAGTGGCCGTGGATGTGATTTTAGCAGAAAGAGGTGGGGTGTGTAATTTCCTGTATGTGTATTTTCCCTTTGATCAAAAAGAGTATGAGTAAGGGACTGGACAATGTGACCAAAATTTCCCTTGTTTGAAAAAGATGAAGAGCCAGTTCCGATAATGCCAACCAGATATGTTACCAGAAGAATGGAGAGATGGACTAGTACTGTGTCTGCCTCAGTCTCATAAGATGGACTGTCAGTGGACTTCCCATTTGCCTAGGGAAAGTGCAGAAGACCTTAGGTTCCGGCGAGGGCACACCCTGTGGGGTGTTAACTCGTACAGATAGAGGGTATGGAGGCCCGGAAATAAGCCCAGGGAATCCATGGCCTCCTTCTGAGGTGAGGTAGGGATTCCTTCCCTTTTAGGAGTAGGGACTTACGGGCAGTGGAGAAACCCTGACGCAAGGGAGAGACGACCGAGGAAGAGTGCAAGGTCTGATGCTTGATCTCCATATTAAGTTTTTTAGGGGGGTTTGTGAGGGTATATATATATATTGCCATATGTGTTTTTTATGCTTTTATACCTGTATGCAAGTTTTATTCAATTCCAAATGAAAAAAAACTTTAATACTTCGCCTTACATCAGATATGCCAAGGTTTTGCAAGAGATGTATCTTAAATTCAGAGAAGAAGAACCAGACACAAGGCCGCATGTACTTGGCCGATTTCCCAGAAGCGCAGAAACAAGATATCAAGATGTTCAAATGTACATAATTTTCACTGTCTTAGGCCGGACTTCTTAGAATTGTGTGGGTAATTCTTTGCACTGGAGTTAATTAAATACGTGATTTTCTGTATAAGCCAGAGGCGCCTCACTGTCTAAGGCGGAAATACGGACTGCCCATATATGGTTATGAGCCCATCACCCCCTAGTGGTGAGAGGGCAGAGGGTATAAGATCTCATGTAATCTGTAATAAAGTGCGCAGTTTTTTCTCCCGTGTGAGGAGCTAGACCAGACTCCTGTGTGTGGTGTCTCTTCTTACGGCCGGCAACGGGGCAAGTGGGGTGGGCCCGATTGGTGTTGCACTTAGAATTTTAACCCTCATATGGTGGGTTCCAGGGAGCCACCCATGCTAAGGGTGCACACGGAATTCCCATTGCGGAGTTGTACCTGCCTGTGACTATTTATAAAAAACCGCGGTCTGACTGGGGCATGCAGACACCTTGACAGAATGAATAGTGTGTGGCACATAGGTTCCCCATTACTATGCCCACGTGTGCAGCTCCTGATGGCGGTGGTACAGGATTATATTTCTCATTGCTTCTGTACAGCATTGTGGGCTATCGCCCTGCCCCTTTTAAAGAGGGTCGCTGCCTAGCCGTGCCAACCCTCTGCAGTGTGTGCCTGCGGTTCCTTCTCATGGCAGACGCACTTATAAATAGACATGAGGGTGGCATGGCATGAGCGCAGCTGAAGGCCGCGCAGGGACAATTTGGTGTGCGCTGTGGACACTGGGTCATGCAGGTGCGGGTTGGGCAGCATGTAACCCAGGAGAAGTGGCAGCGGAGTGTCATGCAGGCAGTGATTGTGCTTTGTTGGAGGTAGTATAGTGCTTAGCTAAGGTATGCATTGCTAATGAGGGCTTTTCAGAAGTAAAAATTGTTGGGAGGGGGGGGGCCCACTCTTGCCGCTATTGTGGCTTAATAGTGGGACCTGGGAACTTGAGATGCAGCCCAACATGTAGCCCCTCGCCTGCCCTATCCATTGCTGTGTCGTTCCCATCACTTTCTTGAATTGCCCAGATCTTCACAAATGGAAACCTTAGCGAGCATCGGCGATATACAAAAATGCTCGGGTCGCCCATTGACTTCAATGGGGTTCGTTACTCGAAACGAACCCTCGAGCATCGCGAAAATTTCGTCCCGAGTAATGAGCACCCGAGCATTTGGGTGCTCGCTCATCTCTAGTCGCCACTGATCAGCTGATCATATGGCTCACTGCCAGTACTGATTGGCCGGAGGTCCACATCGATGATTATGTATGAAAGTGTAATAGGCACCTTCACTCCTATTGAAATCAATGTAAATCTTCAGGTTGCCACCTGAAGCCAGAGGATCAACTTGCTTTAGGAGTGAAGAAGCTACTGTGTACTATGAAAAGACTAGAAGCAATGGGATGAAACTGAGAGGGAGGTTTACACAAATTAGATATTACAAAAAAACTTGACAGTGAAGGTGATCAATGAGTGACACAGGTTACCATAGGAGGTGGTGAGTTCTCCTTCAATTTAAAGGGGTTGTCCCGCGAAAGCAAGTGGGTCTATACACTTCTGTATGGCCATATTAATGCACTTTGTAATGTACATTGTGCATTAATTATGAGCCATACAGAAGTTATCAGAAGTTTTTCACTTACCTGCTCCATTGCTAGCGTCCTCGTCTCCATGGTTGCCGTCTAATTTTCGGCGTCTAATGGCCAAATTAGACGCGCTTGCGCAGTCCGGGTCTTCTCCTCTTCTCAATGGGGCTCCGTGTAGCTCCGCCCCGTCACGTGCCGATTCCAGCCAATCAGGAGGCTGGAATCGGCAATGGACCGCACAGAAGCCCTGCGGTCCACCGAGGGAGAAGATCGCGGCGGCCATCTTCAGCAGGTAAGTAAGAAGTCGCCGGAGCGCGGGGATTCAGGTAAGCGCTGTCCGGTGTTTTTTTTTAACCCCTGCATCGGGGTTGTCTCGCGCCGAACGGGGGGGGGGGGGGGGGGGGTTGTTGAAAAAAAAAAAAAAAACGTTTCGGCGCTGGACAACCCCTTTAAGTCTTCAAACAAAGGCTGGACAAATATCTGTCTGGAATGATTTAGTGAATCCTGCACTGAGCAGGGGGTTGGACCCAATAACCCTGGAAGTCCCTTCCAACTCTGACGTTCTATTGTGAGGGTATATGTATATATTGCCATATGTTTTTTATGCTTTTATACCTGTATGCAAGTTCTATTCAATTCCAAATGAGAGAAAAAACTTATATGTCGCCTTAAATCAGATATTCCTAAGGCTTTGCGAGGCTGAGAGAGAAGTTTCTAGAAATTCAGAGATAATACCGAACCAGACGAAGGCCGCGTGTACTTGGCCGTTTTCCCAGAAGTGCCTTATCAAGATGGAGATGTTCAACTATGTACCTAATTTTCACTGTCTCAGGCCGGAAATCCGGACTTCCCATATATGGAGAATGCATGCTTGGCCGTTTTCTTAGAATTGAGTGGGTGATTCTTTGCACTGGAGTTAATTGAATACGTGATTTTCTGTACATAAGCCAGAGGCGCCAGTATCAAGATAATGACTGTTGTATGATTTTCAGTGTCTCAGGCCGGAAATCCGGACTTCCCATATATGGTTATGAGCCCATCACCCCTTGCTGGGGATGGGACAAAGGGTATAAGATCTCATGTAATCTGTAATAAAGCTCGATGGCAAGCGCAGCCATGTCCCGTGTAAGGAATGATACCAGACCTCTGTGTGGTGTTTTTTTCTTTACCGCCGGCAGCGGGGCAAGTGGGGTGGGCCTGATTGGTGCTGTACTTAGAATTTTACCCTGACACTATGATTTTATGCTACGTGGACAGCTCTAAAAATACATGGGGGGGACCGAGGGAGTGCTCCTACTAAGTGGGGCTATAGATAGGGTCACTATTACTCTTTGGGGCCTTATAACCAAGAGGGGGTCGTATTACTAAGTCGAGGAACAGAGGGGGGTTACTATTAACATTTGGGAATACAGAAGAGGTGCTGTTACTAAGTGGGGGCACCCAAGGGACCCTGCTACTAAGTGGGGCTACAAAAGGGGTCACTATAAAAGGAAGTAGTTTGTTTATTTTATATCTTGACAAGGTACCAATGACCTGTTATCAGGATAAGTTTAATTGATATATCCTATATTCTATGTTTATCAAACAATGACTGCTTTGTTTATATATGTTTTAATGTATTATAACTATTCAAAATCAATAAAATTTGGGGGCGTGGCCTGGAGAGAGACCGAGACGGCTGTGATAGCTTAGGCTCCGCTCGGTAGCGACTCTCAGCGACATAAAACAAGCATTCGGTGGACTTTTACTCACCATCCTGCTAGGTGAACCTCCCAGGAACATGGCAGCGTCCAGGAGAAGAGCCTCCAGAGCGAACCCGACGCGGCTGGAAGAATTCTTTGTGCCACGCGGCCCTCTCCCTAAAATGGCGGCAGAGGAATCTTCAGCTTCTGCAGCCGAAGGTCCGGTAAGAGAGCGGGACAGGAGGAGAGGGAGACAGCAGGGGAGATCGGGCTGAAGGCGGGAAACATCATAGGACGCAGTGTAAAAAACAAGATGGCGGCGGTAACGCTGCAGGGAGGACAGTCTGCATCTAACAGCCCAGCCAAGCAGAGACAGAGACTGTCAGACGAAGTGGAGAGCGAAGCCCCTGTAAACACTGATCCCCAAGTTATGAAAGAAGGAGACATAGATAGCCTCTCAGCATCAGACAGACCAGCCTCAGAAGTTTACATTAAAGAGGCAATAATGGCTTTAAGAAACACGATTCAAGCTGACCTGAAGAGCTTAACACATCACGTTGACACTTCAGTTCTAGAAGTAAATAATAGGCTGAATAACACGGAAAGCAAAATGGAAGAACTCGTTAAGTCACATAACGAACTTATAGATGCGCACTATGAGCTAGAAGGGACAGTTACCAAGCTACAGAATAAAATAATTGATTTAGAAGACAGAAACAGGCGTAACAACGTTAAAATCCGCGGCGTCCCTGAGAAGGTCTCTAACACTGAAATCGCTGACTATGTCATCCACCTCATCAAAAAGATCCTTCCTAATATCCCTGAACACGAACTTAAAATCGATAGGGCTCACAGACTCCCACTTCCAAAATTCCTAAAAGAAAGTAGCCCTAGGGATATCATAGTGCGTATCCACCACTACAGTACCAAAGAAGCACTCATGAACGCAGCGAGGAAAATGAAATCACTGCTGAGCCCTATTCTGATATACGTCTCTTCATTGACCTCTCTCAGGCTACTATGGAAGCGAGACGCAACTTTGCTAGCGTAACATGAGAGAGGCGAATATACCTTACAGATGGGGTTTCCCCACAAAGATTATTGTTACAAAAGAGAACTCATCACATGTCCTCCAAGACCCCGCCTCAGCAAAGGACATTTTAAAATCTTGGGGTATAAAGATGAAAGACCCTACCCCCACCCGAGCTGAAACAGGGCCTGGGAAAACCCGAGATAAAAAATCTTAAAGGGGTTGTCTCATGAAAGCATGTGGGGTTATGCACTTCTGTATGGCCATATTAATGCACTTTGTAATGTACATCGTGCATTAAATATGAGCCATACAGAAGTTATTCACTTACCTGTTCCGTTGCTGGCGTCCTCGTCTCCATGGATCCGTCTAAAATCGCCTCTTCTGGCGATTTTAGACGCGCTTGCGCAGTCCGGTCTTCTCCCTTCTCTTGGGTCTCGGCACGAGCGGAGTTCGGGCTCCGCCCCCTTCTACGCGTCATCGCGTAGCTCCGCCCCGTCACGTGTGCCGATTCCAGCCAATCAGGAGGCTGGAATCGGCAATGGACCTCACAGTGAAGATCCCGGCGGCCATCTTACTAAGGTAAGTAAGAAGAAGGAAGAAGTCGCCGCAGCGCGGGGATTCGGGTAAGTACTACCCGGTTTTTTTTTTTAACACATGCATTGGGTTTGTCTCGCGCCGAACGGGGGGCCTATTGAATAAAAAAAAAACCCGTTTCGGCGTGAGACAACTCCTTTAAACACCTGACCTAACCAGCAGATGGAAGAAAATTCAAGACAACCTGCATGCAAGCGGAAATTTACAATATCTAAGTCCTGCCGTTACACGGAACCGCAGGTTTGAGTGTCGCACACACACTCCTGCGAACTTTTACACCCCACACGAAACCGCAAGCATTTGCTTGCCATATTTTTCTCAGATTGTCATGCTGTTTTTTTCTGTTCTGCAGTATGACTCTGATGTATGGTTCATTATTCTATTTGCTTGCGACCTTTTGCATAACCAAAATTTGCTTTTTGTATAGTTTTGTTTTGACAGGCATCGCTTACTATTTCAGTTCTCCAGCTCTTAGCTCCAAATCGCCGGTACTAAGAAAATGGCTACGAGAATAATGTCAATAAATGCCAACAGTGTGAATTCTCCACACAAGAGGGGATCCGTTTGGAAAGAGGCACTTCGCAGAAACGAGATATTGTATGTATCCAAGAGACACACCTTTTAGACACAGACAGCACCCGCATGTCCCACAAGAAATTCCCCCAAACCATATTCGCTTGCGCCCCTAAAAAACAGGCCGGGGTTATGATTGCATTCAGCGAGTCCACACCATTTACTATTGGAAAACAAGTATGTGACCCTAAGGGCCGATACATAATCCTGGTGGGGGTTTTGAGAGAAACACCAATCACGTTGGTAAATATCTACGCCCCAAATAAAAAACAAATACATTTCTTGAATAGGCCTATGAAAAAAATATCCCGAGTAGCGAGGGGTCCGATGGTCCTCTGTGGTGATTTTAATCTTGCCCCGGAAAGATCTGTAGACACCACCCAACTTTGCGCGAGGAAGGGAGCTTTTCTGAACCACTGGCTGCGTAGAAAGGCACTTTTTGATACCTTCCGCTGCCTCAACGCCTCAGCAAGGGAGTATACGTTTTACTCCTCTAGACATAAAACATTTTCTCGTATTGATCTCTGCTTGGTGGACAAACAACTAATAACCTCAGTGACGAAGGCAGAAATAGATACGGCCACGTGGTCGGATCACGCCCTGATACTGACAACGTTCGCTCTGGGCAGCTTCCGATAAAAAGCTAGAGTGTGGAGAAACACTTATTTAATAAAAATCCCCGAATATAAGAAGGAAATACAAAAGAACTTGGAGGAATTTTTCACATTGAATGATACCCCGGGTTTAGACCCTGCTACCCTCTGGAACGCCCATAAGGCCTACATAAGAGGCGTCCTTATAAAATTAGGTGCCAGATATAAAAAAGCAAAACTCATTAAAACAGAGTCTCTAGTGGCCGATATCCAACTCTTAGAAAAGGAATTACAAACAAATCCCTCCTTGCCCACTCATAACAAACTATTCAAGGCGAGACCGGAGCTCCGAAAAATACTACAAAGTGACTTTGAAGGATATATAAAGAAGAGCGCTCATTGCGGAGATGTCAGGGATATAGTGGTCCGGCGAGATACTTCTACAATTGGAGGGTCAATCTTCTCAGATAGAACCAGAAACTTAAAGGTGCTCCGAAGAGATCTCATATCATTGATGAGACGGCAGCCAGAAGAAACTCCATTCACAGGGTGAAGGAGACAATGGAATGGCAAGACAAAAAAGGAAAAAACTCCTCAGCGCTCACACCAAATAATGTGCATGCAGGTATGGATGAAAGAAAAATAGAACTTACTCGGTGGAGGCGCCTGTAGCCCAGGCGCCTCCCAATCCAGGGTTATCTTATCGCACGGAGATGAAAGCCAGCGGTAGCAGAGGTATCTCCCATTTGTATGAAGGGGAGGATCGGGGGAGTGAACAAGGGAGGAGAAAGCGCCAAATTTGTTGCGATGCTCCTTCCGGGAAATCCCCGATGACGTCAATGTCACGTGTGAACCCACATCACTATGGGCGCACAGTTGACCCGAGTGTAGTGACCTTAAGGGGAGTGGCCACCCGCTGGTAACCACCCACCTGTCATTGTATAATCTAATGATGTGCTCACGTGTTCCGTATCGCTACGGGCGCACAGTTAGCCCGAGTGCAATGACCTCGAGGGGAGTGGCCACCCGCTGGTAACCACCCACCTGTCATTGTATAATCTAATGATGTGCTCACGTGTTCCGTATCGCTACGGGCGCACAGTTAGCCCGAGTGAAGTGACCTCAAGGGGAGTGGCCACCTGCTGGTAACCACCCACCTATCATTGTATGATCTAATAATATGCTCACGTGTTCAAGGTAATCCCAGATGACGTATAGGTCACATGTGTAACCCGCGTCATTTCGGGTGCATAATTTATGCATGTCAGATGCCCACAGAGAGAGCGGCCGCTTGTTAGCACCCGCCCAGCTGTCACCCGATGCACAGTAATTCAACCCCCCAGCAGGCGAGATGCCGTCCATCCACATGCAGCACTCCGTCAGGGTGCGTTTAACTAGTAGAATGTCTATTTTTATTCTTATCGTGGGGGGCAATTATACCCAGTTGGTGGCTTCGTTTTAAAGTGCACTATATATTATATCATATTATTCCACTTATCAGGTGTCTGTTCATATGATATACGCATTATATACGGAAACATTTATCATAATAGAAAATACTTATAAAGAGGTCAAAAATGTGTTTTGTAACTAAATATATGTTCTTTTATCATCATATTATGTGTAGTTATTAGAGATGAGCGAATGTACTCGTCCGAGCTTGATACTCGTTCGAGTATTAGCGTGTTCGGGATGCTCGTTACTCGTAACGAGTACCACGCGATGTTCGGGTTACTTTCACTTTCATCTCTGAGACGTTAGCGCGCTTTTCTGGCCAATTGAAAGACAGGGAAGGCATTACAACTTCCCCCTGCGACGTTCAATCCCTATACCACCCCCCCTGCAGTGAGTGGCTGGGGAGATCAGGTGTCACCCGAGTTTTAAAATCGGCCCCTCCCGCGGCTCGCCTCAGATGCGTTGTGACATAGCTGAGGGACAGTGGTATCGTATTGGAGCTGCTGTAGGGAGAGTGTTAGGAGTTATTTTAGGCTTCAAGAACCCCAACGGTCCTTCTTAGGGCCACATCTAACCGTGTGCAGTAGTGTGGAGGCTGCTTTTAGCAGTGTTGCACTTTTTTTTTTTTTGGTATATCGGCCGTGCAGAGCATTGCGCCCTGCAGTAATACTCCAGGGACAGAAGTGTGTAGGCAGGGCCAGAAGACATATATTATTGATTGAATATACGCAGTGGTCCTTTTCAAAAAAATATTGGAAAAAAATCTATTTGGCCTGCCTGTCACTGTGCTCAGTGTTCTGGGTCCGTGTCTGCTGGGGGTAGTAGTTCTCCAAATAAATACGCAGCCAGCTAAGTGTTACAGCAGGCTTGCGCCAAATTATTTCCTGGCTCTGAAATCACCGCTCTGTTGCAGTTAATAACAGTGCAACACTGCAGTTCCGTGACACACTCCAGGGACAGAATTGTGTAGGCAGGGCCAGAAGACATATATTATAGATTGAATATACGCAGTGGTCCTTTTCAAAAAAATATTGGAAAAAAATCTATTTTGCCTGCCTGTCACTGTGCTCAGTGTTCTGGGTCCGTGTCTGCTGGGGGTATTAGTTCTCCAAATAAATACGCAGCCAGCTAAGTGTTACAGCAGGCTTGCGCCAAATTATTTCCTGGCGTTCCGTAAGCGAACTCAGCCTCCAACCACAGGCCAATAAGCGGCACATTTATTTACAGCGTTGTGTTTCTGCATTCCTGGTAATACAGCATGCTGAGGGGTAGGGGTAGGCCTAGAGGACGTGGGCGCGGCCGAGGACGCGGAGGCCCTAGTCCGGGTGTGGGCACAGGCCGAGCTCCTGATCCAGGTGTATCGCAGCCGACTGCTGCGGGATTAGGAGAGAGGCACGTTTCTGGTGTCCCCACATTTATAGCACATTTAATGGGTCCACGCGGTAGACCTTTATTAGAAAATGAGCAGTGTGAGCAGGTCCTGTCGTGGATGGCAGAAAGTGCTTCCAGCAACCTATCGTCCACCCAGAGTTCTGCGCCGTCCACTGCTGCAACTCAGAATCCTCTGGCTGCTGCTCCTCCTTCCTCCCAGCCTCCTCACTCCATGAAAATGAGACATTCTGAGGTGCGGGCAATCTCCCAGGAACTGTTCTCAGGCCCCTGCTCAGATTGGGCAGCAGTGGTTCCTCTCCCACCAGAGGAGTTTATCGTGACTGATGCCCAACCATTGCAAAGTTCCCGGGGTCCGGGGAATGAGGCTGGGGACTTCCGGCAACTGTCTCAAGACCTTTCAGTGGGTGAGGAGGCCGATGACGATGAGACACAGTTGTCTATCAGTGAGGTAGAAGTAAGGGCATTAAGTCCGAGGGAGGAGCGCACCGAGGATTCTGAGGAAGAGCAGCAGGACAATGAGGTGACTGACCCCACCTGGTTTGCTACGCCTACTGAGGACAGGTCTTCAGAGGGGGAGGCAAGGGCAGCAGCAGGGCAGGTTGCAAGAGGCAGTGCGGTGGCCAGGGGTAGAGGCAGGGCCAGACCGAATAATCCACCAACTGTTTCCCAAAGCGCCCAATCGCGCCATGCCACCCTGCAGAGGCCAAGGTGCTCAAAGGTCTGGCAGTTTTTCACTGAGAGTGCAGACGACCGACGAACAGTGGTGTGCAACCTTTGTCGCGCCAAGATCAGCCGGGGAGCCACCACCAACAGCCTCACCACCACCAGCATGCGCAGACATATGATGCCAAGCACCCCACAAGGTGGGACGAAGGCCATTCACCGCCTCCGGTTTGCACGGCTGCCTCTCCCCCTGTGCCCCAACCTGCCATTGAGATCCAACCCCGCTCTGAGGACACAGGCACTACCGTCTCCTGGCCTGGACCCACACCCTCACCTCCGCTATCCTCGGCCCCATCCACCAATGTCTCTCAGCGCACCGTCCAGCCGTCGCTAGCGCAAGTGTTTGAGCGCAAGCGCAAGTACGCCGCCACGCACCCGCACGCTCAAGCGTTAAACGTGCACGTAGCCAAATTTATCAGCCTGAAGATGCTGCCGTATAGGGTTGTGGAAACGGAGTCCTTCAAAAGCATGATGGCGGCGGCGGCCCTGCGCTACTCAGTTCCCAGTCGCCACTACGTTTCCCGATGTGCCGTCCCAGCCCTGCACGACCACGTCTCCCGCAACATTGTACGCGCCCTCACCAACGCGGTCACTGACAAGGTCCACTTAACAACGGACACGTGGACAAGCACAGGCGGGCAGGGCCACTATATCTCCCTGACGGCACATTGGGCGAATTTAGTGGAGGCTGGGACAGAGTCAGAGCCTGGGACCGCTCACGTCCTACACACCCCCAGAATTGCGGGCCACAGCTCGGTGGTGGTATCTGCGGCGGTGTATGCTTCCTCCACTAAACCACCCTCCTCCTCCTCCTCCTCCTCCAACGCAACCTCTGTCTCGCAATCAAGATGTGTCAGCAGCAGCAGCACGTCGGCAGCAGTCGGTGTCGCGCGGCGTGGCAGCACAGCGGTGGGCAAGCGTCAGCAGGCCGTGCTGAAACTACTCAGCTTAGGAGATAAGAGGCACACGGCCCACGAACTGCTGCAGGGTCTGACAGAGCAGACCGACTGCTGGCTTGCGCCGCTGAGCCTACAACCGGGCATGGTCGTGTGTGACAACGGCCGTAACCTGGTGGCGGCTCAGCAGCTCGGCAGCCTCACGCACGTGCCATGCCTGGCGCACGTCTTTAATTTGGTGGTTCAGCGCTTTCTGAAAAGCTACCCACGCTTGTCAGACCTGCTCGGAAAGGTGCGCCGGCTCTGCGCACATTTCCGCAAGTCCCACACGGACGCTGCCACCCTGTGCACCCTGCAACATCGGTTTAATCTGCCAGTGCACCGACTGCTGTGCGACGTGCCCACATGGTGGAACTCTACGCTCCACATGTTGGCCAGGCTCTATGAGCAGCGTAGAGCTATAGTGGAATACCAACTCCAACATGGGCGGCGCAGTGGGAGTCAGCCTCCTCAATTATTTTCAGAAGAGTGGGCCTGGTTGGCAGACATCTGCCAGGTCCTTGGAAAGTTTGAGGAGTCTACCCAGGTGGTGAGTGGCGATGCTGCAATCATTAGCGTCACCATTCCTCTGCTATGCCTCTTGAGAAGTTCCCTGCAAAGCATAAAGGCAGACGCTTTGCACTCGGAAACAGAGCCGGCGGAAGACAGTATGTCGCTGGATAGTCAGAGCACCCTCCTGTCTATATCTCAGCGCGGCGAGGAGGAGGAGGAGGAGGAGGAGGAAGATGAGGAGGAGGGGGAAGAGACAGCTTGGCCCACTGCTGAGGGTACACATGCTGCTGGCCTGTCATCCTTTCAGCGTGTATGGCCGGAGGAGGAGGAGGAGGAGGAGGATCCTGAAAGTGATCTTCCTAGCGAGGACAGCCATGTGTTGCATACAGGTACCCTGGCACACATGGCTGACTTCATGTTAGGATGCCTTTCTCGTGACCCTCGTGTTACACGCATTCTGGCCACTACGGATTACTGGGTGTACACACTGCTCGACCCACGGTATAAGGAGAACCTTTCCACTCTCATACCCGAAGAGGAAAGGGGTTCGAGAGTGTTGCTATACCACAGGACCGAAGCCCACCTGCATTTCATCTGACGTTAGCTCTGCTGTCCAGGGCACTGCAATGGGATACATTTATGTACAGCGGGTGGGTTCCAGGGAGCCACCCATGCTGTGGGTGCACACAGAATTCCCATTGCGGAGTTGTACCTGCCTGTGACTATTTATAAAAAAATGCGGTCTGACTGGGGCATGCAGACACCTTGACAGAATGAATAGTGTGTGGCACATAGGTTCCCCATTGCTATGCCCACGTGTGCAGCTCCAGATGGAGGTGGCACAGGATTGGATTTCTCATTGCTTCTGTACAGCATTGTGGACTATCGCCCCGCCCCTTTTAAAGAGGGTCGCTGCCTAGCCGTGCCAACCCTCTGCAGTGTGTGCCTGCGGTTCCTCTGGCAGACGCACTTATAAATAGACATGTGTGGCGTGGCATGAGGGCAGCTGAAGGCTGCGCAGGGACAATTTGGTGTGCGCTGTGGACACTGGGTCGTGCAGGGGGGGTTGGGCAGCATGTAACCCAGGAGAAGTGGCAGCGGAGTGTCATGCAGGCAGTGATTGTGCTTTGTTGGAGGTAGTGTGGTGCTTAGCTAAGGTATCCATTGCTAATGAGGGCTTTTCAGAAGTAAAAGTTGTTGGGGGGGGGGGGCCCACTGGGACCTGTGAACTTGAGATGCAGCCCAACATGTAGCCCCTCGCCTGCCCTATCCGTTGCTGTGTCGTTCCCATCACTTTCTTGAATTGCCCCGATTTTCACAAATGAAAACCTTAGCGAGCATCGGCGATGGGGTTCGTTACTCGAAACGAACCCTCAAACATCGCGAAAAGTTCGTCTCGAGTAACGAGCACCCGAGCATTTTGGTGCTCGCTCATCTCTAGTAGTTATACATTATAAATACTACTATTACTAAAACAAGAGATTAAAATATGCCACTCACAAATATCAATCACTATTGATGATGCATGATATTTTATGAATATATACCTTCAAGAAATTTAAATTGGATCATATACTGATAAGAGGTGGGATCATGTATCCTATTAAAATTTTAGTATATATGTAAATTTAGATATTAAAAAGGATTAAAATTATGCTATGCGTTGAAAGTTTTACTGTTTTTATAAAAAATAATAATTATTAAATTTAATTAAGATTTGTTCCATGATCATATTAAAATTTCTCCAAGGTCTCATTCAAGCCGTGCGGTGTAAGCGTATTAAAATGAAAAATATAAAATATTTCTTTTGTTTTTAATTTGGAGAATTCCCCCTTTGTTATTTGTTCAACTGGAGTTATTTTAAGTTGAGTAGGGTCTGATGAGTGATGTATGGAGAAGTGTTTTGATACGCTATGTTTAAGAAAGCTGTTTTTTATATTTGATCTGTGTTGATTGAGACGACAGCGTAAGGTATTTACTGTGCGCCCAATGTATCTCAATTTGCACGGGCTTTCGATCATGTATATAACATAATTAGTAGCACAATTTAAAAATTGATTAATACGAAATGCTGGAGTCTCCGTGTTTACATCTATGTCTTTTCGTTTGTGGCATATATTGTGACAACATTTACATGTTGGTCTACCACATCTATAGGCTCCTATTGTCTGGATGGAAGAATTGAATACGTTTGTTCCTTTCCTAGATCTGAATTGTTGTGGTTGGGAGGGGGCTAATATATTCGCTAAAGTGTGACTCCTTCTGAATGTAATTTTAGGATGCGGAGGTATGTCTGGTGCTAAAAATGGGTCAGATTGAAGAATGTGCCAATGTTTGTTCACTATTTTCTTGAGTTCTCTATGATGCAAGTTATATTGAGTTATTAGATTACAATCAGGATTCGAATCTATTTCTTTCTTTTTTGGGATCCTAGTTGGATCTAATAGCTGAAGATCCCTATTCTCTAGTTTGGCCCTAGTATAGGAACTAGAAATTAGGGTTTTAGGATATTTTTTGTCCATAAATCTCTCCGCTAGAATTTCAGATTGTTTTTCATATTCTTGGATGGTCGAACAGTTTCTTCTGATCCGTTTGAATTGTCCGTATGGGACGTTTAACTTCCATTGTTTAGCGTGATCGCTTCGGAAATCTAAGAAACTGTTCGCATCCACAGTTTTAAAGTGAGTTTTGGTATGGATTCTTCCTGCATGTAAGTAAATATCTAAATCTAAAAAAGTGGCTTTCGTGTGGCTGATGGAGCCCGTGAACTCTAAATTCCATGTATTATCATTCATATTTTGAATGAAGTTTGTAGCTTCTTCGACGGTGCCGTCCCATATCATGATGATGTTGTCTATGAACCTTCTATATAATTTAATCTGGGGATTGGTGAGCGATTGTTCAAATGCGCCCATATATAAGTTAGCATAGACTGGTGCGCATTTTGTGCCCATCGCAGTCCCGCGCGCTTGGATGTAAAATTTACTGTTAAATGTGAAAAAATTATTATAAAGAATGAAAGATATAGCGTCTAGAATGAATTGTTTTTGTTTAGGAGGAATAATAGAATCTTTGTCTAGATGTTCTTTCATCGCTTGTATGCCTTGGATATGTGGAATATTTGAATACAGAGCATTCACGTCTAGGGTTACCAGGACGTATGACTCTTTCCATTGTATATCATGTAGAAGTTGTAAAATGTGTGAGGTGTCTTTTAAGTAAGAAGGAAGTTGTATTACTAAACGTTGTAATTGTTTATCTACATACTGTGAGAGGTGGCTGGTGAGTGAATTAATACCGGCTATGATCGGTCTACCTGGAGGATGTGTGGTGGATTTGTGGATCTTAGGAAGGAAATAAAAATACGGAATTTCTGGATGTTTTGGGCACAGAAAGGTTCGTTCATCTTTAGAGATACAGCCTTCTTGGAATTCTTTATCCACAAGTTGAAATAATTTTTCTTTCAATTCGGGGGTTGGATCTACGGATAAGCGTTTATAATTTTGACTGTTTAAAATCCATAGTGACTCTTCTAGATAGTACATTTTGTCCATAAGGACAACCCCCCCCCCCCTTTGTCCGCTGATTTTATTACTATTTCTTCTTCATTGGCCAATTTATTGATGAATTTATATTGGAGTTTAGTTAAATTATCCTTTTTGGTGTTTTTCTGGGATTTTATCTGATTAGCTAGTTGTTTGAAGCTAGATAAAACTTCATTATAAAACGTTATTATTTGTGGGCCTTTGGATTCCACCGGATAAAAGGTGCTGGGCAATTTCAAGTTAGTATGAATGTATCTCGTTTCTATATGGCTATCCTGTTGGTTATCAATGGAAAAATTAATTGTGCTCCGATTGTTATAATCTGGGTGGAGTTTAAAATGCCTCTTTAGTGTGAGCTTCCGAATGTAGGAGTTGAGATCTATAAATAACTCGAATATATCTGGGTCACTCGAGGGGCTGAAAGATAAGGCCCTCGAGAGGATATTAACTTCAATTTATATTTTGAGAGGTTGAAAATACCCGCTTTTATCGTTTCATCGTCGGAGATTGAATTTTGCGCGATGTTTTGGGAAGTTTTGTTAGTTTTGGATTTTTGATGGCCCCCTCGTTTTCCCCTTCTTCTAACCTTTTTGGAATTGGGGATCTGTTCGGGGATTGGTAGAATTGAGTGATTTTTTGTGTTTGCATATTGTTGATGGTAATAGGTTTCATGGAGTGGTAGGATGTTTTCCCCTTTGTGTTGGCAGAAATTGCACTCCGGGTAATCCTTGTAGTGGTTATGGGTCTCTCGGGTCTCTCGATTATGGGAGACCGAGAGACACCTGTCTCTAAAAAAAGTTTTGATTGAGTGTTTGTTGTGGGATTGGAATGAGAAATCAAATCACTATGTGTATCGGATTCCCTTCTGTTGGGGTCTAAATTTTCCAAAAAGTTAATTAGATCTGTGGGGCTTCCTGGTGCATCCATAAGCACTAGGGGTGTGGAAAGAGGAAGAATATTCTCTGAATTCTCAGTTTTATCAGTTATAGGTTCAATATTTGAATCCCCAGACATAGTAACACTCAGGGGAATGGGTTCAATTTCTAAGTGATTAGCGTTTTGTGAGATATTCACATTATTTCGTGAAGGTAATGTTTCCATGTTTGTTGTCTTGGATGTCTCTTTTATATTTTTGTTCTGATGAATCGATCTATTAGAATCACGAGGTTTCCAATTCCTCTTTGGATGTGGCAATAGTGGCCTGATATGCGGGGAATCGTTATTCCAAGAACGTCCCATATCTCGTTGGTCATAATGAGCATATCTTTGGTGACTCTTAGGATACTGTAAAGGCATTCTCCCAAAAGGATGATTAAAGTTTGGAGGATGCCTCATAGGTGGAAAAAATGGAGGGGGTCTATAGAAAGGATCCGGTAGTAAAGGTGGTCTGTACGGGGGAGGGAATGGTTTGGAGGGAGGATCCGGTAATAAAGGTGGTCTGTATGTAAAGGGGGGTAAATTTGGGAATCTTTTTGGCCACTGAGGGGGTTCCCATTGATTAGTGTGAGGAAAATACCTATCAGTATATGAGTTTTTAATGGGACGAGGTTTCCATGCGCGGAACCTGTTTTTCTTTGAATGGTTGGGGTGTATATTCTTCTCTTTGGGAATGATATCTTTCGTTGTGTCAGGGTAATAAAATTCTAAGTACAGCACCAATCAGGCCCACCCCACTTGCCCGCTGCCGGCGATAAGAAGAAAACACCACACAGAGGTCTGGTATCATTCCTCACACGGGACATGGCTCTCGGCTGTTCTTTATTACAGATTACATGAGATTTTATACCCTTTGTCCCATCACCATCAGGGGGTGATGGGCTCATAACCATATATGGGCAGTCCGGATTTCCGGCCTGAGACACTGAAAATCATATAACAGTCATTATCTTGATACTGGCGCCTCTGGCTTATGTACAGAAAATCACGTATTCAATTAACTCCAGTGCAAAGAATCACCCACTCAATTCTAAGAAAACGGCCAAGCATGCATTCTCCATATATGGGAAGTCCGGATTTCCGGCCTGGGACGGTGAAAATTATGTACATAGTGGAACATCTTGATATCTTGCTTCTGGGAAAACGGCCAAGTACACGCGTCCTTCATGTCTGGTTCGGTATCATCTCTGAATTTCTAGAACACCTCTCTCAGCCTTGCAAAGCCTTGGAATATCTGATGTAAGGCGACATATAAGTTTTTTCTTATTTGGAATTGAATAAAACTTGCATATAGGTATAAAAGTATAAAGAAACATATGGCAATATATATATATATATATATATATACCCCCTCACAAACCCCCCTAAAAAAACTTAATATGGAGATCAAGCATCAGGCCTTGCACTCTTCCTCGGTCGCCTCTCCCTTGCGTCAGGGTTTTCTCCACTGCCCGTAAGTCCCTACTCCTAAAAGGGAGGGATCCCTACCTCACCTCAGAAGGAGGCCATGGATTCCCTGGGCTTATTTCCGGGCATCCATACCCTCTATCTGTACGAGTTAACACCCCGCAGGGTGTGCCCTCGCCGGAACCTAAGGTCTTCTGCACTTTCCCTAGGCAAATGGGAATTCCACTGACAGTCCATCTTATGAGACCGGGGCGGCACAGTACTAGTCCATCTCTCCATTCTTCTGGTAACGTACCTGGTTGGCATTATCGGAACTGGCTCTTCATTTTTTTCAAACAAGGGAAATTTTGGTCACATTATGCAGTCCCTTACTCATACTCTTTTTGATCACAGGGATAATACACATACAGGAAATTACATACCCCACCTCTTTCTGCTAAAATCATATCCAGGGCCACTCTATTTTGGAACGCCATGGAGGCAGTGGGCCCTAACTGGTCAGCTAACCCTTGTAAAGCATCTCTGGTGTAGTTTACAAACCTCTGCTGATTGTAAAAGATATAATTCATCCAATCTACATTATTATTAACAGTGACAATACCAAATAAGGACTCAAAACCTGCTTTAACCTGATCTCTAGAATTAAATTCATCTGGCACCCCCTTTGGCACTCCTATTGCATCTATGTATACATGTGGATTAAAGTTACCACCTGGAGCATCAACTTCCCTCTTAGCCCGATGCAGTGTTGGATTCTCACCCTCAGTGTAGTCTTCAAATTGCACATCTGATTGTATTAATTTGTTCTGAAACAGGGGGCTAGTGTACAGTAGTCAAAGGTGTGTGTTAGAGGAATTGTACCACATTATAGCATGTAAAGGATATACAGGATCATTAGTTCTTTCAGTGCGAAGTGTGGATCCAAGTGGGCTTTCCTTCGAGTTTGACTGCAGTTGGGGTGGTGAACAACATCTGGTAAGGACATTCAAACCGGGTTTCTCGCTCAAACTTTTTCACATAGACCCTGTCACCTGATTTCAGATAGTGACACTCATCTGTAGGACCTGGGAGAAAAGCAGAGACTGCAGAATGGATTACTAACAATTCCTTGGAGAAACCTATGACAAAATTAACAAGAAAATCATTCCCCAAATTCAGCTACTGTGGCATGTACCCTCCTAAGAAAAAGAAAAACTAATGGAAGGCACTCAATTCAAAATTTGCCCATTTCCTCTATTGTCTTTTGTATCTATTTTCCCACTACTCCGCGGATGGTAGGGTGTGTGAAAAGCCTGAAATATACCCAAAACAGACATGATGTGTTGCATTATTTCACCTGTGAAGTGTGTACCTTTGTTTGACTCAATCACTTCCGGTACCCCATATCTGCGGATTACCTCATTCATGAGCTTCTGTGCGATTACCTGGAAATTACTTTGGTAACAGGGTAGGTCTCCAACCTGAAAAGACATCAACAACAACAAGCACATATTCATGCTTCCCAACAAGTGGGAGCTGAGTGTAGCCAATTTGCAATCCCTGAAATGGAGAGTGGTCTAGGCAAGTGTGGTGTGGCAAATTTACTTCTGCCCTGTTGCTTTACGGCAAAGATCATGCAAAATTGGACAAATGATGCAGCAGCTACAGAAAACCAAGGAGCCACCCGTCGTCGTTCAAGCATCGACATCATTACTGCTTCGAGAGGTGTGTCTTTCCGTGCATCAGCTGGGCCATCATGGGGCACAGGGACTATGGTAAGCAAGTTCTGTTGACTGTTCACCATACGCCGTCCCTTTTTAGTCCATTTTTCCTTTTCTTCCTTGCTGGCTTGTAACTGTAAAGTCTTTAGCATATCAAAGTCCAAGTTTTTATCAAAGTCCAAGTTTATTATCAAAGTCCAAGTTTATTATCAAAGTCCAAGTTTATTATCAAAGTCCAAGTTTATTATCAAAGTCCAAGTTTTTATCAAAGTCCAAGTTTTTATCAAAGTCCAAGTTTTTATCAAAGTCCAAGTTTTTATCAAAGTCCAAGTTTTGTCAAAGTCCAAAGTTATTGTTAAATTCTTCTTTTCTTCTTTTCTTCCACGGCTTGAGGGCCGCTGCCTTTGCTGTGTGGCCTGTGATGGCGTTGCCTCTTGCTTCTCTGGTGTAGGAATTGGTGTGAGCTTTCCACCTTGTCAGGTAGAAGTAGGGCCTCCATGAGACTCTGCCCCATTGCATCATTTTTAATTGGCTGTCCTGCTGTGGTAAAAAACTGTCTGGCCTTCCATGTTGGGCCATAATCATGAGCTATGCCAAATGCATACCGGGAGTCAGTGTAAATGTTTGCCGTCTTACCTTCCTCCACTCTACACGCCTCAGCGAGTGCTTTTAGATCCGCTTCTTGTACTGCGACATGCGGAGGCATTCTGCTTTTAGGACATCTTGTTGTGTAACCATTGCATAACCGGAGTGGAGTTGTCAATCACCTCTGGTACCATCTATAAAAAACAACTCAAAATATGCATTGTTAACAAGGGCTTTCAGTAACTTTTTAAAACTTAAATTTTCTTGTTGCATCACTGCTAGACAATCAGGCTGGTATTCTATTTCAAAAAGATCAGAATCTTGTTGCAAAAAATTAAAAAATTTAAAAATGACTGACTTGCAATACCTAGATCACCTATGCCTTCTCCTCCCCCCCTTTAAACCAGGGTACTCAATTGGAACAATAGTAGCCGGGTTTAAGTTAGTACAACATTGTAAAAAGATTTGATGGATGCAGATAAGGCCTGTAAGATGTTAGCACCAATAGCAGAAACATGAGTTACATCGGGGCAGAATAATCTACAAAACATCTACTAATATTTGAAATGTGATATCCCTTTAAGTGAATTCATTATTAGTCTGATCCTGCCTGCAATGTCTTTTCAAAATTTGAGACAGGAGAAAAAAAAAACCAAAACAAAAACTTTTACTAGCTGCTCAAGCTCCTCACCCCTCCCTTGGACAAGAAGGATGAAACATTACGTACTATTACATCATCTAGCTCCACCCCTTCGATATTGGCACATTGCGTCTTTCTTCTCAGCTTAATTTCAGCTTAACCGTCCACACGTCCACATCTCAACCAAGCAAATTCCCATGCATGGGGAGGACCTCCATCCCTAGTCAATATCTGCATCACACATTCCACACAGCCCGAACACAGGTCACTAACTCTCATCCATCCATGCGCTCAAGTCTGCTCCGTCACCCCCTATTGAAGGTGTACCAGTACATACAGATGCACAGACAAAAAAAAGTTTGACAAACATACATACATCAGTTGAAAAACATTGAGGTGAGTGCTTTCAATCTTATAAAGTACATGATTCTATTGAGATGAGATTGTGAATGAGCGCTATTTATGACAAATTATGTGAAAAAAGTTTGCTGAGTGACTGAGACATTCTTTATTTCTTATTTACTGAAGCTATTATATGCTGTATTAAACGCTGAAGTATTTTAGAATCTGTGGGTATTTTTCAACCCCCCTGCCTTTCTTTCTCTGTATTTCTCTGTATTTGACCCTGAACAAAAAGTGAAGTCTGAAAGCCCCCACCTTTTCAAAACAAACTGTTATCCCTCTACGAATATGAAACACAGACTGCACAGCCCTGCATTTGAACTCATAATTAACACATATCCTGGGACCTTGCAACATTCATTTTCAACCCCTGTATAAGTACGAATATAACTTGCTATATTTCCTGCCTACTAAGACAGTATAATTAATTAAATTCATTTCAATTCATTTTAAGCAAGCAGAGATATTATCCAGGGTTGTTATTGCATTTTCTCTCGCTTTGTTATCTCTTGACCTTGAAAAGCTTACACAGACTCGCAGCTACATGTCAACAATCTTTCTCATCTAAAAGCAAGCTCAGTTAACTATTTGCACATACAGTATATACATATATATATATATACACACACATATATATCCATATCTATTATCTATCTTGTATTATACACATTTTCATCTCTTTTTGCCAACAAATCACATGCATTGTAACTTTCTGCTCGACTTGCTTGTTTCTCATACTTCTCTCCCTTACCTAGCTGCCAATATAACCTTCAATAGACACTCTCCTGACGCCCTCTTGATCACTTACTGTACTTTTCAACATTTCACTTACGGATACTTTCGTAAACAAGTAATGTGTACATACTTAACTTACTCTGACTGTCTCTCTCTCTCTCTCCTCCAGCATTTTCTAGCAAACCTTGATCATCCAAGGCACCTCTGGGTCCTAAAGACCTCCCTCCCAGACACCATTTTGTAATCTGCCGTGCGGGTCGGTGTCACACATTTTCATAAGTTTTCTTACATTCTACAGATTCATCCACACGGCGGCAGCCCTTGAGGGGCTCTATCTTCTTTAATAAGATCTTACGCATATTAGAACAACAACAACAATAATAATAATAACACGCTCCATAGAATGTATCCTTCTTAATTCCAAATTGTCAGGCCCTTATATACTGGCAAGACAACCGAAGGTCTCTTCTCCTATGGAACCAGCCCCATAAAATGCATCTCTCTGAAATCAAATCGTTAGCCCCATATATAAGGCAAAACGACCGAGAGTCCCTTCTCTTATGAAGCCTGTCTCACAAAATGCATCCCTCTCTGCTAAACCATTAACAACTAACTAAACTAAGGGTCCCTTCTCTTGTGAGACTAAATGAAAAGAAAGAGAAAAAAAAAAAATTTCTGCAGATACAACAATCTCTACTATTATTAAAACGTTAAAACTTCAAAGTACAAATAGACTACAGACTAGTTTCTGGGTGACCGATTGGTGCGCATATCAAGGTCAGTGGTCCATGACGGCAAACCCGGAGCCCACACGAGTTACCGTGTAGAACTCTTAACCCAACCCGTCCGGTCACAAACCACAGATAGTCAGTCCCGCTGCAAGACTCGCAGTGTAAAACACAACATAAATATATGCTGGCCTTACCTGGAGTTCTAAGTGAGTTGATCAGGCTCGGTTTGCAGCAGGACGGCTTCTCTGCGGCGTGGATCCGGGTGAATTGCGCTGTAAGCTCCTGGTTTTACCGCCCCAGTTGGTTGCGCCATTTGTCAGGGTAATAAAATTCTAAGTACAGCACCAATCAGGCCCACCCCACTTGCCCGCTGCCAGCGATAAGAAGAAAACACCACACAGAGGTCTGGTATCATTCCTCACACGGGACATGGCTCTCGGCTGTTCTTTATTACAGATTACATGAGATTTTATACCCTTTGTCCCATCACCATCAGGGGGTGATGGGCTCATAACCATATATGGGCAGTCCGGATTTCCGGCCTGAGACACTGAAAATCATATAACAGTCATTATCTTGATACTGGCGCCTCTGGCTTATGTACAGAAAATCACGTATTCAATTAACTCCAGTGCAAAGAATCACCCACTCAATTCTAAGAAAACGGCCAAGCATGCATTCTCCATATATGGGAAGTCCGGATTTCCGGCCTGGGACAGTGAAAATTATGTACATAGTGGAACATCTTGATATCTTGCTTCTGGGAAAACGGCCAAGTACACGCGTCCTTCATGTCTGGTTCGGTATCATCTCTGAATTTCTAGAACACCTCTCTCAGCCTTGCAAAGCCTTGGAATATCTGATGTAAGGCGACATATAAGTTTTTTCTTATTTGGAATTGAATAAAACTTGCATATAGGTATAAAAGTATAAAGAAACATATGGCAATATATATATATATATATATACACCCTCACAGTTGGATCATTTCCCATATGGGTGGGTGTTATTTTTATTTTGGACGGAGGTTTTATTTTTATTTTTGATGCGGTATTCCCACACAAAATTCTTTTTTTCTTTTTTATCATTTAAATCTCTATGTAATTTTTTGATCTTACGTTTAGAGATTATCTCATATGTGGATTGTATATATTTAGGAACATCAGTGCATGTATCCTGCTCAATTTTTTTACCCAGAAATAAGGTTGTTTGTAATAGTGTATCACTCAGATCTTTTCTTTTTTCTATTATTTTACCCAAGAAAAGATCTGCGAAGGTGCCAAGCATGATATTCCATTCTCCTGTAAATTTTGAGTCATCAGGAAATGCCGATTTGATGGGAATACGCAAACCTCTAGGCGCCACATTATTCAGCCTATATATAGATAGCATTAGCCAATCTAGAGTATGGCGCCATAATTTATCAATACATGTTGTGAGTGCATGTTTCAATGATTTGGGATCAGTAATTATATCATTATATTCATCAAACGTCAAATGATCAATCGTATTGATATCCCATTCTTTATCAAATGTCATAAATGTATACGATTTAACTACATCGGATTCTTCAGGTTTCTCAGGAAGAGTCTGTTCAATAGATGATAGGGATTTCCCTGGTAGGGCAAGCCATTCATCTTCTATAATGTCCAACAGGGTGCGCTCCTCCCGAGGTAAAACATCACCGGAATTCTCCATGGAGATCCGTAGGTAAAATGAAGGATATATAAAGAAGAGCGCTCACTGCGGAGATGTCTGGGATATAGTGGTCCGGCGAGATACTTCTACAATTGGAGGATCAATCTTCTCAGATAGAACCAGAAACTTAAAGGTGCTCCGAAGAGATCTCATATCATTGATGAGACGGCAGCCAGAAGAAACTCCATTCACAGGGTGAAGGAGACAATGGAATGGCAAGACAAAAAAGGAAAAAACTCCTCAGCGCTCACACCAAATAATGTGCATGCAGGTAAATACAGTAAATACCTTACGCTGTCGTCTCAATCAACACAGATCAAATATAAAAAACAGCTTTCTTAAACATAGCGTATCAAAACACTTCTCCATACATCACTCATCAGACCCTACTCAACTTAAAATAACTCCAGTTGAACAAATAACAATGGGGGAATTCTCCAAATTAAAAACAAAAGAAATGTTTTATATTTTTCATTTTAATACGCTTACATCGCACATTGAATGAGACCTTGGAGAAATTTTAATATGATCATGGAACAAATCTTAATTAAATTTAATAATTATTATTTTTTATAAAAACAGTAAAACTTTCAACGCATATCATAATTTTAATCCTTTTTAATATCTAACTTTACATATATACTAAAATTTTAATAGGATACATGATCCCACCTCTTATCAGTATATGATCCAATTTAAATTTCTTGAAGGTATATATTCATAAAATATCATGCATCATCAATAGTGATTGATATTTGTGAGTGGCATATTTTAATCTGTTGTTTTAGTAATAGTAGTATTTATAATGTATAACTACACATAATATGATGATAAAAGAACATATATTTAGTTACAAAACACATTTTTGACCTCTTTATAAGTATTTTCTATTATGATAAATGCTTCCGTATATAATGCGTATATCATATGAACAGACACCTGATAAGTGGAATAATATGATATAAAATATAGTGCACTTTAAAACGAAGCCACCAACTGGGTATAATTGCCCCCCACGATAAGAATAAAAATAGACATCCTACTAGTTAAACGCACCCTGACGGAGTGCTGCATGTGGATGGACGGCATCTCGCCTGCTGGGGGGTTGAATTACTGTTTATCGGGTGACAGCTGGGCGGGTGCTAACAGGCGGCCGCTCCCTCTGTGGGCATCTGACATGCATAAATTATGCACCCGAAATGACGCGGGTTACACATGTGACCTATACGTCATCCGGGATTACCCGGAACACGTGAGCATATTATTAGATCATACAATGATAGGTGGGTGGTTACCAGCAGGTGGCCACTCCCCTTGAGGTCACTTCACTCGGGCTAACTGTGCGCCCGTAGCGATACGGAACACGTGAGCACACCATTAGATTATACAATGACAGGTGGGTGGTTACCAGCGGGTGGCCACTCCCCTCGAGGTCATTGCACTCGGGCTAACTGTGCGCCCGTAGCGATACGGAACACGTGAGCACATCATTAGATTATACAATGACAGGTGGGTGGTTACCAGCGGGTGGCCACTCCCCTTAAGGTCACTACACTCGGGTCAACTGTGCGCCCATAGTGATGTGGGTTCACACATGACATTGACGTCATAGAGGATTTCCCGGAAGGAGCATCGCACCAAATTTGGTGCTTTCTCCTCCCTTGTTTACTCCCCCGATCCTCCCCTTCATACAAACGGGAGTTGGGATTCGCCATAGAACACATCATTTTTCAGGTAATATTTATATATTTGTATGTTTTAATGTAACCTGTACACTTGAAAAAGGCCTCTTGGCCGAAACGCGTTGTGTATACTTTGATTGCACATATTAAAAGTTGCGGAAATACCTCCGCTACCGCTGGCTTTCATCTCCGTGCGATAAGATAACCCTGGATTGGGATGCGCCTGGGCTATAGGCGCCTCCACCGAGTAAGTTCTATTTTTCTTACAAAGTGACTTTGATAGGGAAGTTACAGCTCACCGAGCTAACATATACTCCTCGCTAAACAAACCGTCAAAATGGATGGCTAACCTGGTGAAAAAAAAGACAATCAAGGCCAATATCCCCTTTGTGTGGAGTTCAAAAAACAAAGAGTTTAAAGTCACACACCCGAAGCAGATAGCTGACAAATTCCGCTCCTATTATAGCGAATTGTGTAACTTAAAAAACGATGCCCACCTAGAGCATCCCAATAGCAGAGCGATCAACAATTTTTTGATTGTTGTCGGAAGTCACTGACACAATCTCATTGATGAAAAACCAAAAAGCCCCGGGACCTGACGGGTTTTCCGCCGAATATTATAAATTATTTCTAGAACGAATATCCCCATATTTGGTAAAAAACTTCAATACAGCTATGCAATGCAGCTCTTTCCCAGAGGAGGCACTCCAAGCTACCATTGTAGTTTTGCCCAAACAGGGAAAGACCCCAGACGAGCCATCAAATTTTGGGCCGATTTCCTTATTAAATACAGACGTAAAAATATTCTCCAAAACCCTGGCGCTCAGACTTCTTAAAATTCTCCCCGAGATAATCCATTCCGACCAGGTCGGCTTTGTAAAAGGAAGGCAAGCCTCAGACAGCACGCGTAGGATTATAAACCTTTTACACTCCTTGAAACTATCTCAATCTCCAGCGGTCATGCTAGCATTAGATGCCAAAAAGGCTTTCGACCGCGTCCACTGGGAATATGCATTTAACACTCTGTCAAAATTTGGCCTAGGGGAGGGGGTGTTACGCGCTATTAAGGCCCTGTATTCTACGCCATCGGCAAAAACGCTAGTAGACGGTACACTATCTGAGCCCTTTAAAATAACGAATGGCACAAGACAGGGCTGCCCTCTTTCCCCCATTTTATACGTTTTCTCAATAGAACCACTAGCCGAAGCTATCAGGTCGTCACTAGAGATAAAAGGAATACCCTTAACCTTCCGTCAGCATAAGATTGGCCTCCTCGCTGACGATATGATCCTTACTTTGGCTCAACCATTAAACTCCCTAAGGGCTGCCCAACAAATCTTACAAACCTTTAGCACTATTTCGCAGTACAAACTCATATCAACAAATCAATGATTTTGGGAATAAATATCTCAAGAGACCTAAAAGGAGCAATTAAAAAAGAGTTTCCCTTTGAGTGGAGAGATGGAGTCCTGCCATATTTGGGAATTCATCTATCACCCAATATAGGGGACTTAGAAAAAATCAACTATACTCCACTGTTGGAAGCCACACGGAGGGAGATTGATCGATTAGCCGGGCTGAACCTCACGTGGTATGGTAGACCTACAAAATGAAACTCCTACCAAAATCCTATATTTTTTTAGAGTCTTGCCGATTAGCATCTCAAGAACCACGCTGTCCAAACTCCAAAAGCAGATATCAGATTTTGTATGGGGAGGTAAAAAACCCCGCCTCACATTATCCATCTTGGCCATGCGCCAATCTAGAGGAGGAGCAGACATCCCTAACATAGAAAAATATTTCAAAGCGTCCCTCCTGAATCAAGCTAGGGGTATGTTCCACCAAGAAAACCAACTAAGCTGGGCGAGCATGGAAAGCAGTCTTGCCAAACTCCCTTCTTGCAAGCCACTTCTTTTCGCAGCGTCACTGGAAGCTATGGCGAAATGCTCAAACTTAAAAATAAACATTGACTCCCTGTCCCCTACCACAGTAGCATCACTCGAGGTTTGGAAAGACCTAACTCAAAAGGTCGCTACATGCGACAACCTCAAATTCCCTCCTCTCCCTCAAAAAATACTGAACGTAATTATACCGGACTTAGATATAAAAGAATGGAAGAGAGGGGGCATGCAGAACATATCCGACCTGATGTCGGGAAACGTAACTAAGCCCTTTAAAGATCTTGTTATTACCTACAACCTTCATCAACAAGACTTTTACAAATATTCTAGGATTACACATTTCCTAAATAAATCTAAACTACATGAAATACAGCTACCTCTAGATATTATTAACAGGATTACTTCAAAACCCAATTTGGGAAAATCCGACACCAGGACCTTTTACGACTGCTTAACAGGTAATAACAGCACATCAAAGAGAGCTCAGATGTTAAATTGGGAAAAAAAACTGGGGACGGTTATTTCCACAGATGCATGGAATAGAGCTTACAGGCTAGCAGGTAAATCAACCAAGGGATTGGGAATACTAGAAGTACAGGTGAAAATTAACATGAGATGGTATTTTACCCCCGTAATGTTATTTGACAGATTCCGCAAGGGAGATGGTCTATGTTGGAGGGGATGTGGTTTTAGGGGCTCTCTCTCACATATATTCTGTCATGTCCTAAATTACTAAACTTCTGCTATGATATATTAAACCTTCTGGACAAAACTCTACATGTCCACATACAAAGAGAGGCAAAACACATTCTATTACTAGTGGATCTAGATAAATACACCCCCCCCCCCCACCAACCAGATACCTCGTTGGCCATGCTTTGATGACAGCAAAAACTTTAATTGCAAAGTATTGGAAGGGGCTTGACCCCCCGCCTTTTAGAGAGTTCAAAGACCGGATGGCAGAACAGAAAGTGTTTGAGAGATGGTTGGCATTTAGAGATAACGGTATGGCGAAATATGAGGAGATGTGGAGCGCGTGGGGGGAACTTACATAACTTTGCAGTAAATATATATACTGCGATGCCAAGTTTAACTGTTACCTTTTAATTTGGTTTATATCTTACCAAGATTTTGTATTAAAATCGTCTTTGTAATAGACAACAGATCGTTGTAAGTACCTACATTTCTTAGATACAAAATGGACGTGTCTTTTGTTGTAAGACTTCGTGAAATGTTGTTGAAAATGTTGAGGAGGTAATTGTAATGCTTAACAGTTCTCATATACCAAGTCGTTTTTGACTTCTGTCTCTGTATAATGTTCATTCTCAGACTATGTATCTTTTCTTTATCCTCAATAAAAAAAATCTAATAAATTAAAAAAAAAATTCAATAAAATTTATGAGAACCAGAAGGGGTCACTATTACTATTTGAGGGGCTCTTGTTACTAAGTGGGGGCACCAAGTGAGTCACTATTATTATTTGGGGCCATAGAAGGGATACTGGATGGGGAGAGTGTGCAGAGTCAAGTCCTGAATGGAAGTACTCTCAATGGTGGCCTGAGCCCAGAAAGAAGGACACCGAATATGGATGACTTAAAAAAGAGACATCACCTATGATCACTGGAGGTAACTGCGCTGTAATCACTATCACTGTGCGGAGTTGGAATTTAAGTACATTATATGGTAACTGTATTATTTAGAGGTATACTAAAGGTGAACCACTGTATCTAATCCTACCATGTTATAAAGCTTGTCTTTGTAAAAAAAATATTTTTGGGGGTGGGATCTGGTGCTGTATTTATTCACTGAGCTTTGTTCTAATGCTATAATTGCGCACTAAGCTTGGTTCTGGTGCTGTATGTATGTACCGAGCTTAGTTTCAGTGCTGTATTTATACTGTGAGCTTGATTCTGGTACTATATTTGTTATGAGTTTGCTTCTGGTGCTATATTTATGTATTGACTGGTTCTGGTGTTATATTTATGCTATGAGCCTTGTTTTGGTGTTGTACCTATGTTATGAGCTTAGCTCTGGTACTGTTTTTACTTTATGAGCTTGGTTCTGGTGCTGTATTTATTCACTAAGCTTTGGCCTAATTCAGTAATTATTCACTAAGCTTGGTTCTGGTGCTGTATTTATGTACTGAGCTTAGTTCCAGTGCTGTATTTATTTTATGAGTTTAATTCTGGTGCTATATTTGTTATGAGTTTGCTTCTGGTGCTATATTTATACATTGACTGGTTCTGGTGTTATATTTATGTTATGAGCCTTGTTTTGGTGTTGTACCATTGTAGGAGCTTGGCTCTGGTACTGTTTTTACTTTATGAGCTTGGTTCTGGTGCTGTATTTTGTTCTGAGGTTATTTCTGATGCCACATTTATAAACAGGTTAAGGGTAGGAGGACACAGATGGGCTGACGATATGCAGCCAAACCATGGTGGGCAATGGTTGCACACTTTTGCTAGTAATTTGTGTGGCCATGGTTTGGATTGGTGCAGCTAACCACATTGTGTGTTTCTACTCAGCACATGTAGTGGATTTTCCACAGCAGAAAATTCTTCAACAAATCATTCTGACCTTACGAATATGAAGATTCTTACTGGTGGATGGATGTTTGGGAGCAGGGGCAAGAGGTTCAGTGGGTGGGACTAGGCAGGGGCACTCAAGCCCAGGTCCTTCTGCACTGCGAACCCTGAAGCACTGGAATCTGCATTGGTCAAAGTGTAAGGCAGTGGAGGAGCATTTCCTAGGGAGTGTTGATATTGCTATATAATACACTCATATACCAAAAGTCATGGCGCAGGAACTAATATTGTGTAGAACCCTCTCTGGCCTGGTGAAGTGCAGCAACTTGTTGTGGCATTGATTCCACAAGTAGATGGAAGACATCTGGAGTAGAGATGAGCGAGCGCACTCGTCCGAGCTTGATGCTCGTTCGAGTATTAGGGTGTTCGAGATGCTTGTTACTCGAGACGAGCACCACGCGGCACTCGACTCCATTACATTTCCTTCCCTGAGAAATTTGCGCCCTTTTCTGGCCAATAGAAACACAGGGAAGGCATTACAACTTCCTCCTGTGACGTTCCAGCCCTATCCCACCCCCCTGCAGTGAGTGGCTGGCGAGATCAAGTGACCCCCGAGTATTTAAATGAGCCCTGCCCACGGCTCACCACAGACACACACTGGGAGAGATCAGGGAAGTGCTGCTGATGCTGCTGCTATAGGGACAGTGTTAGCGTCTTCAAGAACCACAACGGCCATCCTTAGGGCTACAGCTCACCTAGTGCATTACTGTTGTGGCTGTTTTGCATTTTTTTTTTTTTTTATGTATATCGGGCATGCAGGCTGTAGCTTCTCAGGCTGCAGTCTGTACTTCAGTATAGGGGCACTATTGGTCAGGCAGGGACAGTGGTAGTGTAGAATCCTGTCTTCAAGTACCCCAATGGTTCTTCTTAGGGCAACCTGCGACCATATGCATTTAACTCCGTGGTTGCTGGGAGTTGTAGTACCTGTAGTGGCTGCTGTGATCACTTTTGCACCAATTTTTTTTTAATGTATATCGGGCATGCAGGCTGTAGCGTTCTCAGGCTGCAGTCTGTACTTCAGTATAGGGGCACTATTGGTCAGGCAGGGACATTGGTAGTGTAGAAACCTGTCTTCAAGTACCCCAATGGTTCTTCTTAGGGCAACCTGCGACCATATGCATTTAACTCCGTGGTTGCTGGGAGTTGTAGTACCTGTAGTGGCTGCTGTGATCACTTTTGCACCAATTTTTTTTTAATGTATATCGGGCATGCAGGCTGTAGCGTTCTCAGGCTGCAGTCTGTACTTCAGTATAGGGGCACTATTGGTCAGGCAGGGACATTGGTAGTGTAGAAACCTGTCTACAAGTACCCCAACGGTTCTTCTTAGGGCAACCTGTGACCGTGTGCAATTAACTCCGTGGTTGCTGGAAGTTGTAGTACCTCTGCATTGCACAGCCTAGCCTGTATGCAGCCTTCATTTAGAAATATTTTTCTGTCCGCACTTCGCGTAGCCTCACTGCAGTGTGCCTCTAAGTGTACGCCAAGAAACCACACATTTTCTACAACGCTCTGTTATATGTGTGCTGTCTCAGACGTTCACGGTCTGCCCGATGCCCATAGATTGAAAGTGCAATACACACTGCGTAGCCTCAGCCTGCATTGCAGAGTAAAATAAGGAGATTTAAAAAAAAAAATTCCTTTTTACGGCTAACGGTTACCCAGTGCATGTCCCTGCGTGGCCTGTGGGACTTCACATCCATCCAAGGTGCATAGTTCACAGCCTAGCCTGCGTGCAGCCTTACGTATAATTTAACTCTGGTTTAATTTAGCGTTATATTACCGCTGGCAGCCACCAACTGCGCAGCAATAATTCACAAACATTTTTACACCGCTCTGTCTCTGCTCGATCCTTAATCCAGCATGCTGAGGGGTAGGGATAGGGGCAGAGGACGTGGACGTGGTCGAGGACGCGGAGTCACAAGTGAGGGTGTGGGCATAGGACGAGTTCCTGGTCCAGGTGAATCGCAGCCGGCTGCTGCGGGAGTAGGAGAGAGGACAGTTTCTGGGGTCCCCAGCTTCATATCGCAATTTTTGGGTCCACGTCGTAGATCTTTATTAAAAACCGAGCAGTGTGAGCAGGTCCTGTCGTGGATGGCAGAAAGTGCATCCAGCAATCTATCGACCACCCAGTCTTCTACGCCATCCACTGCTGCAACTCTGAATCCTCTGGCCGCTGCTCCTCCTTCCTCCCAGCCTCCTCACTCCATGAAAATGACACATTCTGAGGAGCAGACAGACTCCCAGGAACTGTTCTCGGGCCCCTGTCCAGATTGGGCAGCAATGGTTCCTCTCCCACCGGAGGAGTTTGTCGTGACCGATGCCCAACCTTTGGAAAGTTCCCGGGGTCTGGGGGATCAGGCTGAGGACTTCCGGCAACTGTCTCAAGAGCTTTCAGTGGGTGAGGAGGACGATGACGATGAGACACAGTTGTCTATCAGTGAGGTAGTAGTAGGGGCAGTAAGTCCGAGGGAGGTGCGCAGGGGTAGAGGGAGGGCACTCTGTGTATACTGCTGCAAATGAAATGTTAGTGGGGTCTGTCCTCACTGCTGCCAATGAAATGTTACAGGGGTTTGTGCATACTCTTACCGCTGAAATGTTACTAACTCTGACTATAATGCTGCTACTGCAATGTTACAGGGTAGTGCAAATGGAGGCTTCCCAAAGACATGATGGTGGCGAGGCCACGCTACTAGGTTCCACAGGCGCAACAACTTTTCAGCAACGCAGTCACTGGGAAGGTGCATATAACCACGGACACGGGGACAGGACACGTACTGCCTCAAAAACTTTCACGTCCTCCTCCTCCAACAATGAAAACATTCTTGGCCGAAGCCCACCTGCATTTAATCTGACGTTAGCTCTGCTATCCAGGGCACTGCAATGGGATATATTTATGTACCGCCGGTGGCTTCCTGGGACCCACCCATGCTGTCGGTCCACACGGAGTTGTAACTGCATGTGTCTACTTATAAAGTACCCCAGTCTGATTGGGGCATGCAATGTGGGCCGAAGCCCAGCTGCATTTAATCTGACGTTACCTCAGCTGTGCTGGGCAATGCAATGGGATATATTTATGTACCGCCGGTGGGTTCCAGGGAGCCACCCATGCTGTGGGTCCACAGGGACTTCACATAGGGGATTTGTACCTGCCTGTGTCTATGAACTAAAAACCGGTCAGGTTGGGGCATGCAGTGTGGGCCGAAGCCCACCTGCATTTAATCTGACGTTATCTCAGCTGTGCTGGGCAATGCAATGCGATTTATTTATGTACCGCCGGTGGCTTCCTGGGACCTTCCCATTCTGTCGGTCCACACGGACTTCACAATAGGGAGTTGTACCTGCCTGTGTCTACTTATGAAAAACCCCAGTCTGACTGGGGCATGCAGTGTGGGCCGAAGCCCACCTACATTTAATTTGACGTTAGCTCTGCTGTCCAGGGCACTGCAATGGGATATATTAATGTACCGCCGGTGGGTTCCAGGGAGCCACCCATGCTGTGGGTGCACACGGAATTCCCATTGCGGAGTTGTACCTGCCTGTGACTATTTATAAAAAAACCCGGTCAGACTGGGGCATGCAGTGTGGGCCGAAGCCCACCTGTATTTAATCTGACGTTAGGTTTACTATCCGTGGCACTGCATTGGGACAAACTACAGGAGCAATACAGCGCTAATGAGACGTGCACAGCTACGCTAGCATAGGAGTCCGCTGTAGGCCCGCGATTGCTGAGGGTTTGTGCAGAGGCCTATGTCCTGGGTGCAGTGAAAGTCCGCTTCCTGCCTAGGATTGCTGAAGCTGTGGGCCGAGGCCTATGTCGTGGGCGCGGTTCAAGTCTGCCATGCTTGGCCGCTCAGATCTATTTTTTGTTCATGTCTTGGGCTTCCTAGGACCCACCTATGGTGTTGGTGCAAACTTAGTTCCCATTGCAGTGTTTGACCTGTCTGGCACAAAGACACTGACTGACTTGGGTAGAGGGCAGAGCGCTGACGGCTTTCCCCTTGCAGTGTGGATTGAGCTATGCGACACCTTGATAGAATGAATACTGTGTGGCACATGGATTCCCCATTGCTATGCCCACGTTTGCAGCTCCTGACAGAGGTGGCACAGGATTGGATGTCTCATTGCTTCTGTACAGCATTGTGGGCTATCGCCCCACCCCTTTTAAAGAGGGTCGCTGCCTGGCCCTGCCAACCCTCTGCAGTGTGTGCCTCCGATTCCTCCTCATGGCTGACGCACTTCTAAATAGACATGAGGGTGGTGTGGCTGTGAGGCCAGCGTGTGGCATGAGGGCAGCTGAAGGCTGCGCAGGGACACTTTGGTGTGCGCTGTGGACACTGGGTCGTGTGTGTGTGTGTGTGTGTGGGGGGGGGGGGGGGTGGGCAGCATGCAACCCAGGAGAAGAGGCAGGGGTGTGTCCCGCAGGCAGTTCTTGTGCTTAGTTGGAGGTAGTGTGGTGCTTAGCTAAGGTGTGGCTTACTAATGAGGGTTTGTCTGAAGTAAAAATTGTTAGGGGGGGGGCACTCTTGCCGCTATTGTGGCTGAATAGTGGGACCAGGGAACCTGAAATGCAGCCCAGTATGTTGCCCCTCACCTGCCCTATCCGTTTCAGTGTCGTTTCCATCACTTTCTTGGGTTTTGCAGATTTTCACCAATGAAAACCTTAGCGGAGCATGGCCGATATACAAAAATGCTCGAGTCGCCCATTGACTTCAATGGGGTTCGTTACTCGAAACGAATCCTCGAGCATCGCGGAAAGTTTAACTCGAGCAACGAGCACCCGAGCATTTTGGTGCTCGCTCATCTCTAATCTGGAGGGATGTTAAGCTATGCTGCCTGGACAGCCACCCATAACTCAATTATCTTTTTAGCTGTAGTACAAATGGACCTCTCCACTGAATCCCATAAATACTCAACTGATCTCATGTCAAGTGAATGTGCAGGCTGCACCATTTATAGGAACTCTCAAGAAGCTCCCCAAACTTATTCTGGATAACTTCAAACCTATAGCACAGTGCATTATCCTGCTGGAATATTCCATCATTGTGTGGGAACAAGAAGTCAGCGAAGGACTGCAAATGGTTACCAAGCAGTGAAACATAGTAGGCAATGGTCAACAATGTGTTTAGGCAGACCAGTAGACCAAACCCATGCAGTGAGAATACACCCCGCACCACTATGAAACCACCACTAGCCTGCACAGTGCCATGTTGATAACTGGGGATTCATGGAGTCTGCACCATACACAGACCCTACCATCAGCCTGAAGCAATTGGCAACCTGACTCATTGGACCATGGTTGACAGCCCTCTAGGGTCCACTTAGGAAGCTCATGAACTCAGGTGAGGTGCTGTGTCTGGTGTTGTGGTGCTAACTAGGCACTCTGATGGGTCTTCTGCTCCCATGGAAGATAAAAAATGCTGCACTGACCTGTGTGTGAGGCCTTCTGCAATGAATATGTGCTTTCTGTTTGCATGTACAACTCTAACTACTATAGAAGCCACCAATCACGATCATTAAGTACCTGTGGGTAGCCATTACGTTGTCCACTGTAAGTGGTAATGCCTTCTATGATGTATTCATTGTACACATGTGACATTGTGAATCAAGGAATGTTAAATGGCTGTGCAACTTCGAAAATGCAATGTCCCATCAATCTGGCACCCAATATGAAGCCTCATTTGAACTCTGAAAACAGATATTTTTGGTATAACTTACCGTAAAATCTCTTTCTCGTCGCGTTCATTGGGGGCCACAGCCTAGACCATGGGATATAGCCACTGCCCTAGGAGGCGACACTAAGCAAAAAAGTGTTAGCTCCTCCCTACCTGGCTATATCCCCCCTGCAGGCACCCAGCTAATTAGTCTGTCTGCAAGCAGTAGGATGCCAGTGGGAGTAAGATTATACATATTATGTTTTATACATACCAAAAACTCTTGGCACAATTTTCTGCCGAACCATGACCGAAGAACAGAAAGTTCCAGCAACCGCCTAAATAAACAAGGGGTGGGTGCTGTGGCCCCCAATGAACGCGACGAGAAAGAGATTTTACGGTAAGTTATACCAAAAATATCTGTTTCTCGTCCGTATCATTGGGGGCCACAGCCTAGACCATGGGACGTCCACAAGCAGTCCCGAAAACAATATATTGGGTGGGCATTCAAAGTTCGGCTGTGCGGTCAACGACCGCCGCCTGCAAGATCTTCCGGCCAAGAGCGGCGTCAGATGATGCAGCTGTGTGGACCTTATAAGATTTTGAGAACATATGTAAGGAAGTCCAGGTGGCTGCCTTACCCTCCTGAAGGGCTGAGGCTCCGTGACGGACTGCCTGGTAAGCCCCTACCGCCCGTGTGGAGTGGGCCGTAACCCGAACTGGCGGCGAGCGCCCTGAGGTGCGATACGTCTCTGTTATCAGGGACCTTATCCATTTGGATAGAGTGACTTGAGGCTGCCAAGCCCCTTCGGGTCCCCTCCGGAATAGCGAAGAGGGTGTCGGTCCTACGAAGCGCCTTTGTACTTTTCACCTAGATCCTCAGCGCCCTTACTATGTCCAGGTGGTGCAGCATTTTTTCCTCTTTGTGTACTGGATCTGGACAAAAAGAAGGCAAGACAATTTTCTTCATTAGTATGAAACTGTGATACCACCCTTGGTAGAAACTCGGGTGATGGCCTCAGCACCACTTTGTCCTGGTGGACGGTCATATATGGCGCCTGCATAGCCAAAGCCGCCAGCTCCGAGACCCTACGGATTGCCGTAATGGCGACGAGGAATACCACCTTCCCGGTCAGTAGTCGCATAGAAATCTCCTTCAGCGGCTCGAACGGCTGGCCCGTCATAGTGTCTAACACGAAATTAAGGTCCCAAGTTTGGACCGGGGGTTTAAACGGGGGTGTCGTATGGGCGACTCCTTGCAGGAATGTACGTACTGCCATCCTCTTTGCGATTGGTTTTTGGAACAGTACCGTTAATGCCGACACCTGTCCCCTTAACGAGCCTACCCTCAATCCTACCTCGAGGCCTGATTGTAAGGATGCAAGAATTCTGGCCACCGACAATTGCATCGGTTGTACCCGCCCCTCCTCACACAGGTGAAGAAGCGTTTCTCAGACTCTATAATAAACTGCCGATGAGGCTGGTTTTCTGGCCCGTATCATAGTCTGGATAACCTTCTCCGGATAACCTTTCCTCCTCCACACCTCGGTCTCAACGGCCAAGCCGTCAAATGTAGAGACTTGGAATTTAGGTGTAGAAAAAAAAAGGCCCCTGGGATAGCAGGTCTCTTTGCTCTGGAGGATGCCACGGTGTGTCGAACAGTATTTCTATGATGGTCGCGTACCAGCTTCTTCTTGGCCAGTCTGGTGCTATTAATACTGCTGATCATCCTTCCTGCTTGATTTTCCCTAGGATCCTCGGTATGAGAGGAATGGGTGGAAATACGTATAGGAGCTTGTACTCCTCCCACGAAATGGTTAGCGCATTCGTTGCCGCTGCTTGTGGATCCCGTGCTCGGGACATAAACGGGCGTAGCCTGTAATTTAGTCGGGACGCCCTGAGGTGCACGTCTGGCGTGCCCCACTTCCGGCATATCGTCCGAAATACTTCTGGGTGCAGCCCCCAATCGCCGGGATCCACTGTTTCTCGGCTTAGGTAATTCGCCACCCAGTTTTCTCTATTCCGGGAATGTAGACTGCGGAAATCGAGCTCAGATGCTTCTCCGCCCACGTTAGTATGCCTGCTACCTCGCTCATTACCGACACGCTCCGTGTTCCTCCTTGTCGGTTGACATAGGCCACCGCTATGGTGTTGTCCATCTGAATGCGTACATTTTTTCTCTTGAGATTGGGCCCGAAGTGTCGGAGAGTCAAGTAGATGGCCCGCAACTCTAGGATGTTTATATGTAGCCTTGTCTCTTTTTGAGACCACACTCCTTGAACAGACTGATCCCCTAGTGTTCCGCCCCAACCTGAAAGGCTGGCGTCCGTCGTCACTACTGTCCAGCGACTCGGGCCCAAAGGCCATCCCGCCTGAAGCCTCCCAGGTTCCAGCCACCACTTCAGTGACCTTTGGACTTGAGGGGTTATCTGGATTCGCTGTTCCAGGGTCATCCGGAACCCATTCCGGCGTGACAATATCAAGTGTTGTAGTTTCCTTGACTGGAAACTGGGCGAACGGAACCGCCTCGAATGCTGCCACCATCTGGCCCAGGATAGCCATGCAGTGTCTGAGGGTTAACGGTTTCCCCTGTATTAGGGACCGGACCCCCTGCCGGAGCTTGTCTACCTTTGCTTGAGGTAGCCGGACCTGGTGCTGGCTGGTATCGAATATCATGCCCAAAACTCCAAGTGTTGTGTCGGTATTAGGCATGATTTTTCGCGGTTCACTATCCAGCCGAATTCTTCTAGAATCTTCATCGTGACGTGTACGCTTTTGATGTTGCCGTCCCATGACGGTGCCTTTATTAGTATATCGTCCAGGTATGGAATGGCTGATATACCTTCCGCATGGAGTGGCGCCATCACTGCTGCTAGTACCTTCGTAAAGACCCTTGGAGAGGTAGACAGGCCGAATGGCAGCGCCGTAAACTGAAAATACCTTCCCTGTGTTTCGAAACGAAGGAATTTTTGATGCGTTTCCCGAATCGGGATATGGAGATAAGCGTCCTTGATATCTATTGAGGACAGAAATTCGCCCGGTTGCATGGAGGTTATCACGGACTTGATTGACTCCATCCGGAAATGTTTTGTTCTGATGAATTGGTTCAACCTCCTTAAATCCAGCACCGGCCTCACTCTGCCGTCCTTTTTGGGTACAAGAAAAAGATTCAAATAGAACCCTTGCCTCTCTTGTGCCTCCGGTATCGGTTTCACAACCCCCTGTGCCAGAAGGTTCCGCACTGCCTGCTGTAGGTTGGCTACTCCTTCCGGGGTGGTAGGCACTCTGGACCTGCAGAATGAATTCCGTGGGGGAGTCGTGAATTCGATTGCGTAACCGGATGTCACAATTTCCTGCACCCACTTGTCGCTCACGCGCCTCCCCCATGTCTCTCGCAATTGGGAGAGCCTGCCCCCCCCCACCCTGGTGACACTGGGTGGGGGCAGCATCTCATGCCGCGCTCTTTTGATCCCGCTGTTTTAGATATTCCGGGTCGGGATCGCCATGTTTGCCTTGTTTTGAAAGAGGGGCCCCTCTTTGCGTCTGTCGGGGTTCTTGTAGACTGGGACCACTGCCCTGACCCTGGGCGGGATGAAAAAAACGCCGAAAGGATCTAAAAGAAAGAACGGTTTCCTTTTTAGTGGAACCTTCTCCTTTCTTGCCGGCATTTGTGGTAACGACGTGCTCTTGCCGCCTGTAGCGCCCTTTACCATGTCATCCAGTTTAGGTCCAAACAGCCTGTTTCCTTCGAATGGCCATTTTGTTAGGGCCATCTTGGATGCTGTATCTGCTGACCAGCTTTTTTCAGCCAGAGAGTTCTCCTTGCCGTCACCGATGCAGCTGATGGCCGGGCACCGAACTTGGCTGCGTCTAGTTCTGCTGTGCATACAAATTTGTTTGCCTGTATGACGTTGTCTGTCAGTTCGAGCAACTCATTTGGTGGAGCGCCTGTTACACTGTCTCTCCGTAGCTGCTTGGCCCAGGCTATGGATGCCTTGCTGACCCATGCGGTCGCAAAAATCGGCTGTAAGGCGGTGCCTGTGGCTTAAAACACGGTTTTGCCCACGCATCCAGCTTCCTGTCTTGAGGATTAGCCAGCATTGCTACCTTGGCTGTTGGCAGTGCTGTGCTTCTAGACAGTCACGACACTGGCGGGTCAACTACTGGAGGTACCGCCCAACCCCTTTTTCAGGCCCCCTGGGAATGGGTATGTACTTTCCCAAGTCTTCCCGGGTTGCCTAAATTTCTTATCCGGGTTCTGCCATCCCTTATTAAGAACCTCCGAAAAATCCGGATGGTCTGGGAAGACCTGTCGTGATCTCCTTCTGCCGTCTAAATGACACCGCGGAAGGAGGCGTCTGCACTGTTTCCTCCATTACTTGGAGGGTTTCTCTTATGGATATTACCAGGCCGTACATTAGGCTGGCTAGGCGCGACACCTGTTCCTCGTCTAGTTCCAAAACTGACGAGCCTGCAGAGTGGTCGTAGTCTTCAGACCCACTGCCCTTGCCTGCCGTTTGGGCCGTGTCCTGGGGCGCCCATGAGCAAGATGCTCGAGGGGACTCATCGCGAGCCCGGGCTGGTCTCGCAGAATACCGGGACCGTGAAAAAATGCCTTGATCTATGATAAGTATGCACGGACTCCCTGGATCATGAGAGCCATGAGAGTCCCTGGATCGTCTGGACTTTGAGGGTCCAGACGACCTCCCGGTGTGGCGCGATCTATGGGGAGTGTCCTCGCTGCTAAGGGACCTCCTCCTTTTGTGTGCCTTCTCTCGTGCATATTCCGAGGAGGACGCGTCTGAGCTGGGCTCTAACCGGCGTAAAATCGCCGCAGAGGATATGGCCAAGCCAGAAACGGCAGCGGCCAGGGACCTCACCCGTTGGGGTTCGGGCCCTGGCTCCACAGGGGCGGCGGGGGGCACCGGGGACCCTGGGGCTGCGCACACCGCGGCACATCTAGTGCAGCGGGGGTCGACTTGACCGCAAGCGAACTTACCGCTGCAGGTAGTGCAAGCGTAATGCTTCACCCTCCCCTTGGCCGGGCTGGAACCCTCTGATCTAGGGTCAGACATGGCAACAGAAAACAATTCCCAGGTAGCGGGAAAGCTAAGTACCGTTACAGGCATGCCTGCAGGGGGGATGGGGAGGGCGAGGGGAGAACACCGCAAAGTGCTGCCTTGGGCAGGGCTTACCCGGTCTAGCAGCTGTTTCTGCGGTTCCCCCGGTCCAGCTGGAGCCTCTGGTCCTGACGCTTGGGTGCTGTCGGAAGTCGACGCTGGTGTACCATACGATCTCGCGGCGTTGGTGACCCGGCAGGTGCTGTGGCAGGGACTGCTGCGGAGTTGCTACTGCTGCTGGTGCCCGAGACAGGAGGTGCTGCTGCTGTCCGGGTGCTTTCTCCGTTGCAGAAGGAAACTGCAGACGGAAACTGCAGGACTGCAGGGCTGAATGGCTGGAAGGCTGCTGTGTGGTTCAGGCGAGCTGCAGGTGCTGGGCTCAGAGGTGTAGACCAATGAAGTGTCCCAGAGCGCGGCCATTCCTCTGTCCGGCGGTCTTTTTACACTCACTCCGGTCGGAGGGGGCGTGGCCTGCCCCGGAAGCGTCCCCGCGACCCGGAAGTGACGCTTTCCGGCCGTGCCCGGAAGTGGCCTGCCGGCCGGCGTCCCGGCGTCCTGCGACACGCAAGCTTCTATCCCTGGCCGGGAGAGCTGCCGCTGCCGCCGCCTTCGCTGCTGCTATCGCCGCTGCCATCGCCGCTGCCGCTGCCCCCGCCGTTGCCACCGCCGACGTCCTGATGCTCCTTAAGGTATGCGTTCAAAGTTCGGCTGTGCGGTCTGTCCGTGTGGCGCCGGAATGCTCCATAGTCCCAAGCGGGGGTGTCTTTGTCCTGGGAGCCACAGCCTGCCCTTGCGTCGACTACTCCAGCAGTGCTGCCCCCTACGCGTCACCGTCAGACAGTGCGCTACTCCAGGGAGGGGGAGCCCTATGGCTGGCGGGTAACCGACTCAGATGCGCATTGCATGGTCGGGCCCCTTTTTCTTCTCTGGGTGAGACGCCGCAGTAGTGGTGGAGACACCCCCTGCCTGCGTCTCCCCCGGGAGGCCAGTAGAGCCAGGGAAAAGCCCCGACTCCCCGGATTCCCGCGAATAGCTCTTTCCATGTCTGCCTCCTAGCAGACACTAAGCTAAAGACTAATTAGCTGGGTGCCTGCAGGGGGGATATAGCCAGGTAGGGAGGAGCTAACACTTTTTTGCTTAGTGTCGCCTCCTAGGGCAGTGGCTATATCCCATGGTCTAGGCTGTGGCCCCCAATGATACGGACGAGAAATAGACATTGCCTGGCTATGACAATGCTGATGATTGTTCACCCTCACTCACAAGATAATGTTCACAACATATACAGGTGTGTGAGTCCCCAAGCCGTTACCTGAGGTAGCTCTACTTCATAATCAGTTTACATACTGCTACCCATGACGACTTTTGGCATGTCAGTGTATGTGCAATAAACAAACAGTTTATCATACTGCAGAAATGACACTGTTTTATATATGTTTTAACATTGTAAGGCACGGTGGTATCATGGCAGGTGTTATCCTGTAGAAAAGGTACAGCATGGGGATACAAGGACCCAATAGAGTTGTATGTCCCACATGTCATTGGGGATTAGTTTATATAAGGGGGGTTTGTCCAGAAAACTAAAAACAGCTCACTGCCTCAGTCTTCAGTGTCCACAACAGGAGGAGAGTAGACTCAGTGCACAGATAGAAGTCTACTGGTAGGTAGGCAATGCCACATAAAGTGCCATATAAAAGATAGATGTACACTGCTGTGCAAACGTTTAGGCAGGTGTGGAAAAATGCTGCAAAGTAAGGATTTTTTTGAAAAATAGAAGGCATCTGATTGGCTCCAAATTTACTCTGCAGCAGGACAACAGCCACAAACATTCAGCCAATGTCATTATGAGCTGTCTTCAGCTTAAAGAAGAACAAGGAGTCCTGGAAGTGATGATATGGTCCCACAGAGCCCTGATCTCAACATCATCAAGTCCGTCTGCGATGACATGACAAAACAGAAGGATTTGAGCAAGCTACATCCTCAGAAGATCTGTGGTTAGTTCTCCAAAATGTTTAGAACAATCTCCCTGCCAAGTTCCTTCAAAAACTTTGTGCAAGTGTATCTGGAAGAATTTATGCTGTTTTGAAGACAAAGGGCGGTCACATCAAATATTGATTTGAATTAGATTTCTCTTTTGTTCATCACTTTACATTTTGGGTTCTTGAATTTTTGGCATTGTTTGGATATGAAGAAGCGGCACCCAAGAAATGAGAATTCAGCATCTTGTTGCTCCTAGATCACAGATTTGCTTGGATGATTGGGCGGCTAATGCAAATATTTTGAATTGGTTCAGTTTTCAGCACTGTAAACCATCAACAATATTTTGTCAATCCCTTAACTGGCACCAAAGAATTGAAGTAAACTGGGATGACGTGAAGATGTGGATTTGACAAAAGTCGTGCGACACTTCAGCGAATTTGCAACCAGAACATTTAGCTGAATACTGGTGGAAACTTCAGCATCAGGAGAGGCCATTAAATGATATTGTTGCTGAAATTGCTTGTCAGTTCCTTTCAGTGTATGTTTTTTAAAATTTAACAGCATATATAGATGTGGAGACATAATACATTAGAGCAAAATATGTTTTCTGAATGTTACAGGAATACCCTCTTGTGTTCCCACTTGAGGATGGTGCAGTACCTGAGGAGGATATCAGCAGTAAATGTAGGCATAGTATACTGTACAGGAGGCACAAGGTATAGTGGTTACAGTCATAATAAGTATAAGCTTCCATGTTACAGTCTACACAAGTCACACAGCTTGGTGGTTACAATAATGGTACAAGACTTAACAGTTACAATGACTTTAAGAAGGTACATAGCTGGTGGAGGGATGTTTGTCTTTTACGTTATAAAGCAGTAATCTCTATACCATACGGGTAGTGACAAGTGACAACTTCTCATTTGGGGATTTACAGGATGCCACAGAACAAGGCACACATTTATAATGGGCTCTATGATATGGGCATGACACTCAATCAGGCTATACATTACCAAACAGGAATTTCCGTGTATAGCATCTGCTTAGTGCTTATGTTCTCTGGACACTTCTCACGGTCACTATAGTTGAGTTATTATTGTATAGACCTTTTAATGTAGGTACAACTTATGGCACCTTGATACAGTAGTGTCTGCTAAGTATACATATTCCTCATATTGTACATACAATCGCCTACACAAAACTATAAACACTTATACAGTATATACACAACATTGTGAGATTCAGCACCAAGAACAGAGAATTCTGTTCTATAGGTTTGCCGCTTATATTACCAAATAATGTACTATTTGTTTCCACTTTGCATTAAAAGGGGTTCTTATAGTCAATGAAATATTATTTCCTGCTATTTATATAAATGGTGATTATAGGCAGAGGTGTCATTTGAAGCTCCAGGGTCATAATGTTTAGTCTGTAACGGCCTCATTTCCCTGCTATGTGCCATTTATAATACTGAAGTGTACTTTTGCATCTGAGCATCCTTTGGTCCTTCTTAGGTATTAAGACGCAAGTGCGACTGCTACATCTGTACCCTTATACCTATATCGCTTAATATAGGAAATGTCCAGGTTCCCTCTTCCAAGCATTAGTTCGAAGCAGGATCTGACAAGGTGTTAAGTAAGAAATTGCTCATTGGTCACTAGTCACTTTGTTTCAGTTCATTGAATTGAAGCGACTAGTAAATAACTTCTCGCTCAGTGTAAACAGGCAGTCGTTCATCTTTGACCAACTGCCTGTTCACACTGAATAGAAGAGGACAGCTGGAAGAGATCTCTGGCACACTTCAACTCTATCCACTGAATGGCTATGTGAAAGCACAGGAGCAATAGTTGTTGGGAACACTCTTGGCTGCTTAAGTGTCTGAGTCGTCTCATCCGAAAGTACCTGTTACGTGTACTGCTGGAATCTGTGGTAGGCTTCCTAGCAGCAGAGCTACAGGTGGTTAAGGGTTAATTGAGCTGGCTGGGTGTGGTACTTCCTGCTAGCCAATCCCCTGGGACTGGGCTCACATATAAACCCAGCAACTGGTCAGTCTGTCTCTGGTATTCAAGGTAAGCAGTAGAGATGAGCGAACGTACTCGTCCGAGCTTGATACTCGGGCGAATATTAGCGTGTTCGGGATGCTCGTTACTCGTAACGAGTACCACGCGATGTTCGGGTTACTTTCAGTTTCCTCTCTGAGACGTTAGCGCGCTTTTCTGGCCAATTGAAAGACAGGGAAGGCATTACAACTTCCCCCTGTGACGTTCAAGCCCTATACCACCCCCCTGCTGTGAGTGGCTGGAAAGATCAGATGTCACCCGAGTATAAAAATCGGCCCCTCCCGCGGCTCGGCTCAGATGCCTTGTGAGTTAGCTGAGGGAAAGTGCTATCGTGCCGGAGCTGCTGTAGGGAGAGCGTTAGGAGTTAGTGTAGGCTTCAAGAACCCCAACGATCCTTCTCAGGGCCACATCTAATAGTGTGCAGTACTGTGTTAGCACTGTATTTTTTTTTTTTTTCAAAATTGGATCTGCAGAGCATTGCGCCCTGCAATAGGGACAGAAGTGGTGGTTAGGCAGGGAGAGTGTTAGCAGTGAGTGTAGGCTTCAAGAACCCCAACGGTCCTTTCTAGGGCCACATCTATCCGTGTGCAGTACTGCCCAGGCTGCTGTTAGCAGTGTTGCATATTTTTTTTTTTTTTCTCAAAACCGGCTGTGCAGACCATTGCACCCGACATTAATACTACAGGGATAGAATTGTGTAGGCAGGGCCAGAAGACATACATTATTCATTGAATAGACGCAGTGTGGCTTTCCCTTTGAAAAACAAGGGAAAAAATTCTATTTCGCCTGCCTCTGACAGTCCTCAGGGCTCTGGGTACGTGTGTGCTGCGTGCAGAACGTTAAAAAAAATCAGACGCAGCCAGCTACGTTTTACTGCAGGCTTGCGCCAATTTTTTTCCTGCATGGGAAATCCCTGATCTGCTGTAGCGAATAACTTTGCATCACTGCAGTTCTCTGACACATTTGCAGGGCCACAACACAGTTATTAAACTTAGTAGTATTCATTGAATACACGCAGTGTGGCTTGTCCTTTGAAAAACAAGGGAAAAAAATTCTATTTTGGCTGCAGGCTTGCGCCAATTTCTTTCCTGGCTTGGAAATCACTGGTAATACAGCATGCTGAGGGGTAGGGGTAGGCCTAGAGGACGTGGACGCGGCCGAGGACGCGTAGGCCCAAGTGAGGGTGTGGGCACAGGCCGAGCTCCTGATCCAGGTGTGTCGCAGCCGACTGCTGCGCGATTAGGAGAGAGGCACGTTTCTGGCGTCCCCACATTCATCGCCCAATTAATGGGTCCACGTGGGAGACCTTTATTAGAAAATGAGCAGTGTGAGCAGGTCCTGTCGTGGATGGCAGAAAGTGCTTCGAGCAAGCTATCATCCACCCAGAGTTCTGCGCCGTCCAGTGCTGCAAATCCGAATCCTCTGTCTGCTGCTCCTCCTTCCTCCTAGCCTCCTCACTCCACTACAATGACACATGCTCAGGAGCGGGAACACTCCCAGGAACTGTTCTCGGGCCCCTGCTCAGATTGGGCAGCAGTGGTTCCTCTTCCACCAGAGGAGTTTATCATCACTGATGCACAACCATTGGAAAGTTCCCGGGGTCTGGGGGATGAGGCTGGGGACTTCCGGCAACTGTCTCAAGACCTTTCAGTGGGTGAGGAGGACGATGACGATGAGACACAGTTGTCTTGCAGTGAGGTAGTAGTAAGGGCAGTAAGTCCGAGGGAGGAGCGCACAGAGGATTCGGAGGAAGAGCAGCAGGACGATGAGGTGACTGACCCCACCTGGTGTGCAACGCCTACTCAGAACAGGTCTTCAGAGGGGCAGGCAAGGGCAACAGCAGGGCAGGTTGCAAGAGGCAGTGCGGTGGCCAGGGGTGGAGGCAGGGCCAGACCGAATAATCCACCAACTGTTTCCCAAAGCGCACCCTCGCGCCATGCCACCCTGCAGAGGCCGAGGTGCTCTAAGGTCTGGCAGTTTTTCACAGAGACGCCTGACGACCGACGAACAGTGGTGTGCAACCTTCGTCGCGCCAAGATCAGCCGGGGAGCCACCACCAACAGCCTCACCACCACCAGCATGCGCAGACATATGATGGCCAAGCACCCCACAAGGTGGGACGAAGGCCGTTCACCGCCTCCGGTTTGCACTGCTGCCTCTCCCCCTGTGCCCCAACTTGCCACTGAGATCCAACCCCCCTCTCAGGACACAGGCACTACCGTCTCCTGGCCTGCACCCACACCCTCACCTCCGCTGTCCTCGGCCCCATCCACCAATGTCTCGCACCGCACAGTCCAGCCGTCGCTAGCGCAAGTGTTGGAGCGCAAGCGCAAGTACGCCGCCACGCACCGCACGCTCAATTGTTAACCGTCCACATAGCCAAATTTATCAGCCTTGAGATGCTGCCGTATAGGGTTGTGGAAACCGAGGCTTTCAAAGCTATGATGGCGGCGGCGGCCCCGCGCTACTCAGTTCCCAGTCGCCACTACTTTTCCCGATGTGCCGTCCCAGCCCTGCACGACCACGTCTCCTGCAACATTGTACGCGCCCTCACCAATGCGGTTAGTGGCAAGGTCCACTTAACTACGGACACGTGGACAAGCACAGGCGGGCAGGGCCACTACATCTCCCTGACGGCACATTGGGTGAATTTAGTGGAGGCTGGGACAGAGTCAGAGCCTGGGACCACTCACGTCCTACCCACCCCCAGAATTGCGGGCCCCAGCTCGGTGGTGGTATGTTCGGCGGTGTATGCTTCCTCCACTAAAGCACCCTCCTCCTCCTCCTCCTCCTCAACCTCTGTCTCGCAATCTAGATGTGTCAGCAGCAGCAGGACGTCGCCAGCAGTCGGTGTCGCGCGGCGTGGCAGCACAGCGGTGGGCAAGCGTCAGCAGGCCGTGCTGAAACTACTCAGCTTAGGAGATAGGAGGCACACGGCCCACGAACTGCTTCAGGGTCTGACAGAGCAGACCGACCGTTGGCTTGCGCCGCTGAGCCTCCAACCGGGCATGGTCGTGTGTGACAACGGCCGTAACCTGGTGGCGGCTCTGCAGCTCGGCAGCCTCACGCACGTGCCATGCCTGGCCCACTTCTTTAATTTGGTGGTTCAGCGCTTTCTGAAAAGCTACCCACGCTTGTCAGACCTGCTCGGAAAGGTGCGCCGGCTCTGCGCACATTTCCGCAAGTCCCACACGGATGCTGCCACCCTGCGCACCCTGCAACATCGGTTTAATCTGCCAGTGCACCGACTGCTGTGCGACGTGCCCACACGGTGGAACTCTACGCTCCACATGTTGGCGTATAGCGTAGAGCTATAGTGGAATACCAACTCCAACATAGGCGGCGCAGTGGGAGTCAGCCTCCTCAATTATTTTCAGAAGAGTGGGCCTGGTTGGCAGACATCTGCCAGGTCCTTCGAAACTTTGAGCAGTCTACCCAGGTGGTGAGCGGCGATGCTGCAATCATTAGCGTCACCATTCCTCTGCTATGCATCTTGAGAAGTTCCCTGCAAACCATAAAGGCAGCCGCTTTGCGCTCGGAAACAGAGCCGGGGGAAGACAGTATGTCGCTGGATAGTCAGAGCACCCTACTGTCTATATCTCAGCGCGTTCAGGAGGAGGGGGAGGAGCATGAGGAGGAGGGGGAAGAGACAGCTTGGCCCACTGCTGACGGTACCCATGCTGCTTGCCTGTCATCATTTCAGCGTGTATGGCCTGAGGAGGAGGAGGAGGAGGATCCTGAAAGTGATCTTCCTCGTGCGGACAGCCATGTGTTGCGTACAGGTACCCTGGCACACATGGCTGACTTCATGTTAGGATGCCTTTCTCGTGACCCTCGCGTTACACGCATTCTGGCCACTACGGATTACTGGGTGTACACACTGCTTGACCCACGCTATAAGGAGAACCTTCCCACTCTCATTCCCGAAGAGGAAAGGTGTTAGAGAGTGTTGCTATACCACAGGACCCTGGCGGACAAGCTGATGGTAAAATTCCCATCCGACAGCGCTAGTGGCAGAAGGCGCAGTTTCGAGCGCCAGGTAGCAGGGAAGGTGCGGAGATCGAGCAGCATGTACAGCCCAGGCAGTGCAACAGTCTTTAAGGGCCTGGACAGCTTTATGGCTCCCCAGCAAGACTGTCACCGCTCCCCAGTCAAGGCTGAGTCGGCGGGAGCACTGTAAAAGGATGGTGAGGGAGTACGTAGCCGATCGCACGACCGTCCTCCGTGACGCCTCTGCCACCTACAACTACTGGGTGTCGAAGCTGGACACGTGGCCTGAACTAGCGCTGTATGCCCTGGAGGTCCTTGCTTGTCCTGCGGCTAGCGTCTTGTCAGAGAGTGTGTTTAGTGTGGCTGGGGGAATCATCACAGATAAGCGTACCCACCTGTCAACCGACAGTGCTGACAGGCTAACACTCATCAAGATGAACAAAGCCTGGATTTCCCCAGACTTCTCTTCTCCACCAGCGGACAGCAGCGATACCTAAGCAATATGTAGGCTGCACCCGCGGATGGAAGCATAGTTCTCTCTCACCATCCAAAACGGGGACATTTCTGCTTCATCAATCTGTGTATAATATTCCTCCTCCTCCTCCTCCTCCTGCTCCTCCTCCTGAAACCTCACGTAATCACGCTGAACGGGCAATTTTTCTTAGGGCCACAAGGCTCACTCATAATTTTTCTACAAAATTTTTATACGTTTCAATGCTCTTAAAAGCGTTGGAACTTTAACTTGAACCAATTTTTCGTTAAACTGGGCTGCCTCCAGGCCTAGTTACCACTTAAGCCACATTAACCAAAGCGATTAATGAGTTTCACCTGCCATCTTGGTTGGGCATGGCCAATTTTTTCTGAGGTACATTAGTACTGTTGGTACACCAATTTTTTGGGGCCCTCACCTACAGTGTAATCATAGCAATTTCTATGTTCTTCGCCTGCACTCATGGTACAGAAGTGTGTGTGGGGTTGGCCTACACTTTAGCTACATAAATGTAACTTGGGCCTTGGCTATACTGCAGCTAGTGAAATGGAACTAAGACTGCGCTCCCACTATACTGCTGCTTCGGAATTGTTCCTGGGGCCTGTGTAGGCTGCTACTATTACTTAAATGGAACTTAGATTATGCTCCTCCTATACTGCTGCTTTGGAATTGTTACTGGGGCCTGTCTTGAGTGCTACTATTACTGAAATGGAACTAATACTGTGCTCCCCCTATAATGCTGCTAGTGATATGTTAGTGGGGCCTGTCCTAATGCTGCGGCTGAAATGTTACGGATTCTGGGCTCTGCCTACACCGCTGCTAAATGGTATGTCTCTGGGGTGTGGAAACAGAGGCTTCCCAAAGACATGATGGCTGTGAGGCCATTTCCCACCAACGCGGTTACTGTTAAGGTGCATATAACCACGGACACGTGGAGAGGACACGTAGTGCCTCAAAAACATCCCCCTCCTCCTCCAACAATGAAAACATTCTTGGCAAATGCCTTTGCATTGGTTCGTCTGGTGGCAGTCCAAGAATTTCACCTTTACCGACACAAGAGAGCCCCCCCACCATCCCCCCGCCACGGCCCACTTAATCCTGGCCACATTCCGAAAACCAACAAAATACAACCGTGCTACTAGGTCCGCAGTCACCACCACATTACCACCAACGCGGTTACTGTTAAGGTGCATATTACCAGTCTGACTGGGGCATACAGACACCTTGACAGAATGAATAGTGTGTGGCACATAGGTTCCCCATTGCTATGCCCACGTGTGCAGCTCCTGATGGAGGTGGCACAGGATTGGATTTCTCATTGCTTCTGTACAGCATTGTGGGCTATCGCCCCACCACTTTTAAAGAGGGTCGCTGCCTAGCCGTGCCAACCCTCTGCAGTGTGTGCCTGCAGTTCCTCCTCATGGCAGACGCACTTATAAATAGACATGAGGGTGGTGTGGCATGAGGGCAGCTGAAGGCTGCGCAGGGACAGTTTGGTGTGCGCTGTGGACACTGTGTCGTGCAGGGGGGAGGGGGGTTGGGCAGCATGTAACCCAGGAGAAGTGGCAGCGGAGTGTCATGCAGGCAGTGATTGTGCTTTGTTGTAGCTAGTGTGGTGCTTAGCTAAGGTATGCCATGCTAATGAGGGCTTTTCAGAAGTAAAAGTTGTTGGGAGGGGGGGGCCCACTCTTGCCGGTATTGTGGCTTAATAGTGGCACCTGGGAACTTGAGATGCAGCCCAACATGTAGCCCCTCGCCTGCCCTATCCGTTTCTGTGTCGTTCCCATCACTTTCTTGAATTGCCTAGATTTTCACACATGAAAACCTTAGCGAGCATCGGCGAAATACAAAAATGCTCCGGTCGCCCATTGACTTCAATGGGGTTCGTTACTCGAAACGAACCCTCGAGCATCGCGATAAATTCGTCCCGAGTAACGAGCACCCGAGCATTTTGGTGCTCGCTCATCTCTAGTAAGCAGTCATGAATCTGGTGTCTGGTGAAGTTTGCTGTGTGGTGTGGGTTTTGCTGGTTCATGTCCGTTTGTACGTTTAAATTCTGTCAGTTTTGTGTTAGTTTGCTGTGTGACCTGCAATCTGTGTTATGTCCTGTTGCAGCGTGCGGTGTGAACGGTGTCCGGTTCTGCTGGACTCCTGGTTAGTGTAGGGACTAGCAGTATAACCAGGAGCCGTGAAGTGGCCTGCTAGCTTCCACATATTGTACAACATGTCAACTAATACCTGGTATTTATATTCAGCTTCTTATCTATTACTAGTGGTTGCATTTTGTATGCTGTGTATCCTGTTGTACAGTCCCTGTTATGTGTCATGTGAATGCATCCTGTTCAGGTGCTTGGCTCCTAGGATCAGCTAGGGCCCAGATCCGAAGACCGCTGGGCTGCCCTTATTGGGGCAATGTCCCCGCTTTAGGTAGGGCCACTCTCATTCCTCCTTGTAGCACAGGGTCAGTTTGCGAGAAACCTGTATGCGTATTGAGCCCCTTTGGTCACGATCGTGTGGGCCCCCTTGCTTTGTTTGCCCACACGATTGTAACAGTACCCTTGGTAACCTCCCAGATTGTTCAGAATTTATGCATTCTACAATCTTGGAAATGAACATCTTCAGAATTGAGTAGATGGTAAAAATTAAGAAATTGTTTCACAAAGTTTTAGACTATAGTTTCGTCATTACTTGATATGTATGAATTAATTCTCAGTGGTTGAGATTCGGTTCAATAGCTTTGAGATATATTGGTGAATTTTACAATTCTTGCACCTACAGAAAAAGACAAATATGGCCTGGTAAACTGTTATATGGAATGGATGGCAATATGTCACAGAATGAGAAAAAAAAAATCATCCAGAAAGCCCAAAGCAAATACACTGTGAATGAACGCAGTTTAAAGGGGTTGTCTTGAGGAAGCAGTGAATTTTTTTTTTGCCCAGTCCCCCTAATTAAGCATACATTACTAAGCCCCCCTGTAAATGACTTTTCTAGCTGGTTTCTACTTACAGTTCCAGCGTTTCAGCAACTTATAAAAATTTTCCCAAGATGGCCGCCGAGCAGAAGACCGGACTGCGCAAGCGCGTCTAAAAAAGCAAGCTGCCAGCGAATTTAGACGGAACCATGGAGACGAGGACGCTAGCAACGAAGCAGGTAAGTGAATAACTTCTGTATGGCTCATATTTAATGCACGATGTACATTACAAAGTGCATTAATATGGCCATAAAGAAGTGTATAACCCCACTTGATTTCGCGAGACAACCCCTTTAATGGTGTAAGCATAGACCTGTGACAGTCGGGTCAAGCTGAGAGTAGTAGTTTACTCATAAAGAAAGCCTGTGAGTCCTGCTTTCCCTACAGGATGAGATTACAAGCTATGCAGCTGCTCAGCCATGCAGCTTGAAGGGAAAGGTCTTGTTTTGGACAGCAGGGGTCTGAACACAGACCACCACAGTCTGCCAGTTGAGTACACTTGGAATACTGCTTTAACTTAGTTAACATGCATGGTGGATTTGATGGCATGGTACTTTGTGTTCTGTAGAGAAAGCTTCTCAGCAGCCATCTATTATCATCACAGGCAGGATTACAATGGCAGGTAACCTCTATATATAGATACAACAGGATCCACCATTAATAATAGGTGTTGGTCTCAGTTCACCTTTTCCCCTTTCCTGCACAAAGACCTCAGTACATGTCACAGAGCATGCTCACAACACTCTCCCACAGAAGTTAGCTCCCTTCCATTGTGTGAATGGCCCATGAGGCTGCTATAAAGCAAATCTCTAAATACCGTTAACTGCAGCTCAGGCAAGATTGCTGCCTCCATAGTCATGAACAGAGATTAGAATAAAAGAATGTACAATCAGAAAATGAAAACAGATTAGAAAAATAGAACATTTTTCACTATGTAGTTTATTTAGTAGAAAATCTAGGAGATATATTCCCTTTCAAGGTTTATAAGCAAAAATATGTACTCAAAAATGGCAACAATAAAAACTACAGTTCGCCACGCAAAAAACAAGCCCTTATACGGCTGTGTCGACAGAAAAATGAAAAAAAGTTATGGCTTTTGAAAAATTGAGATGAAAATCTACCAAAAATCATTTGGTCCTCAACGCCATAACAGGCCATGTCCTTAAGGGGTTAAGGGCCAGACACTTTTTAGGGATTTTACCCATGTGGTGGTTTTACTGCCCTATTTTCTTCACCTTTCACTATCAAAGTTATTCTTACTGCGTTTTTTCCCCCATGACATATAGGGTTATTTCTTTAATATCTTTTTCACTGACTTTTTTTCCTTTTTTTAACATTTCTAGTTTTTTCCTTTTTAAAAAAAAAATTGTATATTTACGCTAAAATGAAGTATAGGAATGGGTTTCTCATTTTGTTTCAGACATTTTGATATATAATATGTATGGTTTTGAATTACAGGGCGCTTATATAGACAGTTTTGGTTGGCGTCAGTTTTGGGTTATTTTCTTATGTACCCGTATATACTCTAGTATTAGCCGACCCGAATATAAGCCGAGTCGATAAGTTTTACCACAAAAACTGGTAAAACGTATTGACTCAGGTATAAGCCTAGCTATACTCGAGTATATACTGGGTAAAAAAAAACCAAATCTCCATACTCCCCTCCCAGCCGGCATCTGTGTCCCCGGCGGCAGTGCACGCAAGCTGCTTTAGAATTCTCCCCGCTGTCATCTCCCTGCTCGGTTTTCAAATCCCCCGCCGTCAGCACTGTGTAAGTAAACGCTGTAATTGGATCGAGCTCTGGCCAATCACAGACGGTGCTCGATCCAATCACAGCCTGACAGTAGGGGATGACATTGGGGAGAATTCAAGCAGCTTGCCGCACCGCCGCCAGGAACACAGAAATTGAAGCAGCTTGCTGCACTGCCGCCATGGACACAGACGCCAGCTGGTAGGTGAGTATGGAGGTTTTTTTAACCCTTTCCTGACTCGAGTATAAGCCGAGGGGGGCTTTGTCAGCACAAAAAAATGTTCTGAAAAACTCAACTCAGGGTATATACCGTATATATTGTTGTTTTATTCTGTAATTTTGTTTTACTTGTGTTGTGAGGGTATATGTATATATTGCCATATGTTTTTTATGCTTTTATACCTGTATGCTCTGTATATTCTGTTCAATGCTAAAATGAGAAAAACTTAATATGCCAAGGCCTTGCAAGGCGAAGACAAAATGTATCTTGAACACCGCAAGGAAGAACTGAAAAACGAAGGCCGTGTGCTTGGCTGTTTTCCCAGAAGCGCCGTATCTAGATAAGGACTACTTAACTACGTATATAACTATCACTGCCTCAGGCGGAAATGCAGACTTCACATATATGGTTATGCGGTGAATTTGAGCCAATAAGACCATTACCCATTCCTAGTAACATGACCAAAGGGTATAAGTTCCCATGTAATCTGTAAAAAAGTGCGCAGTTATGTCCCCATGTGAGGAACTATACCGCCAGCAGCGGGGCATTGGGGTGGGCCTGATTGGTGCTGTACACAGAATTTCCCTGACAGATGGCGCATCCAATGTGGGGCGACAAAACCGGAGCAGTGCAGCCCAGACCACCCGGATCCAGGCCACGGGGAAGCCGTCCTGCTGCAAACCGAGCCTGATCAACTCACAGAACTCCAGGTAAGACCGGCATATATTTATATTGTGTTTTACACTGAAAGTCTTGCAGCAGGAGGGACTATCTGTGTTTTGTGACCGGACGGCTTGGGTTAAGAGTTCTACACGGTAACTCTAGGGCTTCGGGTTTGCCGTCACGGACCACTGACCGTGATAAGCGCACCAATCACCCATCCAGGGACTATTCACTAGTCTATTTGTTGCTGAAGTCCATAGTGCTTTAAACGATAGTGGAGATTGTTTGTTGTATCTGCAGAATTTTTTTTTTTTTCTTTTCATTTAGTCTTATAGAAGAAGGGACCCTTGGTTGTTTTTCCATATATAAGGGGCTAATGATTTGATTTTAAAGGGATGCATTCTGTGAGGCTGGTTCCATAGGAGAAGAGACCTTCGGTTGTTTTGCCATATATAAGGGGCTGACAATTTGGGTTAAGAAGGATACATTCTATGGAGCGTATTATTATTATTATTCTAATATGCGTAAGACCTTACTGAAGAAGACGGAGCCCCTTAAGGGCTGTGATCGGGCAGATGCATTGGTGGAGGAGAAACAGGGGTCCCAATTTGTAAACTAAGAAAACTCTTATGAAAATGTGTAACAAGGACCAGCACGGTAGATTACAGCATGGTGACTGGGAGGAGGTCTTTAGGACCAAGAAGGGCACATTGAAAGACCAAGGTTTACTAGAAAGTGCTGAAGTGAGGAGTAGAGTGACAGTCAGGGAAAGTTAAGTATGTACATGTATTAAGAAAGTATCCATAAGTGAAATGTTGGAAAGTACAGTAAGTGATCAAGAGGTTGTCGGGAGAATGTCTATTGAAGGTTACATTGGCAGTTAGGTAGGGAGAGAAATATGGGGAACAAGCAAAATCGAGAGGAGAGGAAAAGGGGTGTGCGTGTGCGCGTGCAAATGGTTAACTGAGCTCGCTTTTAGTGGGAGAAGGATTGTTTATTTGAAGCTGCAGTCTGTGTCTAGCTTTCCAAGGCCAAGAGATAACAGAGCAAGAGAGAATGCGATGCTAACCCTGGAAAGTAGCCTTGTTTGCTTGAATAGAATAGAAGCTTGTAATGAATTATACTGTCTTAGAAGGCAGGAAAGATAGCAATTTCGAAGGTATATTCTTACTGGGTTCTGAGGTCAAATGGACACGTCTTGGTCTCTTTCATACAGGTGTAAGAAAGTTATACCCCACTCACATCCTGTGGGGGCTTTTAAAAATACAGGGGTTGAAAAATGAAAAACATGTTGCCCTGTCAGAAGGTCCCAACATATATATTATTTATGAGTTCAAATACAGGGAATAGTTAAACTAAAACAACTTTGTTCAGTCTGTGTTTCATATTCGCAGAGAGATAAGTTATTTTGCAAAGGTGGGGGCTTTCAGACTTTACTCTAAGCTCAGGGTCACAGACAGAGAAGGAAAGACAAGGGGGGGCCAAAAGATACCCACGCATTCTAAAATATATCAGCATTTAATATATATATATATATATATATATATATATATATATATATATATATATATATATATATATATATATAAAGCTGAAAGCCCTCACTGACTCACTGACTTGCCAAAAGTTCTCCAACTTCCCGATATCGTAGAAACATGAATTTTGGCACGAGCATAGATTATCTCCAAAATAGGAAAAGTAATTGGGTCCCAACTCAATTATTCAATTCTAGCGCAAAAGAATTGGCGTCAAAATTTTACGTGCGGAAGGTAATTTTTTCACTTTCCGGTGTCATAGAAATGGGAAATTTGGCACGAGCATTGATTATGTCATAAATAGGAAAAGTTCATAGGTCCCAACTCGATTATTCAATTTTATGCGCAAAAGAATTAGCATCCAAATTTTACGTGCGGAATGTAATTTTTTTTCACTTTCCGGTGTCACAGAAACGTGACATTTGGAACGAGCATTGATTATGTCATATATAGGAAAAGCTAATGGGTCCCAACTCGATTATTAAATTCTAGCGCAAAAGAATTGGCGTTAAAATTTTACGTGCGGAATGTAATTTTTTCACTTTCCGGTGTCATAGAAACGGGAAATTTGGCACGTGCATTGATTATGTCATAAATAGGAAAAGCTAATGGGTCCCAACTCGATTATTCAGTTCTAAGCGCAAAAGAATTAGTGTCCAAATTTTACGTATGTAATCTAATTCTCTCACTTCCTGATGTCATTTTATATAAAGGAAACATCGCATGGTTGCCTCCTCGTGGTATTTCCTGGGTAACGCAGAGAACTATGCAAAATGGTGAACATATTTTTTTTCCCTCAGTATCTCTAAAGTAACCACGACTTCATAAGATTTTCCATGTGAACACCAGATAAACACCAGTACCAAATTAACTCGGGCGAAGCCGGGTATATCAGCTAGTATAGCATATAATAGCTTCAGTAAATAAGAAATATAGCATGTCTCAGTCACTCAGCAAACTTTTTCACACAAATTGTCAAAAATAGCGCTCATTCACAATCTCATCTCAATAGAATCATGTACTTTATAACATTATAGCACTCACCTCAATGTTTTTCAACTGATGCATGTTTGTTTGTCAAACTTTTTTTTTTTCTCCTGTGCATCTGTATGTACTGGTACATCTTCAAATGTGGGGGTGACAGGGCAGACTTGAACGCATGGATGGATGAGAGTTAATGACCAGTGTTCAGGCTGTCATGAATATAAGATGTGTGATGCAGATATTGTCTGGGGATAAAAGCCCCCCCCCCCCTCTGCATAAGACATTACTTGCTTGTGATGTGGATGGGCAGACTATAAAGTTTAAATGAAGGTGTGAAGATAGACGCAAGCGGCCAGTATCGAGGGGGTGGAGCTAGATGATGTAAAAGTACGTAATGGATCATCCCTCTCTTGCCCACAAAGGAGGGGGTGAGAATCTTGAGCGGCTAGTAAAAGTTTTTCTTCTCAAATTTGATAAGACATTGCAGGCAGGATCAGATTAATAAATTTGCTTAAAGGATATCACATTTCAAATATTAGATGTTTGTAGATTATTCTGCCCCGATGTAACTCATGTCTCTGTTATTGGTGCTAACATCTTACAGGCCTTATCTGCATCAATCAAATCTTTTTCCAATGTTGTACTACTTTGAACCCGGCTACTCTTCTTCCAATTGAGTATCCTGGTTCAAAGGGGGGAGGAGAAGGCATAGGTGATCTAGGTATTGCAGATCAGCTATTTTAAATTTTTTTTTTTGTTTTGCTACAAGAAAATTTAAGTTTTAAAAAGTTACTGAAAGCCCTTGTTAACAATGCATATTTTGAGTTTTTTTTTATTTTTTTATAGATGGTACCAGGGGTGATTGACGGCTCCACACTGGATATGCAGTGGTCACACAACAAGATGTCCTAAAAGCAGAATGCCTTCGCATGTCTCAGCACAAGAAGCGGAACTGAAAGCCCTCACTGAGGCGTGTAGAGTGGCAGAAGGTAAGACGGCAAACATTTACACTGACTCCCGGTATGCATTTGGCATAGCTAATGATTACGGCCCAATATGGAAGGCCAGGCAGTTTTTTACCTCAACAGGACAGCCAATTAAGAATGGTGCAGCGGTGCAGAGTTTCATGGAAGCCCCACTTCTACCTGACAAAGTGGAAAGCTCACACCAATTCCTACACCGGAGAAGCAAGAGGCAACACCATCACAGACTACACAGCAAAGGCAGCGGCCCTCAAGCCGTGGAAGAAAGAAGAATTTGACTAAACTTTGGACTCTGCTCTACTAAGGACTCTCTGCTCTACTAAGGACTCTCTGCTCTACTAAGGACTCTCTGCTCTACTAAGGACTCTCTGCTCTACTAAGGACTCTACAGTTACAAGCAAGCAAGGAAAAATGGACTAAAAAGGGACGGTGTATAGCGAACAGTCAACAGAACTTGCCTACCACGGTCCCTGTACCCCATGATGGCCCAGCTGACGCACGGAAAGACGCACCTCTCAAAGCAGCAATGATGACGACGCTTGAACAAGGACAGGTGGCTCCTGGGTTTCCTGTAGCTGCTGCATCATTTGTCCAATTTTGCATGATCTTTGCTGTAAAGCAACAGGGCAGAAGTAAAATTTGCCACATAAAACTTGCCAGGGCCACTCTACCCATTTCAGGGATTGCAAATTGGCTACATTCAGCTCCCACTTGTTGGGAAGTATGAATATGTGCTTGTTGTTGTTGTTGATGTTTTTCAGGTTGGAGACACAGCTTATGAATGAGGTAATCCGCGGATATGGGGTACTGGAAGTGATTGAGTCAACAAAGGTACACACTTCACAGGTGAAATAATGCAACACATCATGTCTGCTTTGGGTATATTCCAGGCTTTTCACACACCCTACCATCCACGGAGTAGTGGGAAAGTAGATACAAAAGGCAATGGAGGAAATGGGCAAATTTTGAATTGAGTGTCTTCCATTAGTTTTTCTTTTTCTCCAGACGGTACATGCCACAGCATCTGAGCTTGGGGAATGATTTTCTTGCTAATTTTGTCATAGGCCTCTCCAAGGAATTGTCAATAACGCACTCTGTAGTCTCTGCTTTTCTCCCAGGTCCTACAGATGAGTGTCACAATCTGAAACCAGGTGACAGGGTCTATGTGAAAAAGTTTGAGAAAGAAACCTGGTTTGAAGGTCCCTACCAGATGTTGCTCACCACCCCAACTGCAGTCAAGCTCAAAGGAAAGCCCACTTGGATCCACACTTTGCAATGAAAAAAACTCATGATCCTGCATATCCTTTACACACTATGGGCAGGGTGGGGGACCTGGGTGGAAGTGGCCGTCACACGTTCAGGGGCAGGAAAGGAGGGAAAGTGGAACCCCTGGTTTGGAGAATATGAAGGGGAAGTGACATGGTGGTACAATTCCTCTAACACCCATAGCCACATACACCTTTGACTACTGTACACTAGCCCCCTGTTTCATGGATCAGAATAAATGAATACAATCAAATGTGCAATATGAAGACTACACTGAGGGTGAGAATCCAATACCGCATCATGCTAAGAGAGAAGTTGATGCTCCAGGTGGTAACTTTGATCCACATGTATACATAGATGCAAAAGCAGTGCCAAGGTGGGGGGGGGGGCAGATGAATTTAATTCTAGAGATCAGGTTAAAGCAGGTTTTGAGTCCTTATTTGCTATTGTCACTGTTAATAATAATGTAGATTGGATGAATTATATCTATTACAATCAGCAGAGGTTTGTAAACTACACCAGGGATGCTTTGCAAGGGTTAGCTGACCAGGTAGGGCCCACTGCATCCATGGCGTGCCAAAATAAAGTGGCCCTGGATATGATTTTAGCAGAAAGAGGTGGGGTATGTAACTTCCTGCACGTGTATTATCCCTTTGATCAAAAAGAGTATGAGTAAGGGACTGGAGAATGTGAAATCAACATTTCCCTTGTTTGAAAAAGATAAAGAGCCAGTTCCGATAATGCCAACCACGTAAGTTACCAGAAGAATGGAGAAATGTACTAGTACTGCGCCTATCCCGATCTCCTAAGATGGATTGTCAGTGGACTTCCCATTTGCCTAGGGATAGTGCAGAAGACCTTAGGTTCGAGCGAGGGCGCACTCTGCGGGGTGTTAACTTGTACAGATAGAGGGTATGAATGCCTGGAAATGAGCCCAGGGAATCCATGGCCTCGTTCTGAGGTGAGGTAGGGATCCCCCATCCTAGGAGTAGGGTCTTACGGCCAGTGGGGAAACCCTGACGTAAGGGAGAGGCAACCGAGGAAGAGTGCAAGGTCTGGTGCTTTATCTCCATATTAAGTTTTTAGGGGGGTTCGTGAGGGTATATGTATATATTGCCATATGTTTTTTATGCTTTTATACCTGTATGCAAGTTCTGTTCAATGCTAAAATGAGAAAAACTTAATATGCCAAGGCCTTGCAAGGCGAAGACAAAATGTATCTTGAACACCGCAAGGAACAACCGGATACGAAGGCCACGTACTTGGCTGTTTTCCCAGAAGCGCCGTATCTAGATAATGACTGTTTAACTACGTATATAACTATCACTGCCTCAGGCGGAAATGCGGACTTTACATATATGGTTATGCAGTGAATTTGAGCCAATGAGACCATTACCCATTCCTAGTGATGTGACCAAAGCGTGTAAGATCCCATGTAATCTGTAATAAAGTGCGCAGTTATGTCCCCGTGTGAGGAACTGTACCAGACCGCCGTGTGTGGGGTCTCTTCTTTACCGCCGGCAGCGGGGCATTGGGGTGGGCCTGATTGGTGCTGTACGCAGAATTTCCCTGACAGTGTAAGTAATTATGTTTTTTACAATCTATGTCCCCCATGATGTCATGTAAGACCTCTTGGGGACATTCACATGTGTTTTGTATTTTTTTTTTTATTTGACACTTTCCCACTGTAGCTGGAGCATCCATAGGAGTCCCACTTACACGGGAAAACAACCCTTGTAGTGACATTAGTCACTGGCAGAGCTGGTCAGGGTCTAGTATGGCTCTGCTGTAGCAGGGAATCCCAGCGGTCACATGACCCACGGGCTCCTATAGTGGAAGTTACACTTTCACTTTTCAGTACACAGTGCTCCTTGAGCAGAGCAGGAGGCTTAAATTCCCGCCGTAATTTTACATACCACTGGGCGTTAATCCAGGACCAGGTGCCGTATATTTACCGTGCCTGGTCCTAAATGGGTTAATAGATTAATTTAGTGGTGTACTGCATATTTTGACCCCACAGTTTTTGAATGAATCTAAGCAAAGCAGAAGGACAAAAATTATCATTTTTATTTTATTTGGCAGATGTGTCATTTTAAAAACTGGGTTTTTTTGTACAGCACACATGAATGAAGACTTATACCCCAAAGTAGATACCCCTGTTTGTCTCGTGTTCAGAAACATACCCATTGTAGCCCCAATCTGCTTATAGGACACATCACTCGGCCTATAATGGAGGGAGCACCCATTGGATTTCAGGGCACAAATGAGTAAATTCCAGGCCCCATTGCCCACTTGTAGAGCCATTGAGTGGCCAAAACGATAAAGAACCCCCACAAATGACCCCATTTTCAAAACTAGACCCTTTAATGAATTCCTCTAGTGGTGTACTGCATATTTTGACCCCACAGTTTTTGAATGAATCTATGCAAAGCAGAAGAAAAAAGTTTTTTGGCAATTGTGTCATCTTAAAAACTGTTTTTTTTTTGTATAGCACACTTATGAATGAAGATTGTCACCACAAAATGGACACCCGTTTGTCCCATGTTCAGAAACATACCCATTGTGGCCCTAATCTGCTTATAGGACACATGACTCGGCCTATAATGGAGGGATCACTCTCTGGATTTTAGGGCACAATTGAATACATTTCAGGCTCCATTTCTCACTGGTGCGGGAAAAAAAATTGACTCCCTCAAAATACCCCCCCCCCCCCCCTGCCTTTTGGCATTCCCTAAATCTTAGATAAAAGTAATAATGTAAACTGTGTGGTATCTCCGAAGACAGGGGTGATTATGGAGGCCTGGTTGGGATGGGTACATGGGGCAATAAAACCGGGTATCCCACTTCCTCCTCCCATGCTTTTTTGGGGGCGTATTTCTTGACCTCAGTGGCAGAAATGGAGTGTAAAAAGTGGCACTCTGAGGCTTTGTAAGCTTGCTGAGATGCAGCGGTCTCACACAGAAGGCGTTCAACAAGCTGCTCCTGGAACTGCAGGAAGGCAAGCGCTCCCATGGCTTCTTGTAAATTACGAATTACAGGTAGCGATCTGAATAATGCCGGGCTCACACGGACATATGTGGCATCCGCTTTCTATATACGTCCGTGTAATGTACTGCGCATAACTGCATACTCACACAGGCGGCCATGCGCAGTACAACTTTTTTAGTTTGTATTTCCTGCGTCGTCGCTTAGCAATGATGCATGTACCCGCATCCTGTATACAATGTAGTTGTGTATGGACTGTGCGTACAGAGCACAATGGGCTCCATGTTGCGGGTATCCACGGTAAAATAGAACATGCTGCGTTCTGTTTTCTGCGAGTGGATTACGTAATTCCAACACGCTAATTTGAGTGGAATTTTGTAATCCGATGCATTTGGTTGATCTGCGTATTACCGCGGATCAAACGCATGCGGAATCCGTAATTACTATCCTATTGTGTGAGACCGGCCTAAGGCAGATTGCTACCTTTTTTTCATGTGACTGGGGACCGCTCAACAAGACCTCCGGTGACTGCTCCAGGCTCTTGGCTACTTTTGGTCACCGGGAACAAAGAGATTTTAAATTTCCTGGGCCCTGCCCCCCTCCTGCGCATGTGTCCGGGATTTTGCCGGTGGGCACATGTGCAGAAGCTGGGAAGGTCCACGGAGGAGCATAACATTGGGGTTTAAATCCAGAGGCCCCCGGTAAGAAGTTTCATCTCACCTCGCCGATCACATTGGTGAGGGGAGATGAAACTTCAACTTTTTAAAAAACTTTTATGTGATCGCCATTATCCATTGGATACAGTCACCAGGGACCACTCACCGAGGCACCCTGTGACATCTCCAGGCTCTTAGCTTCCTTTGATAGCCAGGAGCAGGGAGATTTTACATTTACTGGACAATTCTTCACTTTTGCACATGCGTCAGCCATTTTGCTGACATGCGCATGCGCCAAAGCTGAGAAAGGTCTTTGGATAAAGATCCAATTGGGGAACAAATCCGGGGACCTTGGGAATGTCATTTCATCTCCCTTCACGGATACGATCCATAAGGAGAGATGAAACTAACTTTTTAGTTTAACTTTTTTTTACTTTACATGATCACTGTTAACCGATGGATAACAGTGATCATGTGACTGGGAACCGCATACAGCAGTCCTAGGTGACCTCTCCCTGCACTCTGCTCTTTTTAGACAGACGGGTGCAGAGAGATTTTGAATTTGCCGGGATCTCCGGCCTTCTGCGCATGGTCCCCGGTGATATCTCCTGCCTCCCAGCTACCTTCAGTAGCCAGGAGATTTAAAATTTCCAGGGTCTCCTGGCTTCTGTGCAAGCGTGTGATGTAATGAGGTCTGGCATGCATGCACAGAAGGCCGGCGTCCTGTCCTGAAGGACCAGATCACTGTGGGACACCGAGGAGAACAGAGGTGAATACGTTTAGATTCCCTCATAGATCCGATCCATGAGGGCAGCTGAATCTTTAACTTTTTAAAACTTTTTATTGACTTTAATCACGTTACCAGGAGATGCTCCCCGTGCCCCCCCCCCCCATGACAGCTCCAGGTTCTCGGCTAGTTCCAGGAACCGACAGCATGGAGCCATCAAGGTCCAGAGCCTGCAGGGCTTTAATCCCCAGAGGAAGCATGTCAGGGATTAACCCCTTAATGACATGGCCTATTTTGGGCTTAAGGACGCAAGGATTTTTGGCGGATTTTCTTCCCCATTTATTAAGTCATAATTTTTTTATTTTTCTGTTGACGCGGCCAAATAAGGGCTTGTTTTTTGCGTGGCGAACTGTAGTTTTTGATGGTGCCATTTTTGGATACAGACTATATTGTAAAACGTTTTTTAAAATTTTTTTTATGATAGCAGGGAGAGAAAACGCATCAATTCTGCCATAGTTTTTTTTTCTTTTACAGCAATAATCATGCAGCATAAATAAGACAATTCATTTTTTTCTGCGGGTCGGTACGGTTACAGTGATACCAAAATTCTTTTATTCTTTTTAGGTTTTTCCACTTTTCTGCAATAAAAACCCTTTTTTGGAAACTTATTATTTGCAAGATGAGCTGTAGTGTTTATTGGTACCATTTTGGGGTGCATACGGCTTTTTTGATCACTTGTTGCGTTTTTAGGGAGGCAAAATGCTAAAAATTAGCATTTTGCCTCAGTTTTTTAGCATTTTTTTTACGCTATTTTCCGTGCACACTCAAAAGCATGTGCAGCTTATTGTACGCATTGTTACAGACGCGACAATACCAAATATGTGGGGTTTTAATTTTTTTTAACCTTTTTTATGCTAATATGAGAAAAAGCATAAAAAAAGGGTTTTTTACTTTTTTTACATTTTTTTTAATCTACTGCCCTGCCATGCCTTATCGCTTACACAGCGATAATAGGCATTGGCTCCCTCTGTGAACGCTTTCCCTGTCGCGATCTACTTAGATTGCGGCCGGGAAGGGGTTAACAGCGGGGGGCGCATCTCCGGTGCCCCCCCCCGCTGTTGCAGCAGGACGCCGGCTGTGACTGACAGCCGGCTCCCGCTGCGGGATAGTGTAAACTTACGCCCTGGAGCGGGAAGGGGTTAAAGCCCACTTAGGCAGGACGTAAAAACACTATGGGTTAGATAAATTCCCGTGGAATTTCTGCCCTTGGAAGCTGCCATAGGATTGCGTTAGCAAACGCAATCCTAGGTAGACGGCCGCGGTTTGTCAGCGCGAAATCTCGCGCGGCAAATAAACCGCAGCATGTTCTATTTCTGTGCGGGGCTCGCAGAGCTCCGCACAGAAATGTCACTGCCTGGCCGCCGGCTCCGGTCTGCGCATGCGCCGGCTGCCCGGCAAGCCGGCACATCAAACAGCCAGAGCCGTGGGTGAGTACACACTGCTCTCTGCAGGCGCACGGGTCGGGTTCCGTGGCGAGAATCCTCGCAGCCGGATCCAACCCGCCCATCTGCAGGCGGCCTTAATGTCTTGATTCATTGGATAAGTGTTTCGCAGTGGATTCAGGGATTGCAGATATAAAGGGACCCAAGTCATGACCTAAGATGTGACCCAAGCTGGATAACAAGCACCTCTGAAGAAGAGATAAGGTCTTATTTAACTGACCTTCACATGAGCTGGTTTGGATTGCATAGAGGATGTACAATCATTTATGATTTTTTGCCCCCAATACGTGCACTTTTTTTGTCTGGGACTGTGTAGGAGATATGTACCGGTGGCTCCAAGCAGTGTCTCCGATACAAATGTCAAGGGATCAAGATAGCGATCACTTCACTTCGACACCGCTGCCTGCACACGGCAGAGCCGAATTCCGCATGCATGATCCTGCAGTGGAATCCAGCCCTGGCAGCAGCGGCGTCTGCATGTACCCCCCTTTTTTTGTATCTTCATCTGTACTGCAGATGGTCTGCACGGCTCACCATCGGAGTACTGATTTTTTAAAATCCTTTTTTTCCCGCGTCATCGCCTAGCAGAAGGGCTGCAGGTCGGACGGCTTTCATTGACTTCAATGGAAGTCGTCCGTGCGGAATCCGCTCAAAAATTGGTTTCTGCTTGTGTGCAGGAAGAATCCCTTTTCTATAGCATGCTATGGACAGTTTTTGCTGCGGAACACGGAGGCGGACGCCCGCTCCGGATATTGCAATGCAAATGTGCCTGTGTGCAGCCGGCCTAAATCTGAGAGGTCTACCATTGTGTGTGTCAATATCCAGTTCTTTTGCTAGGGAAGTGTAGTCTGGACATGTTGCAGTTACAGAAAAGCCATCTGTCTACAGCTGAGACTCCCTTATATAGGCAAGTTGTTTACTAGATATAAAACAGTTTTTGTGGAAATTAAGAGAAACTGATGAAAACTGATCCACAGACCTAGACTGATCAAACGCCCATAAATGTAGGATTACCACCAGGGCTAGTCTCCAAAAAAGATGTTGCCAGTGCTCTAGGGTCTAAATTGCTGGAGGCGAAAGTAGCAGCACTATCCAGCCAACACCATATATGGATGTAGCCATGAAAATAACACATGTAATTATGCAAATGAGAGCTCTAGTAAGGTATTGTAGGATATCCTACAACAGTGACCATATCCTAGTTCTACACAGGTAAACCATAGTGATTACAATACCTTAAATCCAGTGACTCACAAGTGACTTGCACTCCAATTGTAGTCGCTCACTTTCCCATTCTTATCGATCCTGGCCGGTTTGCTATGACAACTTCTCTTGAAGGCTATAGAATTTGCTGTTAAAATTTTTTGGCCCTCCTCTTCTGCAGCCATCACCAGCCTCTGTAACAATGGAAAAATTCAGACCCCTGACCAAACTTCTAAATTAAATTAAATTAATTCACACTTCCACCCAGAGTCCCTAAAGTAATTCACACCAGGTATAATATGTAGACTGCTAGTCACAAACACTAACATAATCTTGTAGAATCACTATAAAATATGTTTTATATTGTAGAAATGTAGTAAGTAAATTATACAGATCTGTCAACATCTGTGTAAAATATGCCTTAAAAACATAGTACTGTAACTTTTTGGAATTTTATTGGTGATTACTTAAAATGCTTTATATTAACCTGTCTGTACTGTACAGTGTTGTGTAGCGTCCAATTAGGCCAATGTAGATATATAAATAACAGATTCTATAGTTCTTGCAACAACAAGTTATACAGTTTAGAGACAGACTATGGTTTATTAGTAGAGATGAGCGAGCACCAAAATGCTCGGGTGCTCGGTACTCGGGTCGAACTTTTCGTAATGCTCGAGAGTTCATTTCGAGTAATGAGCCCCATTGAAATCAATGGGCGACATGAGCATTTTTGTATGGGACCGATGCTCCACATAGGGGTTGATTTGTGAAACACCTGAAAACATCAGAAAGTCATGGAAACACCACAGAAATGGATAGGGAATGGCAGGGGCAGCATGCATGGCTGTATCTGAGGCTCCCAGGTCCCACTTTTAAGCCAAAATGGGGGCAAGAGCCTGGCAGTCACCCCCCTAACAGTTTACTGGGACAGACCATAAGCAGCAAGGCACATCTTAGCTAAGCACTACACTAGCTGCAACCAAGGCCAATCACCGCCTCCTGATTGGCTGGAATCGGCACACGTGACGGGGCGGAGCTACGTGATGACGCGTAGAAGGGGGCGGAGCCAGAACGCCGCTGCTGCCGAACAGACCCGAAGGCAGAAGACCCTTCTGTGCAAGCGCGTCTAATCGGGCGATTAGACGCTGAAGTTAGACGGAGCCATGGAGACGGGGACGCCAGTGCAGGGAAGGTAAGTGAATAACTTCTGTATGGTTCATATTTAATGCACGATGTATATTACAAAGTGCATTAATATGGCCATACAGAAGTGCTTAACCCCACTTGCTTTCGCGAGACTACCCCTTTAATGATTCACCTGTTCAAAACGACATAAAAACCTCAATCATATATCAGGAGGTTTATTCTTAAATGACAAATAAGTCTAGTTATGTAGCAATAGATGTGGCAGCAGAGGCTGTATGATGGCGGTACATCAGCAGAAAGAACTCTTTCTCGCCCAGTTTTTCAAGATCTCTGCTTTCTGACATTGACTGGAAGTATTTTTTTCATCAAGGGGCTGAAAATTAGTTCTGCTGATGCACCAGCATCATATAGACTGTATGATGGCGGTACATCAGCAGAGGCTGTAGGATGCCGGTGCATCAGCAGAACTAATTTTCAGCCCCTTGATGAAAAAAATACTTCCAGTCACTGTCAGAAAGCAGAGATCTTGAAAAACTGGACGAGAAAGAGTTCTTTTTGCTGATGTGAAATAGGGGTCACGGAGAGCACCAGACACTTTATAAATAGACCACAATGATAGACGTGTGATCACTCACCTGGTGCAAGGCAATATCACCCCAAGGTGATTATGCCTGCACCCAACCCAACATCCTGGTATACTTGTAACGATTACTTTGTCCAGGAAGTAACAGAATCCAATGACGACAAATATCCAAATTACTGGAGAGCTGCAGGTCACAATAAAACTCCGTGCCTCATCTGAGGTCGGATAAAAGCCAAATAGAACTACAAGAAAAAACTGTGGACCTGCGCTGCTTTCATATATAAAAGTCAATATTAAATGTCTCAATAGCCAATGTTTGGATAGAGACAAAAAGAAATTTTTATTTCACGCACATAAAAAAGTGAGGTCTCAACCTCATACAATCGTATAATACTTGCGGGATCCTATGCGACGCATATGCTTGAGAAAGGCGTGTATTACGCCGAAACGCGTCGCATAGGATCCCGCAAGTATTATTATACGATTGTATGAGGTTGAGACCTCACTTTTTTATGTGCATGAAATAAAAATTTCTTTTTGTCTCTATCCAAACATTGGCTATTGAGACATTTAATATTGACTTTTATATATGAAAGCAGCGCAGGTCCACAGTTTTTTCTTGTAGTTCTTTTTGCTGATGTACCGCCATCATACAGCCTCTGCTGCCACATCTATTGCTACATAACTAGACTTGTCATTTAAGAATAAACTTCCTGATATATGATTGAGGTTTTTATGTCGTTTTGAATGGGGGAATCATTAAGTAGCGCAGAGACAACTTTTTTCTGTTAGAGTAATTTGTAGCATGAGAGATAATACATGCCGAGCAATGCTGATCCCCAGACCCCAAGCAGGAGGAGGAGGTGGCATAATAAGCCCGATGAACCATGACTGAGGTAGGACCCGCAATACTCTGTGTGGGAAGCATGTGAGCGGGACCAGGGTCAGGCTTGGTCACAGCCTCCACCTTGTGCAACCCAAGGTGCCGTGAGATACATAGCAGTGGGAACTCCATGTGTCTCCACACACTTCATTCTGTGTAGGTGTCAGATAGCTGAATGGGAAAGCCTTCTGCGCTCTACCCAGGTCAGTCAGTGTATTTGTGCCAGATAAGTAAAACACCTAAATGGGAAATCTTTGTGCACCGACAGCATAGATGAGCCCATGAAACTCAAAGACGGTATTACACATAAAGAAATCACAGTGCCCAAACATGGCAGCGTTTCACGCCAAGGACCTCGGCCTTGGCCCACATTTCTGCCCAATTCATTCTTTGTATGTGTCAGATAGCTGAACAACACAATGGGGAAGCCTTTGTGGACCCACAGTATAGGCGAGCCCCTGGAACCCAGGGACAGTATTAAACAGGAAGAAGAGAGTGTGCCCAAACATGGCAGAGTTTTGCCCCGCCAAGGACCTCGGCCCACACTTCTGCCCCAGTCAGTCAGTGTATTTGCCAGATAGGTAAAGCACCACAATGGGAAAGCTGTCTGCACCCTAACCAAGTCAATAAGTGTATTTGTGCAAGACAGGTAAAACAACGCATTGGGAAGTCTTTGTGCACCCACAGCATAGGCGAGCCCATGAAACTCAAAAACAGTATTACACATAAAGAAATCACAGTGCCCAAACATGGCAGAGTTTCACCCCGCCAAGGACCTCGGCCTCGGCCCACATTTCTGCCCAATTCATTCTTTGTATGTGTCAGATAGCTGAATAACGCAATGGGGAAGCCTTTGTGCACCCGCAGTATAGTCGGGCCCCTAAAACCCAGAGACAGATTTAAACAGGAAGAGAGAGAGTGCCCAAACATGGCAGAGTTTCAACCCACCCAGGACCTCGGCCCACACTTCTGGCCTAGTCATTCAGTGTATTTGTGCCAGATAGGTAAAACACTGCAATGGAAAGTCTTTGTGCACCCACAGCATAGGCGAGCCCCTGCAACCCCCGGGACAGTATTAAACAGGAAGAAAAGAGAGTGGCAGAGTTTTACCTCACTAAGGACCTCGGCCTCAGCTCACACCCTCAGTAATCGTGGGCATAAAGCAGACTCTGACACTAGTACAGCTGTGAACGTCTCATTAAATCAGTTACGGTTGCTTTCATTGCTCCAAAGACTTGATGAACCACCAAGAAGTTCCACAGGCAAACCTGGCACAGTTGCACCCCCTTTTCCCCCTGGACTTTGGCCTATGCCCACACCCTCAGTAATCGTGTCCTTAAAGCAGACTCGGATGCTAGTACAGCTGTGAACGTCTCATTAAATCAGGTACGGTTGCTTTCATCGCTCCAAAGACTGGATGAACCACCAAGAAGTTCCACAGGCCAAACCTTGCTCAGTTGATTCTTCCCCCCCAGGACTTCGGCCTCTGCCCACACCCTTCAGTAATCGTGGGCCTAAACTGGACTTGGATGCTAGTACCGCTGTGAATGTAGCATAAATTCAGTAACGCTCCTTTTGTTTGGTGCAAACCACTGTCTCAGGTGTAGTAACACGAGAGCAAATACATGTTGCCCAGCGCTGATCCTCAGACCCCAAGAAGGAGGAGGAGGTGGCATAATAAGACAGAGAAACGATGACCGAAATAGAACCTGCAATACTCTGTGTAGGAAGTACGTGAGCGGGCCCTGGGTCAGGCTCGGTCCCAGCCTCCACCTTGTGTGACCCAAGGTGCCGTGAGTTACATAGCGATGGGAAATCCATGTGTCCCCACACACTTCATTCTGTGTATGTGTCAGGCAGCTGAACACCGCTATGGGAAACCTTTGTGCACCCACAGTATAGGCGGACCCCAGGAACTTTTCTGTTGCAAGAGTATAGGCAAACCCCTCAAACCTTTCAGTAGGAAGTGTATAGGTGGACCACTGAAACTTTTCTGTTGCAAGAGTATAGGCGAACCCCTCAAACCTTTTAGTAGCAAGTGTATAGGCAGACCCCAGTAACATTTCTGAAGCAAGAGTATAGCGAACCCCTCAAACCTTTCAGTAGCAAGTGCATAGGCGGACCCCAGTAACATTTATATAGCAAGAGTGTATGCGGACCCCTGTAACATTTCTTTAGCAAGAGTATAGGCAGACCCCAGTAACATTTCTGTAGCAAGTGTATAGGCGGACCCCAGTAACATTTATGTAACAAGAGTATATGCGGACCCCTGTAACATTTCTGTAGCAAGAGTATAGACGGCCCTTAGTAACATTTCTGTAGCAAGAGTATATACGGACCCCTGTAACATTTATGTAGCAAGAGTATATGTGGAACCCAGTAACATTTCTGTAGCAAGAGCATGGTTGAACCTCTGAAACATTGGTGTACCTGGAAAAATTTGGTTACCAAGAGTGTATAGTTAGATAACAGTTCAGACAAGGGCCTGAAAAATTGGTGTACCAAGAGTACAAGTGTACCCCTGAAAAATTGCTCAACCGCGATGGCAAGTGAAAACCATAAACATTTTTTAAAGATACAGCTCGCTATTGCTTAATTTGTAACAAAGCCTGGAGGCAGCCCTGTGAAAAAATTGGTTGCAGTTAAAGTATAAAAACATTTGAAATTTTTAAAAATTGTAAAAAAACTTAAACAGAGCCTTTTGGGCTGCAGAAAAATTGGCTGTTCAGCATGATGACATGCTGTTTTAGGAGGAGGAGTAATAGTATCCAAGAGGGATAGACTAAGCTAATTCCCCCTTTTTTTGTGGTAATAGAGGAAGCATTTTTCTCCTGTTGCAGCGAAAAGAAACATTAGGTTCCACTGCTTTTCGCTGGTGAAAAAGAGAAGTCTGGGGAAATTCAGCCTTTGTTCATCTTTATGAGTGTAAGCATGTTGGCACTGGCAGTTGGGTACGCTTATTTGTGATAATCCCCCAGCTGCACTAAACACCCTCTCTGGCAAGACGCTAGCGGCAGGGCAGGTCAGCACCTCCAAGGCGTACACAGCGCAAGTTCGTGCCACGTGTCCAGCTTTGACATCCAATAGTTGTATGGAGCAGAGGCATCATGGAGGATGGTGGTACGATCAGCTACGTACTCCCTCACCATCTTTTTACAGTGCTCCCTCTGACTCACCCTTAACTGCGGAGTGGTGACACAGTCTTGCTGGGGAGTCATAAAACTGGCAAAGGCCTTGGAGAATGCTTCCCTGCCTGCGCTAGACATGCTGCCTGATCCCCGCACCTCCCCTGCTAGTTTGCCCTATGAACTGCGTCTTCTGCCACTAGCACTGTCAGATGGGAAGTTTAGCATCACTTTTTTCACCAGGTCCCTGTGGTATTGCATCACTCTCATACCCCTTTCCTCTTCGGGAATGAGAGTGGAAAGGTTCTCTTTATATTGTGGGTTGAGAAGAGTGTAGACCCAGTAATCCGTGTTGGCCAGAATGCATCTAATGCGAGGGTCACGGGAAAGGCAGCCTAACATGAAGTCAGCCATGTGTGCCAGGGTCCCAGTATGCAACATATCGTTGTCCTCACTAGGAGGATGACATTCAGGATCCTCCTCCTCTTCAGCCCATACATGCTGAACAGATGAGAAGCAAGCAGCATGGGTACCCTCTGCAGTGTGGCCAGCAGTATTTTCCCCCTCCTCCTCCTCCTGCTCCTCCTCCAAAATGCACTGAGATATAGACATGAGGGTGGTCTGGCTATCAAGCAGCATACTGTTATCCCCCGTCTCCTGTTCAAACCGCAAAGCGTCGAACTTTATGCTTAGCAGCGAAGTTCTCGGCAGGCAAAGCAGCGGGAGGGTAATGCTAATGATGGCCCCATCACCGCTCACCATTTGGGTAGACTCTAGAAATGAGCGAGCACACTCATCCGAGCTTGATGCTCGTTCGACCATTAGGGTGTTTGAGATGCTCGTTACTCGAGACGAGCACCACGTGGTACTCGAGTCAATTCCATTTCCTTCCCTGCATGTTTAGCGCCATTTTTTAGCCAATAGACATGCAGGGAAGGCATTACCACTTCCTCCTGTGATGTGCCAGCCCTATCCCACCCCCTGCAGTGACCGCCGAGTACTTAAAGCGGTCCTGCCCGCGGCTCGCCTCAGACACACACTGGGAGAGCATAGGGAAAGTGCTGCTGACAAGATAGGGAAAGTGGTAGTGTAGGATCTTGTCTACAAGAACCCCAACGGTCCTTCTTAGGGCCACGTCTGACCGTGTGCATAACTGTGTGGCTGGCTGGGAGCAGTTTTGCACAATTTTTAAAAAAAATCTCGGGCTGTGCAGGCTATTACAGCTATAGCGTTCTAAGTCTGCAGTCTGTAATACAGAGTATAGGGAAAGTGCTGCTGAGATAGGGAAAGTGGTAGTGTAGGATCCTGTCTACAAGAACCAGAACAGTCCTTCTTAGGGCTACCTCTGACTGTTTGCAATATACAGGGTGTTTCGTGGGAGTTGTAGTGCCTCACTATTGCACAGCTAGGCCTGTTTGCAGCTTTCCATATAATTTTTTTCTGGCTGGAATTTGCGTTACAATACCGCTCTCAGCGTCAAAGTGTACGCCAATAATTCCATAATTATTTACACCGGTCTGTGTCTGCAGTGAATTTGACGCACAGCGTACGGCCACAGCCACTGCTAGAGGGAAAGCGATATATACACTATATAGCCTGTATTCGTTTTCCAATAAAAAAAAAAAAAAGCTTCTTCATTGGGCTACCTCTGACCATCTGCATTTTACAGGGTGTCTGGTGGGAGTTGTAGTGCATCACTATTGCACAGCTAGGCCTGTTTGCGGCCTTCCTTACAATTTTTTTCTGCCTGGAGTTTGCGTTACAATACCGCTCTCAGCGTCAAAGTGTACGCCAATAATTCCATAATTATTTACACAAGTCTGGGTCTGCAGTGAATTTGACGCACAGCGTACGGCCAACACAGCCACTTATAGAAGGAAAGTGATATACACACTATACAGCCTGTATTCTTTTTCCAAAAAAAAAAAAAAAAAAAGCTCATTCGTTGGGCTACCTCTGACCGTCTGCATTTTACTGGGTGTCTGGTGGGAGTTTTAGTGCATCACTATTGCACAGCTAGGCCGGTTTTCAGCCTTCCGTATTCTTTGTTTATGCTTGGAGTTAGCGTTACAATACCGCTCTCAGCGTGAAAGTGTACGCAAATAATTCCATAGTTATTTACACCGCTCTGTGTCTGCTCTATTCGTAATCCACCATGCTGAGGGGTAGGGGTTGAGGACGTGGACGCGGGCGAGGACACGGAGGTCCAAGTGAGGGTGTGGGCACAGGCCGAGTTCCTGGTCCAGGTGAATCACAGCCCACTGCTGCAGGATTAGGAGACAGGCAAGTTTCTGGGGTCCCCAGCTTTATATCACAATTTATGGGTCCACGTGGTAGACCTTTATTACAAACAGAGCAGTGTGAGCAGGTCCTGTCGTGGATGGCAGAAAATGCATCCAGCAATGTATCGACCACCCAGTCTTCTACGCAGTCCACTGCTGCAACTCTGAATCTTCTGGCTGCTGCTCCTCCTTCCTCCAAGCTTCCTCACTCCATGAAAATGACACATTCTGATGAGCAGGCAGACTCCCAGGAACTGTTCTCGGGTCCCTGCCTTGGTTGGGAAAAAATGGTTCCTCTCTCACCTGAAGAGTTTGTAGTGACCAACACCCAACCTTTGGAAAGTTCCTGGGGTCCGGGTGATGAGGCTGGGGACTTCCGGCAACTGTCTCAAGAGCTTTCAGTGGGTGAGGAGGACGATGATGAGACACAGTTGTCTATCAGTGAGGTAGTAGTAAGGGCAGTAAATCAAAGGGCGGAGCGCACAGAGGATTTGGAGGAAGAGCAGCTGGACGATGAGGTGACTGACCCCACCTGGTTTGCTAAGCCAACTGAGGACAGGTCTTCAGAGGGGAAGGCAAGTGCAGCAGCAGTACAGGTTGGAAGAGCAGTAGGGTGGCCAGGGGTAGAGGCAGGGCCAGATCGAAGAATCCCCCAACTGTTTCCCAAAGCACCCCCTCACACCAAGCCACTGTGCAGAGGCCTAGGTGTTCAAAGGTGTGGATGTTTTTCAGCGAAAGCGCGGATGACCGACGAACAGTGGTGTGGAACCTGTGTCGCACCAAGATCAGCCAGGGAGCCACCACTACCAGCCTGACCACCACCAGCATGCACAGGCATATGATGGCCAAGCACCCCACAAGGTGGGACGAAGGCCGTTCACCGCCTCGGGTCATTTTTCCCGTTGTGCTGTCCCAGCCCTACACCAGCACGTCTCCCACAACATAAATCATGCCCTAACCAAAGCGGTTACTGGGAAGGTCCACTTAACCACGGACACGTGGACAAGTACTGGCGTGCAGGGCCACTATATCTCCGTGACGGCACATTGGGTGAACTTGGTGGAGGCTGGGACCGAGTCAGAGCCTGGGACCGCACGCGTCCTACCCACATCCAGAATAGCGGGTCCTACCCCGGTGCTGGTATCTGCAGGGTCTATGCCACCTCCTCTAAACCCCCCCCCCTCCTCCTCCTCCTATGCAACCTCTACCTCTCAATTAAGAAATGCGAGCAGCACGTCGCCAGCAGTCGGTGTGGTGCGGCGCGGCAGCACAGAGGTGGGCAAGCGTCAGCAGGCCGTGCTGAAACTACTCAGCCTAGGTGACAAGAGGCACACGGCCCCCGAACTGTTGCAGGGTCTGACAGAGCAGACCGACCTCTGGCTTTCGCCGCTGAGCCTCCAACCGGGCATGGTCGTGTGTGACAATGGCCGTAACCAGGTGGTGGCTCTGCAGCTCTGCAGTTCGGCAGCCTCACACACGTGCCATGCCGTGCCCACGTCTTCAATCTGGTGGTTCAGCGGTTTCTGAAAAACTACCTGCACTTGTCTGACCTGCTCGGCAAGGTGCGCCGCATCTGCGCACATTTCTGCAAGTCCACCACGGATGCTGTCACCCTGAGGACCCTGCAACATCGGTTTAATCTGCCAGAGCACCGACTGCTGTGCGACGTGCCCACACGGTGGAATTCTATGCTGCACATGTTGGCTAGGCTCCAACATTAGCAGCGTAGAGTAATAGTGGAATATCAACTCCAACATAGGCGGTGTAGTGGTAGTCAGCCTCCCCAATTCTTTACCGAGGAGTGGGCCTGGATGGCAGACATCTGCCAGGTCCTCGGAAACTTTGAGGAGTCTACCCAGATGGTGAGGGCGATGCTGCAATCATTAGCGTAACCATCCCGCTGCTTTGCCTGCAAGGCATAAAGGCCGACGTTTTGCGGTTGGAACAGGAGACGGGGGATGACAGTATGTCGCTTGATAGCCAGACCACCCTCATGTCTATATCTCAGCGTGTTTTGGAGGAGGAGGATGAGGGGGAGGAGGGGCAAGAGACAGCTGGGCACACTGCAGAGGGTACCTATGCTGCTTGCCTCTCATCTCTTCAACGTTTATGGGCTGTAAAGGAGGAGGAGGAGAGGGAGGGGGAGGATCCTGAAAGTTATCTTCCTAGAGAGGACAGCCATGTCTTGCGTACTGGCACACATGACTGACTTCATGTTAGGCTGCCTTTCTGGTGACCGTCGCGTTAGACGCATTCTGGCCAACAGGGATTACTGGGTGTACACCCTTCTCGACCCACGGTACAAGGAGAACCTTTCCACTCATTCCCGAAAAGGAAAGGGGTACGAGAGTGATGCAATACCACAGGGCCCTGATGGACAAAGTGATGCTAAACTTCCCATCTGACACCGCTAGTTGCAGAAGGCGCAGTTCCGAGGGCCAAGTAGCAGGGGAGGCGCGGAGATCAGGCAACATGTACAGCACAGGCGGGGGAACACTCTCGAAGGCCTTTGCCTGCTTTATGGCTCCCCAGCAAGACTGCGTCATTACTCCCCAGTCAAGGCTGAGTCGGAGGGAGCACTGTAAAAAGATGGTGCGGGAGTACGTAGCCAATCGTACCACCATCCTCCGTGATGCCTCTGCTCCATACAACTATTGGGTGTCAAAGCTGGACACGTGGCACAAACTTGCGCTGTATGCTCTGGAGGTGCTGGCTTGCCCTGCCGCTAGCGTCTTGTCAGAGAGGGTGTTTAGTGCAGCTGGGGGAATCATCACGGATAAGCATACCTGCCTGTGAACTGCCAGTGCCGACATGCTTTCACTCAAAGATAAACAAAGCCTGGATTGCCCCAGACTTCTCTTCTCCACCGGCGGAGAGCAGCGGAACCTAAAGATTCTTTTCGCTGCAACCGTAGATAAAAGCACTCTTCTCTATCACCCGAAAAATGGGGCATTTAGCTTTGTCAATCTGTCTTTGATATTAGTCCTGCTCCTGCTACTCCTCCTCCAGAAACAACAACATGTCATCACGCTGAACGGCCAATTTTTCTGCGGCCCAAAAGGCTCATCTAAAAATTTTTTTTTACAATTTTTCAAAGTTTCAAAACTATTGATACTTTAACAAAGTGGTACTGGGATCTGCCTATACTAGTGCAATCGAAATGTTACTGGGGTCTGCTTATACCTTTTCTACTGGAATGTTACAGGGGTCTGTTTATACTATGGGTGCACACAGACTTCCCATCGCGGTGTTTTACCTATCTGGCCCAAAAACACTGACTGACTAGGGCATGAATTGTGGGCCGAGGCCAATATGCATTTTCTCTTGTGTTACCACAGTTATCTGAGAAACTCGTTTGGGCCACAGAAGAGGAGTGTTACTGCCTTAATGAGACATTCACAGCTGTACTAGCATTGGAGTCCACTCTATGCCCGCGATTGCTAACGTTTTGTGCAGAGGCCTATGTCTTCGGCGCAGTTAAAGTCTGCCATGTTTGGGCACTCTGATTTCTTCATGGTTCATGTCTTGGGTTGCCTAGGACCCACCTATGCTGTGGGTGCACACAGACTTCCCATAGCGGTGTTTTACCTGTCTGGCACAAAGACACTGACTGACTTCGTGTGGGCACATGGATTCCCCATTGCTATGTAATTCGCGGCACCTTGGGTCACACAAGATCGGGTCTGGGAACGAGCTTGACCCAGGGCCCGCTCATGTGAAGATTGAACGTCAATTTCTCATCAATTCTCAACAGCATTGTGGGCTATCGCACCCCCTTCCAAAGAGGGTCGCTGCCTGGCCCTGCCAACCCTCTGCAGTGTGTGCCTCTGGTTCCTCCTCATCGCAGATGCACTTGGAAATAGACATGAGGGTGGTGTAGCTATGAAGCGAGCGTGTGGCATGAGGGCAGCTGAAGGCTGGGCAAGGAAACTTGTGTGCGCTATGGACACAGGGTCGTGTGGGGGGTTGGGCAGCATGTAACCCACGAGAAGACCCCCAGGCAGTGATTGTGCTTGGTTGCAGGTAGTGTGGTGCTTTGCAAAGGTGTGCCTTGCTAATGAGGGTTTGTCCAAAGTAAAAATTGTTAGGGGGGGGGGGGGGAGACTCTTGCCTCTATTGTGACTTAATAGTGGGACCTGGGAGCCTGAGATGCAGCCCTGCATGCTGCCTCTGCCCTGCCCTATCCGTTTCTGTAGTGTTTCCATGGATTTCGGATGTTTTCTGGTTTTTCACAAGTGAAGACCTATCCGGAGCATCGGTCATATACAAAAATGCTCGAGTCCCCCATTGACTTCAATGGGGTTCGTTACTGGAAACGACCTCTCAAGCATCGCGAAAAGTTCGACTCGAGCAACGAGCACCCGAGCATTTTGGTACTCGCTCATCTCTAGTAGACTCCTTAAAGTTTCCGAGGACCTGGCAGATGTCTGCCATCCATGCCTACTCCTCAGTAAAGAATTGCATTGGCTGACTACCACTCTGCCGCCCATGTTGCAGCTGGTATTCCACTGTTGCTCTACGCTGCTCGTACAGCCTGGCCAACATGTGCAGCGTAGAATTCCAGCGTGTGGGCACATCGCATAGCAGTCAGTGCTCTGGCAGCTGAAACTGACGTTGCAGGGTCCTCAGGGTGGCAGCATCCATGGTGGACTTGCAGAAATGTACGCAGACGTGGCGCACCTTGCCGAGCAGGTCGGAGAAGTGGGGCTAGTTTTTCAAAAACCGCTGAACCACCAGGTTGAAGACGTGGGCGAAGCAAGGCACATGTGAGAGGCTGCCGAGCTGCAGAGCCGCCACCAGGTTATGACCGTTGTCACACACGACCATGCCCGGTTGGAGGCTCAGCAGCAAAAGCCAGAGGTTGGTTTGCTCTGTCAGACACTGCAACAGCTCAGGGGCCGTGTGCCTCTTGTCACCTAAGCTGATTAGTTTCAGCACGGCTTGCTGACGCTTGTCAACCGCTGTGCCGCCGCGCAATGCGCTACCAACTGCTGGCGACGTGCTCACACTTCTTAATTGAGAGGTGGAGGTGGTGGAGAAGGAGGAGGTCGTGGTGGTGGTGGTGGTGGGGTTGGAGAAGGTGGCATAAAACGCCGCAGATACCAGCACCAAGGTAGGACCCGCTATTCTGGGTGTGGGTAGGATGTGAGCAGTCCCAGGCACTGACTCGGTCCCAGCCTCCACCAAGTTCACCCAATGTGCCGTCACGGAGATATAGTAGCCCTGTCCGCCAGTACTTGTCCACTTGTTCGTGGTTAAGTGGACCTTCCCAGTAATCGCGTTGGTGAGCGCACGATTTATGTTGCGGGAGACGTGCTGGTGTAGGGCGGGGACGGCACACACGAGGAAAAATAGTGACGACTGGGGACCGAGTAGCGCAGAACCGCTGCCGCCATCATGTTTTTGAAAGCCTTCATTTCCACAAGCCTGTACGGCAGCATCTCCAGGCTGATTAATTTGGCAATGTGCATGTTTAAAGCTTGTGCATGCAGGTGGGTAGTGGCATATTTCTGCTTTCGCTCCAACGCTTGTGTTAGCGACAGCTGAACGCGGCGCTGAGAGACATCGCTGGATGGAGTGGAGGACTGTGGAGGTGAGGGTGTGGGTGCAGGCCGGGAGGCGCTCGTACCTGCGTCCTGGGAGAGGGATTGGATCTGTGTGGCAGGTTGTGGCACAGGGGAAGAGGCAGTGGTGCGACCCAGAGGCGGTGAATGTCCTTCATCCCACCTTGTGGGGCGTTTGGCCATCATATGCCTGCGCATGCTGGTGGTGGTCAGGCTGGTAGTGGTGGTTCCCCGGCTGATCTTGGTGCGACACAGGTTCCACACCACAGTTCATTGGCCGTCCATACTCTCACTAAAAAACGTCCACACCTTTGAACACCTAGCCCTCTGCACAGAGGCTTGCCGCGAGGGGGTGCTTTGGGTAACAGGGGGGATTCTTCCCTTTGCCCTGTCTTTACCCCTGGCCACTCCACAGCCTCTTCCAACCTGTCCTGCTGCTGCACTTGCCTCCCCCTCTGATGCCCTGTCCTCAGTAGGCTTAGCAAACCAGGTGGAGTCAGTCACCTCATCGTCCAGCAGCTCTTCTTCTGAATCCTCTGTGCGCTCCTCCCTCGGATTTACTGCCCTTACTACTACCTCACTGACAGACAACTGTGTCTCATCATCCTCATCCACAAAAAGCTCTTTAGACAGTTGCCGGAAGTCCCCAGCCTCATCACCCGGACTCCGGGAACTTTCCAAAGGTTGGGCATCGGTCACGACAAACTCCTCCTCAGGTAAGAGTGGAACCGTTTTTTCCCCACTCAGGGCAGGGACCCGATAACAGTTCCTCGGAGTCTGCCTGCTCAGAATCTGTCATTTTCATGGAGTGAGGACGCTTGGAGAAAGGAGGAGCAGCCAGAGGATTCATAGTTGCAGTCCCAAGGCCGGGAGTAGTGGACTGCATAGAAGACTGGGTGGTCGATACATTGCTGGACGTGTTTTCTGCCATCCACCGCAGACCCGCAAATTCTGATATGAAGCTTGGGAGCCCAGAAACTTGCCCCTCTCCTAATCCCTCAGCAGCTGGCTGTGATTCCCCCTGCCCAGGAACTCTGCCTGTGCCCACACCCTCACTTGGATGCCCACGTCCACGGCCCTTACCCCTACTCCTCATCATGGCAGATTAAGGATAGAGCAGGGCCCAAATAAATTACCCCATTGTACAGCGCTGACAACTGTGGCTAATTCACCGCACACAGAGACTTGTAGATAGCGGAGGCTCTATGCTGTGACTTGAAAAAATTAACCAGCTGTCTTGCGCTGATACCTAGGGGTAATTTACGGCTCACAGAGACTTGTAGATAAGAGAGGCTGTATGGAGTGGGAGAAGACTCTAAAGCCAGTGGATAGTGCTGAAATAGTTTGCAGTGGCCCAGGAAATATTACAGTACTATTTAGCGGTGAGACCTCTGTCTAATGCACTGCAGACGTAGAACGGTATAACTGAAATAGTTTGGAGTGACCCAGGAAATATTACAGTACTGTTTCGCGGTGAGACCTCGGTCTGATGCAGTGCAGACTGAGAACGGTATAATTGAAAGGCTCTGCACAGGGATAGATGGGTAATAAAAAAATTGGTGCACTACTGCTTCCAGCCAGCCACAACTATAATGCACACGGTGCGAAGTAGCCCTAAAAAGGACCGTTGGGGTTTTTGTAGAGAGGATCACGACTGTAAAACTTTCCCTATATAAGCAGCTCTGTCCCTAAACTCTGCGTTATGCACAGTATACACAGAACGGTATAACTAAAATACTTTACAGTAGCCTAGGAAATATTAGAGTGCTGTTTCACGGTGACACCTCAGTGTAAGGCACTGCAGGCTGAGAACGCTATAACTGAAAGGCTGGGAACAGGCCTAGATGTGTAATAAAAAAATTGGTGCACTACTGCTCCCAGCCAGCCACAACTATAATGCACACGGTGAGAAGTAGCCCTAAAAAGGACCGTTGGGGTTTTTGTAGAGAGGATCACGACTGTAAAACTTTCCATTATGTGGCAAGTTGGGGTTACTTGCCCGGGATCTTTTTCCCTGCCCAGGGATGGCAGCACCGCAATGATTTCCAGAAACAGGGTAAAGTCCAAATGCTGGTTCCTCCAGCATTTATTTCACCATAGATATTTAGTTTACAAACAGTCCAGCATATCATATGCAACATGCAACTGCACACGGTTGTCCACCACAGTGCTCACAGCAACGCACACCGCTTCTTCCAGTGGACCTTCCAGGAAGGGGACTTCGCCCCGACAGGCGAAGAGCAAGGGGCCGACTACCCCCTGTCCGCTCTGTGCTTCCAGGTCCCTCACAGACCAGCTGCAGGTCTACATAGACCTCAGGCCCCACAGGCCTCCATGGACCTAAGCTCTACAGCTTCAAGGACCCCGAGTTTGTGAGGGAGGGGAAATTTAAACTGTGTAGCCGCACCCTTGCAGGTGCAGGTTAACTAAATCAAAGACAGTGACTGTGCTCAGAGGCCCTCTACAGGCCACTCTTGCTACTGCACTGTCACACTATATAAGCAGCTTTGTCCCTAAACTCTGCGTAATGCACTGCAGACTGAGAACGGTATAACTGAAATAGTTTGCAGTGGCCTAGGAAATATTAGAGTGCTGTTTCACGGTGAGACCTCGGTATAATGCACTGCAGGCTGAAAACGCTATAACTTAAAGGCTGGGAACAGGCCTAGATGCCTAATAAAAAAATTGGTGCACTACTGCTCCCAGCCAGCCACAACTATAATGCACACGGTGAGAAGTAGCCCTAAAAAGGACCGTTGGGGTTCTTGTAGAGAGGATCACGACTGTAAAACTTTCCCTATATAAGCAGCTCTGTCACTAAACTCTGCCTAATGCACTGCACACACAGGACAGTATAGCTGAAATGGCCTGCACAGCCCTAGATGCTTAAAAAAAAAAAATTGTGCACTACTGCTCCCAGCCAGCCCCAACTGTAATGCACACGATGAGGAGTAGCCCTAAGAAGGACCGTTGGGGTTCTTGAAGACAGGACCTACGCTAACACTGTCCCTATATCAGCAGCACTATCACTAACCACTGCCAGCATGCGTCTGAGGCGAGCCGCGGGCAGGACTATTTTAAGTATTCGGCGGTCACCATGCCAGCCACTCACTGCTGTTGGCGGGCAGAGGGCTGGCACGTCACAGCAGGAAGTGGTAATGCCTTCCCCGCATGTTTATTGGCTAGAAAATGGTGCTAAACATGCGGGGAAGGGAAATGGAATTGACTCGAGTACCGCGTGGTGTTCGTCTCGAGTAACGAGCATTAAGCTCGGACAAGTGTGCTCGCTCATCTCTATTTATTAGATATCAATCATGTTTTATTCATACTGGAACATAATTATTTTTTATTTTATGGGAGGGTCTACCCCTAGTTCAGGTGGACAGCCATGGAGAGTGCGTGTGCGCCAACCGATGCTTACCTCTTCTTGCACTGGGGGAAAAAAAATATGTCTTTTCTGAGTCATCAGAACAATGGACAGGCAATATACTACTATGGTTACGTTATATTGATGATGGTCGTATTCTTTGGATGGGCTCTGGAGATTCACTTTTTGAATTTGTTGATCATTTAAGGGCCACAATATCAGATTGACCAACCCTAAGTGTTGCAATAAAAGTTAATGCCATCTGTAACATTTTTGAAAGTGTGTGCCATAATTAAATAAAATCACAGAGGTGAGAAAAACAACAAAGACATTATTCACAGAAAAAGCCAAAATTGCAATACCTGATAGTCTGCAAAGCAGACACGGTCGCCATAGGCACGATAGCCATAAGGCAGGCACAATCGCCGTAGGGCAGGCGCAACGGCCATAAGCCCTAAAAATATGCAGTCAGCCAGACAATGGTGTGGAGGAGCAACTTGTTCATGGCAGGCTAATATGCAGTCACTCACTCAACCCAGCCCTGATTTGGGAGGGGCGACTGCATATAATCATAGCCTGCACATGTGAACGATACCAAGATGCCAGCCACAGATGGATGGTGACTATAGATGAGCGAGCGTACTCGGAAAAGCACTACTCGCTCGAGTAATTTGCTTTATCCGAGTATCACTGTGCTCATCCCTGAAGATTCGGGTGCCGCTGCGGCTGACAGGTGAGTCGCAGCGGGAAGCAGGGGAGAGCGGGCGGGAGAGAGGGAGAGAAAGATCTTACCTCCGTTCCTCCCCGCTCTCCCCTGCAGCTCCCCGCTCCGTGCCGGCACCCGAATCTTCAGGGACGAGCACAGCGATACTCGGATAAAGCAAATTACTCGAGCGAGTAGTACTTTTCCGAGTACGCTCGCTCATCTCTAATGGTGACCCACCATACAGGATATCAACCCTCAATGATATAACAGTGGGTTGCCCTGTATCTCCAGGTGGGCCACACTGGCTGACATCTTGGGCTCCCCCAACAACTAGCAAACTACATACAAAAATACTAATGCATACTGATAAAATGCGGGTGTTGGTACTGCATTTTGGCCAAAACGCATAGGCTGACGGGCCACGTCCAGGCCACACTGCGTCCGTCAGTACCTACGCTAACTCACTATAAAAATTACATAAAATCACAGTGGTGAGAACGACAACAAAGACATTATTCACAGAAAAAGCCCAAATTGCAATACCTGATAGTCTGCAAAGTAGACACAGTTGCCATAGGCACGATCGCCATAAGGCAGGCACAATCGCCATTGGCACAATCGCCGGAGGGCAGGCGCAACGGACATAAGCCTTAAATATATGCAGTCAGCCAGACAATGGTGTGGAGGAGCAACTTGTTCATGGCAGGCTAATATGCAGTCACTCACTCAACCCAGCCCTGATTGGGGGCGACTGCATATAATCTGCTATATAATGTGCCATAATTGTCTGATAGGCGCTTATTGAGAAAATGGGAGTTCCCTTCTCCCCGTTCACACTCCAGAAAGTAAATCATCAGTCACTTAATATTAGTTGATAACTATCAGGTTATGATGCAGTATTTCTCCTGAGAAATTCTTTTGTAGGAAACGTGTTGAGCAGCATATATGATTGAGCAGTATTAGCTGATTTGCATATTTTTGCGAAACAATGTCAACTGAGAGTAGCATTTATGATAGAATGATTTTAGTTTATTAGGACATTTTTGCTAGTAGCATCAGCAGAATAGATTAACATTTCTTGATCTATAACAGTAGCATACAATAGCATCTTTATGGTATTGAGCGAATACAGCAACCTCGTTTCATGCATCATGCCATTTGATGGTTTTATTTGAACTTTAGGATCATTTTATTATGCCATCTGTTTTTGAACTTCTTTGAAGAGATATATTGTTATTTGTGAAGACCAATGATTTACTTGGGTGGATGTGAGCGCTACCAACGTCCCAGTATGTATATGTAGTGACCCAGAGTTAACCTGGCCCCTCCATAATGTTGAGTGTTTGTCTCGTGCAATGGCATCGTCAGTGTCTTCTGTGTTGTAAGCATTTGATGTGTATTGCACCTCTGCAGCACTGAAAGGGTTAACGTCTGGGTTATGTCTGATAAATATATCATGTTGTATGTCATGTGACCTTCCTTGTGATATATATGCGTATGCAAGTGAGTCTTGTAGTAGAGCGAGAGAGAAGAAGAGAAAAAGGAGAAAAGAGAGAAGGTGAGGGTCTTGTGTGTTTTTGCAAAAGAGAATGTGAAGTCTGCTTTTAGTCAGTGAGTGAGCTGCACAGATAACCATTAGTCTGTGTGTGTGGGTGAAGAATGGAGGAAGCTGAGCGATTCCCTACTGCTGGGCCTGGGACTATGCTACCTGGGATGTACCGGTGCTGCCACTGAGCAAGAAATCGTTGCTTGGCGAAGGAAGGTGCAGGAAGCATGAGTGTGTACCAGTAGAGAGGTGGAGAGAGAGAGAAAGAGAGTTGCCGGGAGCGAGATCACACAGAACTGTGACTGTAGATTGTCCGGATTGTCCCAAGTATCTGCCGCCTTCTCTTGTTGTATCTGTGCCAATCTACTGTTGAACAGTTGTCAAGTTACAGTAAACGGACATTACTGACTATTCCCAGTTTGTACAGCAAGTTATCCCTGTGCGTGGATTACATTATTTCCTACAACCAGTTTTACCACAGAGGACGGAATGGTGGCCTCATGAGTGACAAGAAGATTCAAGGTAACCGTTAGGTACCCTTTCCCTGTGACCTCCCCTAACAGTAACTTGAACAGGTCCCGGGCTGCCCTCAGGGGAGGAGATAGAGCCACCCATAACATGACCTGGGTATAACGGAGTCGTCCTACTGTAGCCTTCCCCTTTGCCTTCTCCTCTGTAAATTAGCTAAATAACCACGGACACCTTCTTTGGATTAAATTGTCCACAGCAGCCATTTACAACATAAAATTAAATCTCAAACGTATTATTACATTCCCAATCCCCAGAGAAAGGGAGATCCTTGGAGCCCTGAATAATTATGTCGCCTCACCAACCAGGGAAATATTTGTAATGCCTCCCGCCGCACATTAACCGACTCAGGAGACCCTATTTCCCAAACCATGCCTCCCGCCGCAAGCCAACCGACTCAGGAGGCCCAACTCATCAACTAGCCTCTAGTTGCCTATCTCCCGACACCGAGGCCCGCTAGCCATACCCAGGCTAGCCACACTCACCAACTAGCCTCTAGTCGCCTACCTCCTGACGCCGAGGCCCACTAGTTATACCCAGGCTAGCCACACCAACCAACTTTGCAGGGCCTGTCAAAGCAAAGAGGCCACAGACCATCCTAATGATCAATCAAAGGGGGGAAGGTAGCTATCCAGCCCCTGCCTTTCCCCCACCCCACTTTTGTGCTAACTTCAAGGACTCCCTTACCCGCCACAGCCAGCACAGCTTGACCCCCTCAAGCCTGCGCTTCACCCCACAACAAGGCATGCTCAATTCCCTCTTGTGCTGTCAATAACCACAAATCTGTTTAATAGTCTTTAGATGAACTCCATCATCTCTCCAATAGTTACACTCCTGCAATACCTTACACCACGACATTCCCCTTACCCCGATCCTCCGGATCACCACCGTACTCCTATCGAAATTCAATTGCCAAACATATTACCTCCTCCAGTAACTAAGGTCTGATGTAAAATTTGCATTGGTCCGATTCCCACCTACCTATCTTCTTTAGTGTCTCACCATCCAATTTCTCATGTAATCGCCTCCGTAGCTGCCCCCACCCTGAACGAATGTGTCCCACACTGCGAACTGTCCAAGCCTACTTTTTTCAACACTTCCTTAAAACCCATGCTAAACTGGACCTTGATAAAACCACCCATCCTTATGCCTCAACAAAGGCACAGTTTCCATCCTTGAAACCCTTATTCCTCACCCCAAGACTGCAACGGGCACATCTCTGCCCCCCGAACTCCTCACAATGCTATACTCTGTCCTTTACCCCCTTTATCCGTCTTGGAGTGCCAAAGCAAAAAATTTCCAACTTACCCTCAACCATTCTAATATCCTCAGCCGACAATCCTCCCCCTTTTCTTCTGCTAGATGATACCAACTCCCTTACCCTTAAAGCCCCAAAAAGGCCAATGTGAACTCTGTCCTAAACAATAACCTCTCAAACTAATCCTTACCAACAGTTTCTATCACTACCTCCATGATCTGCAACAAGCTGAACAAAATCAGCCTACACGTCTTCCCCCTTACTTTCTCCTTCCTAAAAAAACCCTCCAAAGCTTGCCCCACTAAAAAGTTCCTTGTAATGACCATCTCCCCTCTTAACTTGCATCCAAAAGCTACACCCATAAGAGTCGGTTCACCTGTCCCACATAGTTTTTTTTTAAAATAAATAAACACTTTACCTAACCCACTCAATAACACCCCCACTCGATCCTCCTCTGAACTATCATCCAACCCTGCATTATCCGTACCTCCCATTCCCACCAAGTAGCTATAAAAACCGCTCTGATGCCACGAGCCAGCGACCCTTCACTGAGGTGCGCGACGGCCTGCTTCCCATGTTCCAAAGCTGAACCGGGTAGTCCATCCCGTCCTCTTCTGTTCTCAGGGCCAACCAACCTGAACTGCTCCCACTGAAAAAAAGAGAGAGCATCCGCAATTGGCTTATCAACCCCTTGAACCTGTACCGCTACTAAACTCCCGTTCAATGAGAACCCTTCAGTCAGCAAATGACAAACCAAATTCAGTGCTGGCGGTGATGAGGCCATCAGTGTGTTGATGACTTGAACCACCACCAAGTTGTCTCAATGAAAACAAACCTTCTTGCTTCTAAAAGAAACCGCCCCAAAGCACAACCGTCAAAACTATTGAAAACAGCTCCGATAACCCAAGACCCAAACAAGACCTGATTCCTTGCACATCTCAGGCCATTTACCACTGACCTTGGAAATAAGCTCCCAAATTCTGTGCTCCCTGCCGCATCTGTGAACAATTCCCAAATCCTATTCTCACAACCTCCTCCGTCACTACTGACCTCCCATTATACTTTTCCAAGAAAGTGGACCAGACTGCCAAATCTCTCTTGTGGCTTCTTTTTAACCGAATGGAATGATGCGGGGCCCGCACCCCCGACATAGCTGACGCTAAGTTGCAAAACACCCTCATCATCTGCATTCTTCTGTAATCAAGATTTTTCTGTATATTATATGGTACATTAAATGCAACCATTGAAAATATAACTCGACCCACAAAATATCATGCAGCGACGCATGGAGGCTTTTCCCATGAATTATACGAGGAGGTGCTAAGTCTTTGGCTTTACCCAGAAAGAAACGAGATAGGAAGAGGAAACTTTACATTTATTCCACATACTTTCCACTGATGTCAACACATGTCTTACATCGGTATTTCAAGCTCTGTAAGCCTTGCAAAAAGAAGGATTTTATTTGTGCCTCAAACCAGTAATCCGTAGCAGCCTTGGCATCAGAAATGGTGTGAAATTTGATACCCTTGAGGTGTTTCTTCAGGTTTGGAAACAGATGATAGTCGGAGGGAGCTAGATCTGGTGAATAAGGTGGGTGGTCAACCAGCTGGAAGCCTAGCTCCACCAGTTTTGCTGTGGTCGCTTGTGCAGTGTGAGCGGAGGTATTGTCTTGCAGGAACAAGATTACTTTGGACAGCTTGCCGTGCCTTTTGGCCTTTAGAGCTGCCTTTAATTGGCCCAAAAGTTTAATGTAATACCTTGCATTGATGGTGGAACCATTTTGAAGGTAGTCCACAAGCAGCACGCCCTCCTTATCCCAGAACACAGATGCCATCACTTTAGTGGCTGATTTTTGCACCATGAACTTCTTTGGGTGAGGAGAACCACTGTGCCCATAGGCGTAGCGTCAGGGGGTGCTGTGGTCGCCATGGCGACCTGGCTCCTGCGCTCAGGGGGCCCCGAGGCCGCCCTCCGCAATACCAACTTGCACATTTAGTGCATTAATGGCCGGCCGTTCTGACTGCAGCTAAATTCTCATCATGCGGCAGCCAGAACGACCAGCGTAAGAGGAAGGCTCGGCAGAGCAGGGAGAAGGAGGGAGGAACTCACATGGGCCGCCAGGGGAGGAGGGAGGAAGTCACATGGGATGGCAGGGGAGGAGGGAAGAAGTCACATGGGGCGGCAGAGCACAATGATCATGTGCTGCCCCCTGCTTCCTGCTGAATGGGAAGCTTCTGAGTTTTCCTCTCTTGCTGCTGTCACATGGAGGAGAAGTGGACGGGGCCCTGGGGTAAGTGTACATATGTGTGTGTCTGTCTCCCTCCTTTATCTATCTATCTACTATCTATCTGCTATCTATCTATATACTATCTATCTATCTATCCCATATCTATCTATATACTATCTATCTACTATCTATCTGCTATCTATCTATCTTTCTACTATATAACTATCTACTATCTATCTATATACTATCTATCTATATACTATCTATCTACTATCTATCTATATACTATCTATCCATCTATCTACTATCTATATCTGCTATCTATCTGCTATCTATCTACTATCTATCTATCTACTATCTATATACTATCTATCTATCTGCTATCTATCTATCTACTATCTATCTATTCCATATCTATATACTATCTATCTATCTACTATCTATCTATTCCATATCTATATACTATCTATCTATCCCATATCTATCTATATACTATCTATCTATCCCATATCTATCCATATACTATCTATCTATCTATCTATCTATCCCATATCTATCCATATACTATCTATCTATCCCATATCTATCCATATACTATCTATTAGAGATGAGCGAACACCAAAATGTTCGGGTGTTCGTTATTCGGAACGAACTTCCCGTGATGCTCGAGGGTTCGTTTCGAACAACGAACCCCATTGAAGTCAATGGGCGACCAGAACATTTTTGTATTTCGCCGATGCTCGCTAAGGTTTTCATGTGTGAAAATCTGGGCAATTCAGGAAAGTGATGGGAATGACACAGTGACGGATAGGGCAGGCGAGGGGCTACGTGTTGGGCTGCATCTCAAGTTCACAGGTCCCACTATTAAGCCACAATACCGGCAAGAGTGGCCCCCCCCCCTCCCAACAACTTTTACTTCTGAAAAGCCCTCATTAGCATGGCATACCTTTGCTAAGCACCACACTACCTCCAACAAAGCACAATCACTGCCTGCATGACACTCCACTGACACTTCTCCTGGGTTACATGCTGCCCAACCGCCCCCCCCTCCCCCCCCACAGCGCACACCAAAGTGTCCCTGGGCAGCCTTCAGCTGCCCTCATGCCACACCACGCTCATGTCTATTTAGAATTGCGTCTGCCATGACGAGGGACCGCAGGCACACACTGCAGAGGTTGGCACGGCTAGGCAGCGACCCTCTTTAAAAGTGGCGGAGCGATAGCCCACAATGCTGTACAGAAGCAATGAGAAATAGAATCCTGTGCCACCGCCATCAGGAGCTGCACACGTGGGCATAGCAATGGGGAACCTATGTGCCACACACTATTCATTCTGTCAAGGTGTCTGCATGCCCCAGTCAGACCGGGCTTTTTAATTCATAGACACAGGCAGGTACAACTCCCTATTGTGAAGTCCCTGTCGACCCACAGCATGGGTGGCTCCCTGGAACCCACCGGCGGTACACAGAAATATCCCATTGCATTGCCCAACACAGCTGAGGTAGTAATGTTGTGCTTAACCCTTTCCAATCCAATTTGTATATGGTTTTCCTAGGGGGCTTACTCTTTTTCTGCCGTTATACAACGGCGCTATATGCTGGCTAAAGCCAGTACTGCATGAGCTGACACGTAGGATAGGCTCCGACAGCAGAGAGGCTGGCAATATACAGTAAGAGAACCCCGACGGACGTCTACCAACAACGGAGCTGTACAGCCTTAAACCCTAATGTCTTCACAGGTCACACAGTGGACTGGAAAGGGTTAATGCAGGTGGGCTTCGGCCCACACTGCATGCCCCAGTCAGACTGGGGTTCTTTAGAAGTGGACACATGTAGGTTAAACTCCCTGTGGACCCACTGCCTGGGTGGGTGCCAGGAAGCCACCGGCGGTACATAGAAATATCCCATTGCATTGCCCAACACAGCTGAGGTAGTAATGTCGTGCGTAATACAGGTGGGCTTCGGCCCACACTGCATGCCCCAGTCAGACGGGATCTTTAGAAGTGTACAGATGTATTAAAAACTCAGTGTGCACCTACAGCATGGGTGGCTCCCTGGAACCCACCGGCGGTACACAAAAATATCCCATTGCATTGCCCAACACAGCTGAGGTAGTAATGTCGTGCTTAATGCAGGTGGGCTTCGGCCCACACTGCATGCCCCAGTCAGACTGGGGTTCTTTACAAGTGGACACATGTAGGTTAAACTCCCTGTGGACCCACTGCCTGGGTGGGTGCCAGGAAGCCACCGGCGGTACATAGAAATATCCCATTGCATTGCCCAACACAGCTGAGGTAGTAATGTCGTGCGTAATACAGGTGGGCTTCGGCCCACACTGCATGCCCCAGTCAGACGGGTTCTTTAGAAGTGTACAGATGTATTAAAAACTCAGTGTGCACCTACAGCATGGGTGGCTCCCTGGAACCCACCGGCGGTACATAAAAATATCCCATTGCATTGCCCAACACAGCTGAGGTAACGTCAGCTGTAATGCAGGTGGGCTAAAAATTAATTTGATTACACTGTAGGCGAGGGCCCACAAAAATTGCTGTATCAACAGTACTAATGTACATCCCAAAAATTGGCCATGGCCAGCCAAGAGGGCAGGTGAAACCCATTAATCGCTTTGGTTAATGTGGCTTAAGTGGTAACTAGGCCTGGAGGCAGCCCAGTGTAACGAAAAATTGGTTCAAGTTAAAGTTCCAATGCTTTTAAGCGCATTGAAACTTATAAAAATTGTTCTGAAAAATTATTTGAGTGAGCCTTGTGGCCCTAAGAAAAATTGCCCGTTCAGCGTGATTACGTGAGGTTTCAGGAGGAGGAGCAGGAGGAGGAGGAGGAATATTAGACACAGATTGATGAAGCAGAAATGTCCCCGTTTTGGATGGTGAGAGAGAACGTAGCTTCCATCCGCGGGTGCAGCCTACGTATTGCTTACGTATCGCTGCTGTCCGCTGGTGGAGAACAGAAGTCTGGGGAAATCCAGCCTTTGTTCATCTTGATGAGTGTTAGCCTGTCGGCACTGTCGGTTGACAAGCGGCTACGCTTATCTGTGATGATTCCCCCAGCCGCACTAAACACCCTCTCCGACAACACGCTAGCCGCAGGACAAGCAAGCACCTCCAGGGCATACAGCGCTAGTTCAGGCCACATGTCCAGCTTCGACACCCAGTAGTTGTAGGGGGCAGAGGCGTCACCAAGGATGGTCGTGCGATCCGCTACGTACTCCCTCACCATCCTTTTACAGTGCTCCCGCCGACTCAGCCGTGACTGGGGAGCGGTGACACAGTCTTGGTGGGGAGCCATAAAGCTGGCCAGGCCCTTAAAGACTGTTGCACTGCCTGGGATGTACATGCTGCTCGATCTACGCACATCCCCTGCTACCTTGCCCTCGGTACTGCGCCTTCTGCCACTAGCGCTGTCGGCTGGGAATTTTACCATCAGCTTGTCCGCAAGGGTCCTGTGGTATAGCAACACTCTCGAACCCCTTTCCTCTTCGGGAATCAGAGTCGGCAGGTTCTCCTTATACCGTGGATCGAGCAGTGTGTACACCCAGTAATCCGTAGTGGCCAGAATGCGTGCAACGCGAGGGTCACGAGAAAGGCATCCTAACATGAAGTCAGCCATGTGTGCCAGGGTACCTGTACGCAACACATGGCTGTCTTCACTAGGAAGATCACTTTCAGGATCCTCCTCCTCCTCCTCCTCCTCCTCAGGCCATACACGCTGAAAGGATGACAGGCAATCAGCCGGTGTACCGTCAGCAGCGGCCCAAGCTGTCTCTTCCCCCTCCTCCTCATCCTCCTCATGCTCCTCCTCCTCCTCCTCTACGCGCTGAGAAATAGACAGGAGGGTGCCCTGACTATCCAGCGGCATACTGTCTTCCCCCGCCCCCGTTTCCGAGCGCAAAGCAGCTGCCTTTATGGTTTGCAGGGAATTTCTCAAGATGCATAGCAGAGGAATGGTGACGCTAATGATTGTAGCATCGCCGCTCACCACCTGGGTAGACTCCTCAAAATTACCAAGGACATGGCAGATGTCTGCCAACCAGGCCCACTCTTCTGAAAGGAATTGAGGAGGCTGACTCCCACTGCGCCGCCCATGTTGGAGTTGGTATTCGACTATAGCTCTACGTTGTTCATAGAGCCTGGCCAACATGTGGAGCGCAGAGTTCCACCGTGTGGGCACGTCGCACAGCAGTCGGTGCACTGGCAGCTTAAAGTGATGTTGCAGGGTGCGCAGGGTGGCAGCGTCCGTGTGGGACTTGCGGAAATGTGCGCAGAGTCGGCGCGCCTTTACGAGCAGGTCTGACAAGCGTGGGTAGCTTTTCAGAAACCGCTGAACCACCAAATTAAAGACGTGGGCCAGGCATGGCACGTGCGTGAGGCTGCCAAGCTGCAGAGCCGCCACCAGGTTACGCCCGTTGTCACACACGACCATGCCCGGTTGGAGGCTCAGCGGCGCAAGCCAGCGGTCGGTCTGCTGTGTCAGACCCTGCAGCAGTTCGTGGGCCGTGTGCCTCTTATCGCCTAAGCTGAGTAGTTTCAGCACGGCCTGTTGACGCTTGCCCACCGCTGTGCTGCCACACCGCGCGACACCGACTGCTGGCGACATGCTGCTGCTAACACATCTTGATTGCGAGACAGAGGAGGAGGAGGAGGAGGGTGCTTTAGTGGAGGAAGCATACACCTCCGCAGATACCACCACCGAGCTGGGGCCCGCAATTCTGGGGGTGGGTAGGACGTGAGCGGTCCCAGGCTCTGACTCTGTCCCAGCCTCCACTAAATTCACCCAATGTGCCGTCAGGGAGATGTAGTGGCCCTGCCCGCCTGTGCTTGTCCACGTGTCCGTAGTTAAGTGGACCGTGGCAGTAACCGCGTTGGTGAGGGCGCGCACAATGTTGCGGGAGACGTGGTCGTGCAGGGCTGGGACGGCACATCGGGAAAAGTAGTGGCGACTGGGAACTGAGTAGCGCGGGGCCGCCGCCTCCATGATACTTTTGAAGGACTCAGTTTCCACAACCCTATACGGCAGCATCTCAAGGCTGATGAATTTTGCTATGCGGACGGTTAACGTTTGAGCGTGCGGGTGCGTGGCGGCGTACTTGCGCTTGCGCTCGAACACTTGCGCAAGCGACGGCTGAACGGTGCGCTGAACTACACTGGTGGATGGGGCCGAGGACAGCGGAGATGAGGGTGTGGGTGCAGGCCATGAGGCGGTAGTGCCTGTGTCCTGAGAGGGGGGTTGCATCTCAGTGGCAGGTTGGGGCACAGGGGGAGAGGCAGGGGTGCAAACCGGAGGCGGTGAACGGCCTTCGTCCCACCTTGTGGGGTGCTTGGCCATCATATGTCTGCGCATGGTGGTGGTGGTGAGGCTGTTGGTGTTGGCTCCCCGGCTGAGCTTTGCGCAACAAAGGTTGCACACCACTGTTCGTCGGTCGTCAGGCGTCTCTGTGAAAAACTGCCAGACCTTAGAGCACCTCGGTCTCTGCAGGGTGGCATGGCGCGAGGGGGCGCTTTGGGAAACAGTTGGTGGATTATTCGGTCTGGCCCTGCCTCTACCCCTGGACACCGCACTGCCTCTTGCAACCTGCCCTGCTGATGCCTTTGACTCCCCCTCTGAAGACCTGTCCTCCTGAGTAAGCGTTGCACACCAGGTGGGGTCAGTCACCTCATCGTCCTGCTGCTCTTCCTCCGAATCCTCTGTGCGCTGCTCCCTTGGACTTACTGCCCTTACTACTACCTCACTGCAAGACAACTGTGTCTGATCGTCATCATCCTCCTCACCCACAGAAAGTTGTTGAGACAGTTGGCGGAAGTCCCCAGCCTCTTCCCTCGGACCCCGGGAACTTTCGAATGGTTGGGCATCAGTGACGGTAAACTCCTCTGGTGGGAGAGGAACCGCTGCTGCCCAATCTAAGCAGGGGCCCGAGAACAGTTCCTGGGAGTGTTCCCGCTCCTGAGCAGGTGTCATTGTAGTGGAGTGAGGAGGCTGGGAGGAAGGAGGAGCAGCAGACAGAGGATTCGGATTTGCAGCAGTGGACGGCGCAGAACTGCGTGTTGACGATAGGTTGCTCGAAGCACTTTCTGCCATCCAGGACAGGACCTGCTCACACTGCTCATTTTCTAATAACCGTCTCCCGCGTGGACCCATTAATTGGGCGATGAATGTGGGGACGCCAGAAACGTGCCTCTCTCCTAATCGCGCAGCAGTCGGCTGCGACACACCGGGATCAGGAGCTCGGGCTGTGCCCACACCCTGACTTGGCCCTCCGCGTCCTCGGCCGCGTCCACGTCCTCTAGGCCTACCCCTACCCCTCAGCATGCTGTATTACCAGTGATTTGATTTAACAGGCAGGAAATAAATTGGCGCAAGACTGCAGGCCAAATATAATTTTTGCCCTTTTGGGAAAACGAAAGGCCCCACTGCCTCTAGTGAATGAATAATCTAAGTTTAATAACTGTGCTGTGTCCCTGCTTATGTGTCACAGAACGTGAGGGTAGCAGAGTTATTATAACTCTGGCAGAGCAGGTATTTTTTTTCCCAATTAAGGAAAGCAAATGGCGAAGCCAGCAGTAAAGCGTAGCTGGGTGCGTATGATTTAGCAATGTTTTTCACGCAGCTCACACGTGTCCACAGGCGTTAGGACGGACAGAGGCTGGACAAATAGATTTGTTTTCAGTTTTTTCCCACCAAAAGGCAGCACTGCGTATATTCAATGAACATGAGAAGTGTAATAACTGTGCTGTGTCCCTGCTTATGTGTCACAGAACGTGAGGGTAGCAGAGTTATTATAACTCTGGCAGAGCAGGTATTTTTTTTCCCAATTAAGGAAAGCAAATGGCGAAGCCAGCAGTAAAGCGTAGCTGGGTGCGTATGATTTAGCAATGTTTTTCACGCAGCTCACACGTGTCCACAGGCGTTAGGACGGACAGAGGCTGGACAAATAGATTTGTTTTCAGTTTTTTCCCACCAAAAGGCAGCACTGCGTATATTCAATGAACATGAGAAGTGTAATAACTGTGCTGTGTCCCTGCTTATGTGTCACAGAACGTGAGGGTAGCAGAGTTATTATAACTCTGGCAGAGCAGGTATTTTTTTTCCCAATTAAGGAAAGCAAATGGCGAAGCCAGCAGTAAAGCGTAGCTGGGTGCGTATGATTTAGCAATGTTTTTCACGCAGCTCACACGTGTCCACAGGCGTTAGGACGGACAGAGGCTGGACAAATAGATTTGTTTTCAGTTTTTTCCCACCAAAAGGCAGCACTGCGTATATTCAATGAACATGAGAAGTGTAATAACTGTGCTGTGTCCCTGCTTATGTGTCACAGAACGTGAGGGTAGCAGAGTTATTATAACTCTGGCAGAGCAGGTATTTTTTTTCCCAATTAAGGAAAGCAAATGGCGAAGCCAGCAGTAAAGCGTAGCTGGGTGCGTATGATTTAGCAATGTTTTTCACGCAGCTCACACGTGTCCACCGCCCGTAAGGACGGACACAGGCTGGACAAATAGATTTGTTTCCACTTGTTTTTCCACCAAAAGGCAGCACTGCGTATATTCTATGAATAATAACTGTGTTGTGGCCCTGCCTATACAATTCTTTCCCTGCAGTATCAATGGAGGGTGGAATGCTCTGCAGAGGCGATTTTGAGAAGCCCAAAAAAAATGCAGCACAGCTAACAGCAGCCTGGACAGTACTGCACACGGATAAATATGGCCCTAGAAAGGACCGTTGAGGTTCTTGAAGGCTACACTCACTCCTAACACTCTCCCTGCCTATGCAGCACTTCTGTCCCTAATGCCAGGTGCAACGCTCTGCAGAGCCGATTTTGAGAAAAAAAAAAATTCCACTGCTAACAGCAGCCAACACACAGCTATCAGTGGCCCTAATAAGGACCTTTGGGGGGTCTTGAAGCCTACACTAACTACCAATTCTTTCCCTACAGCAGCTCCGGTATAAACAGCACTGTCCCTCATCTAACTCACACCGCATCTGAGGCGAGCCGCGGGAGGGGCCGACTTTTATATTAGGTGAACACCTGATCTCGCCAGCCACTCACAGCAGGGGGGTGGTATAGGGCTTAAACGTTGCAGGGGGAAGTTGTAATGCCTTCCCTGTCTTTCAATTGGCCAGAAAAGCGCGCTAACGTCTCAGGGAAGGAAGTGAAAGTAACCAGAACACCGCATGGTGTTCGTTACGAATAACGAACATCCCGAACACCCTAATATTCGCACGAATATCAAGCTCGGACGAACGCGTTCGCTCATCTCTACTATCTATCTATCTATCCCATATCTGTCTATATACTATCTATCTATTCATCCATCTATCTATATACTATCTATCTGCTATCGATATACTATCTATCTCATATATAGATAGTATATAGATAGATAGATAGTATATAGATAGATTGATAGTATATAGATGGATGAATAGATAGCAGATAGATAGATAGTATATAGATAGATATGAGATAGATAGATAGTGTATAGATAGATATGAGATAGATAGTGTATAGATAGTATATAGATAGATAGTATATAGATAGATTGATAGTATATAGATAGATGGATGAATAAATAGCAGATAGATAGATAGTATATAGATAGATATGAGATAGATAGTGTATAGATAGATATGAAATAGATAGTGTATAGATAGTATATAGATAGATAGTATATAGATAGATTGATAGTATATAGATAGATGGATGAATAAATAGCAGATAGATAGATAGTATATAGATAGATATGAGATAGATAGATAGTGTATAGATAGATATGAGATAGATAGTGTATAGATAGTATATAGATAGATAGTATATAGATAGATTGATAGTATATAGATAGATGGATGAATAAATAGCAGATAGATAGATAGTATATAGATAGATATGAGATAGATAGATAGTGTATAGATAGATATGAGATAGATAGTGTATAGATAGTATATAGATAGATAGTATATAGATAGATTGATAGTATATAGATAGATGGATGAATAGATAGCAGATAGATAGATAGTATATAGATAGATATGAGATAGATAGTGTATAGATAGTATATAGATAGATAGTGTATAGATCGTATATAGATAGTGTATAAATAGTATATAGATAGATAGTGTATAGATAGTATATAGATAGATAGTAGATAGATAGTGTATAGATAGTAGATAGATAGATAGTGTATAGATAGTAGATAGATAGATAGATAGATAGATAGTGTATAGATAGTATATAGATAGATAGTGTATAGATAGATATGAGATAGATAGCATATAGATAGATTGATGAATAGAGAGATAGTATATAGATAGATATGGGATACATAGATAGTATATAGATAGATATGGGATACATAGATAGTATATAGATAGATATGGGATACATAGATAGTATATAGATAGATATGAAGTTTACACAGAAAAAAAGTTTTCTTTCCGCGCTCCTGTTATGGGACTTCTTGTTCAGAGCAGGCAAACTGTCAGATCTGACAGTCTTTTTTTAAATAAATTTATTCCAAAACACAAAATGTACAACGAGATTGCATGCAAGGAAAAATTTCTTGCAGCAGTAATCAAACAACGAGATTGCATGCAAGGAAAAATCTCTTGCAGTGATAGTCAAACAACGCGTTTCGGCGTTCTCAGATGCCTTTTTCAACGCCGAAATGCGTTGTTTGACTATCGCTACAAGAGATTTTTCCTTGCATGCAATCTCGTTGTTTGACTACTGCTGCAAGAGATTTTTCCTTGCATGCAATCTCGTTGTACATTTTGTGTTTTGAAATAAATTTATTTAAAAAAAGACTGTCCGATCTGACAGTTTGCTTGCTCTGAACAAGAAGACCCATAACAGGAGCGCGGAAAGAAAACTTTTTTTCTTTGTAAACTTCATTTATTTAACCCATTGAATGACAACTTTTCTCTGGGTTTTTTTTCCGACGGCTCTCCTTTTTTATTGAAGGATATTTGGAGTCTCTTCCTATATACTACAGGCACACTTGGACCAAAGGTGCAGGCGGGGTGTCCCTGATTGTTCCACGAGAACCCCGTCACGCACCAGGTGAGTTATTCCATTGTTTGCTATATGGTGGCGCAGATCGTTGTTCTGAATATAGATAGATATGGGATAGATAGATAGATAGTATATTGATAGATATGAGATAGATAGATAGTATATAGATAGCAGAGAGATAGTATATAGATAGCAGATAGATAAATAGTATAAAGATAGATATGGGATAGATAGTATATAGATAGACTAGCGTACCCGTCGCGCGCTGCTGCGAAGACAGACATACATACATACATTCGTTTTTATATATCTAGATAACAACCAATCACAGCGCAGCTTTCAAGTTACCTCAGCGGTATAATATATAACAACCAATCACAGCACAGCAGCTTTCATGTTACCTCAGCAGTATAATATACAGCAACCAATCACAGCACAGCTTTCATGTTATCTCAGCGGTATAATATATGGCAACCAATCACAGTGCAGCTTTCATGTTACGTCAGCAGTAAGAGAAATAACAACCAATCACAGTGCAACTTTTATTCTGCCTCAACAATATAAAAAATAGCAACAAATCACAGCGCAGCATTCATTTTACCTCAGCGGTATAATATATAGCAACCAATCACAGCACAGCTTTTATTTTACCTCAGCATTCTCAATATCCAGGAATTGTCTTGTGATATGTTCGGTGGATGCATCATTTTGTAGTTGAACACGCATCCCGTTGCTCGTAATGCCTTTTGCTTTTGTGCTTCAGATGGAAATCAAACGATCTTTGTCAGGGGGGGCATAACTGTCGACGACGCTCGCACGCGCGCCACCTATCGTAGGATAGTTGTACTATGCCAGAAATCTTCCCAGGAGTGTACTCAACAACTTCCCATTAACTTTTCCTATTTATGACATAATCAATGCTCGTGCCAAATTTCAAGTTTCTATTACATCGGGAAGCGAGAAAATTCGATTCCGTACGTAAATTTGGACGCCAATTCTTTTGCGCCTAGAATTAAATAATCGAGTTGGGACCCATTAGCGTTTCCTATTTATGACATATTCAATGCTTGTGCCAAATTTCGAGTTTCTATGACATTGGGAAGTGAGAAAATTAGATTCCGTACGTAAAATTTGGACGCTAATTGTTTTGCGCTTAAAATTGAATAATCGAGTTGGGACCCAATAACTTTTCCTATTTATGACATAATCAATGCTCGTGCCAAATTTCAAGTTTCTATGACATTGGGAAGCGAGAAAATTAGATTCCGTACGTAAATTTGGACGCCAATTCTTTTGCGCCTAGAATTAAATAATCGAGTTGGGACCCATTAGCGTTTCCTATTTATGACATATTCAATGCTTGTGCCAAATTTCGAGTTTCTATGACATTGGGAAGTGAGAAAATTAGATTCCGTACGTAAAATTTGGACGCTAATTCTTTTGCGCATAGAATTGATTAATCGAGTTGGGACCCATTAGCGTTTCCTATTTGTGACATATTCAATGCCCGTGCCAAATTTCAAGTTTCTATGTGAGAAAATTAGATTCCGTACGTAAAATTTGGACGCTAATTCTTTTGCGCATAGAATTGAATAATCGAGTTGGGACCCATTAGCTTTTCCTATTTATGACATAATCAATGCTCGTGCCAAATTTCAAGTTTCTATGACATTGGGAAGCGAGAAAATTAGATTCCGTACGTAAAATTTGGACGCTAATTCTTTTGCGCATAGAATTGAATAATCGAGTTGGGACCCATTAACTTTTCCTATGTATGACATAATCAATGCTCGTGCCAAATTTTGAGTTTCTATGATATTGGGAAGCGAGAAAATTAGATTCCGTACGAAAAGTTTGGACGCCAATTCTTTGGCGCATAGAATTGAATAATGGAGTTGGGACCCATTAGCTTTTACTATTTATGACATAATCAATGCTCACACCAAATTTTGAGTTTCTATGACATTGGGAAGCGAGAAAATTAGATTCCGTACGTAAAATTTGGACGCTAATTCTTTTGCGCATAGAATTGAATAATCGAGTTGGGACCCATTAACTTTTCCTATGTATGACATAATCAATGCTCGTGCCAAATTTTGAGTTTCTATGATATTGGGAAGCGAGAAAATTAGATTCCGTACGAAAAGTTTGGACGCCAATTCTTTGGCGCATAGAATTGAATAATGGAGTTGGGACCCATTAGCTTTTACTATTTATGACATAATCAATGCTCACGCCAAATTTCGAGTTTTAATGACATTGGGAAGCGAGAAAATTAGATTCAGTACGTAAAATTTGGACGCTAATTCTTTTGCGCATAGAATTGAATAATCGAGTTGGGACCCATTACCTTTTCCTATTTATGACATAGTCAATGCTCGTGCCAAATTTCATGTTTCTACGACATCGGGAAGTGAGAGAATTAGTGGCAATGATGGAAATCGAACGATCTACGTGGCTCTGTACGTGTTATAATAGAGCCTTAATGACATCACAATGCAGCTTTAGCTGTCAGACATCCAGTGATGGAAATCAAACGATCTACGTGGGGGGCGTAACTTTCGACGACGCTCGCGCGTGCGCGCCATTTATCGTAGGATAGTTGTACTATGCCTATAATCTTCCCAGGAGTGTACTTAACAACTTCCCAAAGTTTCATGGCGATCAGATGAATGGTGTAGTAGCGCATAAAGGACAAACAGACAGACAGACAGACAGACACGCACGCATACAGACATACATTCAATTTTATATAGACTAGCGTACCCGTCGCGCGCTGCTGCGAAGACAGACATACATACATACATTCGTTTTTATATATCTAGATAACAACCAATCACAGCGCAGCTTTCAAGTTACCTCAGCGGTATAATATATAACAACCAATCACAGCACAGCAGCTTTCATGTTACCTCAGCAGTATGATATATAGCAACCAATCACAGCACAGCTTTCATGTTATCTCAGCGGTATAATATATGGCAACAAATCACAGCGCAGCATTCATTTTACCTCAGCGGTATAAAATATAGCAACCAATCACAGCACAGCTTTTATTTTACCTCAGCATTCTCAATATCCAGGAATTGTCTTGTGATATGTTCGGTGGATGCATCATTTTGTAGTTGAACACGCATCCCGTTGCTCGCAATGCCTTTTGCTTTTGTGCTTGAGATGGAAATCAAACGATCTTTGTCAGGGGGGGCATAACTGTCGACGACGCTCGCACGCGCGCCACCTATCGTAGGAGAGTTGTACTATGCCAGTAATCTTCCCAGGAGTGTACTCAACAACTTCCCATTAACTTTTCCTATTCATGACATAATCAATGCTCGTGCCAAATTTCAAGTTTCTATTACATCGGGAAGCGAGAAAATTCGATTCCGTACGTAAAATTTGGACGCCAATTGTTTTGCGCTTAAAATTGAATAATCGAGTTGGGACCCAATAACTTTTCCTTTTTATGACATAATCAATGCTCGTGTCAAATTTCAAGTTTCTATGACATTGGGAAGCGAGAAAATTAGATTCCGTACGTAAATTTGGACGCCAATTCTTTTGCGCCTAGAATTAAATAATCGAGTTGGGACCCATTAGCGTTTCCTATTTATGGCATATTCAATGCTCGTGCCAAATTTTGAGTTTCTATGACATTGGGAAGCGAGAAAATTAGATTCCGTACGTAAAATTTGGACGCTAATTCTTTTGCGCATAGAATTGAATAATCGAGTTGGGACCCATTAGCGTTTCCTATTTGTGACATATTCAATGCCCGTGCCAAATTGCAAGTTTCCATGTGAGAAAATTAGATTCCGTACGTAAAATTTGGACGCTAATTCTTTTGCGCATAGAATTGAATAATCGAGTAGGGACCCATTAGCTTTTCCTATTTATGACATAATCAATGCTCGTGCCAAATTTCAAGTTTCTATGACATTGGGAAGCGAGAAAATTAGATTCCGTACGTAAAATTTGGACGCTAATTCTTTTGCGCATAGAATTGAATAATCGAGTTGGGACCCATTAACTTTTCCTATGTATGACATAATCAATGCTCGTGCCAAATTTCACGTTTCTATGACACCGGAAAGTAGGAAAATTACATTCCGTACGTAAAATTTGGACGCTAATTCTTTTGCGCATAGAATTGAATAATCGAGTTGGGACCCATTAGCTTTTCCTATTTATGACATAATCAATGCTCGTGCCAAATTTTGAGTTTCTATGACATTGGGAAGCGAGAAAATTAGATTCCGTACGTAAAGTTTGGACTCCAATTCTTTGGCGCATAGAATTGAATAATGGAGTTGGGACCCATTAGCTTTTACTATTTATGACATAATCAATGCTCACACCAAATTTTGAGTTTCTATGACATTGGGAAGCGAGAAAATTAGATTCCGCACGTAAAATTTGGACGCCAATTCTTTGGCGCATAGAATTGAATAATGGAGTTGGGACCCATTAGCTTTTACTATTTATGACAATCAATGCTCACGCCAAATTTCGAGTTTTTATGACATTGGGAAGCGAGAAAATTAGATTCCGTACGTAAAATTTGGACGCTAATTCTTTTGCGCATAGAATTGAATAATCGAGTTGGGACCCATTACCTTTTCCTATTTATGACATAGTCAATGCTCGTGCCAAATTTCATGTTTCTACGACATCGGGAAGTGAGAGAATTAGTGGCAATGATGGAAATCGAACGATCTACGTGGCTCTGTACGTGTTATAATAGAGCCTTAATGACATCACAATGCAGCTTTAGCTGTCAGACATCCAGTGATGGAAATCAAACGATCTATGTGGGGGGGGGGGGCGTAACCTTCGACGACGCTCGCACGCGCGCGCCATTTATCGTAGGATAGTTGTACTATGCCTAGAATCTTCCCAGGAGTGTACTTAACAACTTCCCAAAGTTTCATGGCGATCGGATGAATGGTGCAGTAGCGCATAAAGGACAAACAGACAGACAGACAGACACGCAGGCACGCATACATTCAATTTTATATATATAGATATGGCATAGATAGATAGTGTATAGAGAGATATAGATAGTGTATAGATAGATATGAGATAGATAGCAGATAGATAGTATATAGATAGATATGGGATAGATACATAGATAGTATATATATAGATAGATATGAGATAGATAGATAGTATATAGATAGATATTGGATAGATAGTATATAGATAGATATGAGATAGATAGATAGTAGATAGATAGTAGATAGATAGATATGGGATAGATATTATATAGATAACAGATAGATAGTATATAGATAGATATGAGATAGATAGATAGTATATAGATAGATAGACACGTGTTCAGAAAACGCAGCTTGAAACCCTGGCATTTTTACCGGAATTTCGAGCAGCGTTTTCGACCACAGGTTACAGCGTCTGACAGCGCTTTTTAATGCACCCCATCATTGTGATAGGTGATGAGATGTGTTAAAAACCAGAACAACGCAGAAATAGAACAGACAGCTCTCGAAAATCACAGCGTTAGAAACACCACATTTGAGCGCAGGTTTAAGTAAGCTCATTAAAATCTCTGGGAGTGTTATACCGTGGTTAGTACGGCGCTCAGGACACCGCGCTAATAGCGGTAAGAAGCGGTGTGTGTTAGTGGCCTGCGGGGCTACAAACAAATTTTCATGTAGTGCAGGAAATGCGTCATGTTTGGAAAGATTACGCCAAGGGGCAGATCATGTATGCAGCATGATCTAGGTATGGGTACGGGGGAGTGTAGGGTGGAGGCCCAAGGGGGGACCCCCGAGCTGAACCTTTGCACCTGGGCCCCTGAGCCCTTAGGTACACCCCTGACTGTGCCTCCACTCTTTTGACTGCTCCTTGGTTTCAGGGTCATACAAATAAATCCAGGTCTCATCCATAGTGACCAGTCGATCCAGGAAGTTCTTATCAGTCCGGAAACGCTGACAAATAGACCGGGAAGTTTTCACTCGCATGCTTTTCTGATATGTTGTCAAACATTTGGGGACCCACTTTGCAGATAGCTTCTTCATGTTCAAATGTTCATGGATAATGACATAAACACATTCACGAGAAATCCCCATGATGTCTGCTATTACTTTAGCTGAAATTCACCGATTCTCCAGTATGAAGTTGTGCACAACATCGGCGATCTCCGGAACAACAACCTCTCTCAGTCGTCCAGGACGTTCCTCATCATTAGTGCTGAATAGAGATGAGCGCACACACGCGTCCGAGCTTGATGCTCGTTCGAGCATTAGGATGCTCGAGATGCTCGTTACTCGAGACGAGCACCACGTGGTACTCGAGTCAATTCCATTTCCTTCCCTGCATGTTTAGCGCCATTTTCTAGCCAATAGACATGCAGGGAAGGCATTACACAGGACTTCCTCCTGTGATGTGCCAGCCCTATCCCACCCCCCTGCAGTGAGTGGCTGGCGAAATCAAGTGACCGCCGAGTATCTAAAGCGGTCCGGCCTGCGGCTCGCCTCAGACACACACTGGGAGAGATTAGGGAAAGTGCTGCTGACGAGATAGGGAAAGTGTTAGTGTAGGATCCTGTCCTCAAGAACCCAATGGTCCTTCTTAGGGCCACATCTGACCGTGTGCATTACTGTTGTGGCTGGCTAGGAGCAGTTTTGCACAAAATTTTTTTTTTCATCTCGGGCTGTGCAGGCTATTACAGCTATAGCGTTCTCAGTCTGCAGTCTATTATACAGAGTATAGGGAAAGTGCTGCTGAGATAGGGAAAATGATAGTGTAGGATCCTGTCTACAAGAACCCCAATGGTCCTTCTTAGGGCTACCTCTGATCGTGTGCATTTTACTGGGTGGCTGCTGGGAGTTGTAGTGCTTCAGTATTATGCAGCTAGGCCTGTTTGCAGCCTTCCGTATAATTTTTTTCTGGCTGGAGTTTGCGTTACAATACTGCTGTCAGCGTGAAAGTGTATGCAAATAATTCCAAAATTATTTCAACCGGTCTGTGTCTGCAGTGAATTATACACACAGCGTAGGGCCAACACAGCCACTTATAGCGGGAAAGTGATATACAGTATACAGCCTGCATTCTTTAAAAAAAAAGCTTCTTCGTTGGGCTTGACAAAGACCGAATGTTGAGGTCGAAACGTCGCTACCTGTGAGATGATGCGGTAACTATTCTGCATCCCTATGGAGCCATAAAGTTTATTCGTTTGCACCAAAAATTTGCTGCCTGATTTATCTATATTCTGATGAGCAGGCAGACTCCCAGGAACTGTTCTCGGGTCCCTGCCTTGAGTGGGAAAAAAATGGTTCCTCTCTCACCTGAGGAGTTTGTCGTGACCGATGCCCAACCTTTGGAAAGTTCCCGGGGTCCGGGTGATGAGGCTGGGGACCTCCGGCAACTGTCTCAAGAGCTTTCAGTGGGTGAGGAGGACAATAATGATGAGACACAGTTGTCTATCAGTGAGGTACTAGTAAGGGCAGTAAGTCCGAGGGAGGAGCGCACAGAGAATTCGGAGGAAGAGCAGCTGGACGATGAGGTGACTGACTCCACCTGGTTTGCAAAGCCTACTGAGGACAGGTCTTCAGAGGGGAAGGCAAGTGCAGCAGCAGGACAGGTTGGAAGAGGCAGTGGGGTGTCCAGGGGTAGAGGTAGGGCCAGAGCGAAGAGTCTCCATGCAGAGGGCTAGATGTTCAAAAGTGTGGATGTTTTTCAGTTAGAGCACGGACGACCAACGAACAGTGGTGGTGAAACCTGTGTCACACCAAGATCAGCCGGGGAACCATCACTACCAGCCTGACCACCACCAGCATGCGCAGGCATATGATGGCCAAGCACCCCACAAGGTGGGACAAAGGCCGTTCACCGCCTCTGGGTTGCACCGCTGCCTCTTCCTCTGTGTCCCAACCTGCGACTCAGATCCAACCCCACTCTCAGGACACAAGCACGAGCGCCTCCAGCAATGTCTCTCAGCGCAGCGTATAACGCAAGCGCAAATACGCCGCGATGCACCCACACGCACAAGCTTTAAACGTGCACATTGCCAAATTAATCAGCTTGGAGATGCTGCCGTACAGGCTTGTGGAAATGGAGGCTTTCAAAAACATGATAGCGGCGGCGGTCCCGTGCTACTTGGTCCCCACTCGCCACTATTTTTCCCGGTGTGCTGTCCCAGCCCTAAACCAGCATGTCTCCCGCAACATCAATCGTGCCCTCACCAATGCGGTTACTGGAAAGGTCCACTTAACCACAGACACGTGGACAAGTACTGGCGGGCAGGACCACTATATCTCCCTGACGGCATATTGGGTGAATTTGGTGGAGGCTGGGACCGAATCAGAGCCTGGGACCGCTCACGAGAATCGAGAATAGCGGGTCCTACCTCAGTGCTGGTATCTGCGGCGGTCTATGCCACCTCCTCTAAACCCTCCCCCTCCTCCTCATCCTCCTACACAACCTCTACCTCTCAATTAAGAAATGTGAGTAGCACGTCACCAGCAGTCAGTGTGGCGCAGCAGCACAGCGGTGGGCAAGCGTCAGCGGGCTGTGCTAAAACTACTCAGCTTAGGTGACAAGAGACACATGGTCCCTGAGCTGCTGCAGGGTCTGACAGAGCAGACCGACCTCTGGCTTTCGCCGCTGAGCCTCTAACCGAGCATGGTCGTGTGTGACAACGGCCGTAACCTGGTGGTGGCTCTGCAGCTCGGCAGCCTCACACACGTGCCATGCTTGGCCCACGTCTTCAATCTGGTGGTTCAGCGGTTTCTGAAAAACTACCCGCACTTGTCTGACCTGCTCGGCAAGGTGCGAAACGTCTGGGCACATTTCCGCAAGTCCACCACGGATGCTGCCACCCTGAGGACCCTGCAACATCGGTTTAATCTGCCAGAGCACAGACTGCTGTGCGACGTGCCCACAAAGTGGAATTCTACGCTGCACATGTTGGCCAGGCTCCAACATGGGCGGCGTAGTGGTAGTCAGCCTACCCCATTCTTTACCGAGGAGTGCGACTGGATGGCAGATATTTGCCAGGTCCTCGGAAACTTTGAGGAGTCTACCCAGATGGTGAGCGGCGATGCTGCAATCATTAGCGTTACCATCCTGCTGCTATGCCTGCTGAGAAGTTCGCTGCAAGGCATAAAGGCCGACGCTTTGCGGTTGGAACAGGAGACAGGGGATGACAGTATGTCGCTTGATAGCCAGACCACCCTCATGTCTATATCTCAGTGCGTTTTGGAGGAGGAGGAGGAGGGGGAGGAGCAGGAGGAGGAGCAGGAGGAGGGGGAAGAGACAGCTGGGCACACTGCAGAGGGTACCCATGCTGTTTTGCCTCCCATCTGTTCAACGTGTATGGACTGTGGAGGAGGAGGATCCTGAAAGTCATCTTCGTAGCAAGGACAGCCATGTCTTGCGTATTGGCACCCTGGCACACATGGCTGACTTCATGTTAGGCTGCCTTTCTCATGACCCTCGCGCTAGACGCATTCTGGCCAACAAGGATTACTGGGTGTACACCCTTCTCAACCCACGGTACAAGGAGAACTTTTCCACTCTCATTCCCGAAAAGGAAAGGGGTACGAGAGTGATGCAATACCACAGGGCCCTGGTGGACAAAGCGATGCTAAACTTCCCATCTGACAGAAGGTGCCATTCTGAGGGCCAAGTAGCAGGGTAGGTGCAGAGATCAGGCAGCATGTTCAGCGCAGGCAGGGGAACACTCTCCAAGGCTCCCCAGCAAGACTGCGTCACCACTCCCCAGTCAAGGCTGAGTCGGAGGGAGCACTGTAAAAAGATGGTGAGGGAGTACGTAGCCAATCGTACCACCATCCTCCGTGATGCCTCTGCTCCATACAACTATTGGGTGTCAAAGCTGGACACGTGGCATGAATTTGCACTGTATGCCCTGGAGATGCTGGCTTGCTCTGCCGCTAGCGTCTTGTCAGAGAGGGTGTTTAGTGCAGCTGGGGGAATCATCACGGACAAGCATACTCGCCTGTCAACTGCCAGTGCCGACATGCTTACACTCATAAAGATGAACAACGCCTGGATTTCCCCAGACTTCTCTTCTCCACCAGCGGAGAGCAGAGGAACCTAAAGATTCTTTTCGCTGCAACCGCAGATAAAAGCATTCTTCTCTATCATCGGAAAAATGGGGCATTTAGCTTTGTCAATCTGTCTTTGATATTAGTCCTCCTCCTTCTACTCCTCCTCCTGAAACAACATGTTATCACGCTGAACTGCCAATTTTTCTGCTGCCCAAAAGGCTCATTAACAATTTTTTCAAATTTTTCAACGTTTCAAAAGCTTTGATACTTTAACATGAACCAATTTTTTGAACAGGGCTGCCTCCAGGCTGTGTTATGAATTAAGCAACAGAGAGCTGTATCTTTAAAAAAATATTTATGGGTTTCACCTGCCCTCTCACTTGAGCAATTTTTCAGGGGTGCATTTGTACTCTTGGTACACTAATTCTTCTGGCCCTCGCCTACAGTCATGGTACCCCAATTTTCAGGGGTTCGCCTATACTCTTGCTGCAGAAATTTTACTGGAGTCTGACTATACTTCTGCTACATAAATGTCACAGGGGTCTGCCTAAACTTCTGCAACATAAATGTTATAGGGGTCTGCCTATACTTCTGCTACAGAAATGTTACTGGGGTCTGTCTATACTTCTGCTACAAAAATGTTACAGGGGTCTGCCTATACTTCTGCTACAGAAATGTTTCAGGGCTCTGCCTATACTTCAGCTACATAAGTGTTACTGGGGTCTGCCTATACTTCTGCCACATAAATGTTACAGGGGTCTGCCTATACTTCTACTACACAAATGTTATGCCTATACTTCTGCTACAAAAATGTTACTGGAGTCTGTCTATACTGTTACTACAGAAATGTTACTGGGGTCTGCCTATACTTCTACTATAGAATTGGTAATGGGGTCTGCCTCAACTTCTGCCACATAAATGTTACAGGGGTCTGCCTATACTTCTACTACACAAATGTTACTGGGGTCTGCCTATACTGCTGCTACAAAAATGTTACAGGGGTCTGCCTATACTGCTGCTACATAAATGTTACAGGGGTTTGCCTATACTTCTGCTACAGAAATGTTACAGGGGTGTGCCTATACTGCTGCTACATAAATGTTACAGGGGTCTACCTATACTTCTGCTACAGAAATGTTACAGGGGTCTGCCTATACTGAAGCTACAGAAATGTTACTGGGGTCTGCGTATGCTGCTGCTACAGAAATGGTACTGGGGTCTACCTACACTGCTGCTACAGAAATGGTACTGGGGTTTGCCTATACTGCTGCTACAGAAATGGTACTGGGGTCTGCCTACACTGCTGCTACAGAAATGGTACTGGGGTTTGCCTACACTGCTGCTACAGAAATGGTACTGGGGTCTGCCTACACTGCTGCTACAGAAATGTTACTGCGGTCTGCCTATACTTCTGCTACAGAATCGTTTCAGGGGTCTGCCTATACTTCTACTACAGAAATGGTACTGGGGTCTGCTTATACCTTTGCTACTGGAATGTTACAGGGGTCTGTTTATACTATGGGTGCACACAGACTTCCCATCGCGGTGTTTTACCTATCTGGGCCAAAAACAATGACTGACTAGGGCATGAATTGTGGGCCAAGGCCAACATGTATTTTCTCTCGCATTACCACAGTTATCTGGGGCACTGGTTTGGGCCAAACAAGAGGAGCGATACTGCACAAATGAGACATTCACAGCTGCGCTTGCATTGGTGTCCGCTCTATGCCCGCGATTGCTGAGGGTTTGTGCAGAGGCCTATGTCCTTGGCGCAGTGAAAGTCTGCCATGTTTGGGCACTCTGATTTCTTCATGGTTCATGTCTTGGGTTGCCTAGGACCCACCTATGCTGTGGGTGCACACAGACTTCCCATAGCGGTGTTTTACCTGCCTGGCACAAAGTCACTGTCTGACTTGGGTAGGGTGCAGAGTGCAGATGGCTTTCCCTTTGCGTTGTTGATGAGGCATCCAGCACCCAAACAGAATCAGTAGTGTGTGGACACATTGATTCCCCACTGCTATGTGACTCGCGGCACCTAGGGTCACACAAGATGGAGGCTGGGACCAAGCCTGACCCTGGGCCCGCTCACGTGCTTCCCACACAGAGTATTGCTGCATTGTGGAGATGTGTAGAAGTGCTGGGCTGGCACCTGAGTCCCCTTTATGCCCACATTTGCGGCTCCTGCCAATTTTGCGACGGAGGTACCACGGGATTGGAATGATGATCGTACGTCAATTTATCATCAATTCTCAACAGCATTGTGGGCTATCGCACCCCCTTTCAAAGAGGGTCGTTGCCTGGCCCTGCCAACCCTCTGCAGTGTGTGCCGCTGGTTCCTCCTCCCAGACGCACTTATAAATAGACATGAGAGTGGAGTAGCTATGAAGCGAGCGTGTGGCATGAGGGCAGCTGAAGGCTGCGCAGGGAAACTTTTGTGAGCGCTGTGGACGCAGGGTCGTGCGGGGGGTTGGGCAGCATGTAACCCAGGAGAAGAGGCAGCGGTGTGACCCACAGGCAGTGATTGTCCTTGGTTGCAGGTAGTGTGGTGCTTAGCTAAGGTATGCCTTGCTAATGAGGGTTTGTCCGAAGTAAAAATTGTTAGGGGGGGCAGACTCGTGCCCCTATTGTGGCTTAATAGTGGGACCTGATTGCCTGATATGCAGCCCTGCATGCTGCCCCTGTCCTTCCCTATCCGTTTCTGTGGTGTTTCCATGACTTTCGGATGCTTTCCAGAGTTTCACAAGTGAAGTCCTATGCGGAGCATCGGTCATATACAAAAATGCTCGAGGCGCCCATTGACTTCAATGGGGTTCGTTACTCGAAACGAGCTCTCGAGCATCACGAAAAGTTCGACTCGAGCAACGAGCACCTGAGCATTTTGGTGCTCGCTCATCTCTAGTGCTGAAGTGGCCCATTTTAACTGTTCTTAACTGTAGAATATGAAGGGCATTGATTCCCCAATGTCTGCGACATATCACCATGAATATCCTTTGTGGACTTTCCTTGCAGAAACAAATATTTTATCACTCCTCTGCTCTAATTTGCTGTGAATATCGCCTTAGACTCCGCCATTTTGTTTTCCCGCGTGCCTAGATCACTGTTGCCATAAGCTACAAACACAAAATTTTGAAAACATATAGTAGACACATAAGGCGTTCATGTGATGTAACATTCGTTACCATAGAAACAAACAAAGAACACAAAGCCAAAGACTTATCAGCACCTCCTCGTATATGAGGCTGTACAAAAATATATCATTGCATGTACCATATTGTAAAGGTATTATCCTAAAAAGCAGGGATGCTCAACCATTTTTGGTCCAAGGGCCCCAATATCAGATTGACCAATCCCAAGGACTGCAATAAAAGTTAATGAGGTATTGCCATCTGAAACATTTGAAAGTATGTGCCATAATTGTCTGATCAACGCTTATTGAAAAAAAGGGGCGTTCCCTTCTCCCCGTTCACACTCCAGAAAGGAAGAGACCATGCATGTGGGTGACTCTCTCCCTAGTTTATGTGAGTGCTTTACTACTCCCATATAGTATAATGCAAGCCACGTGCCAGCTGGAGGGGATGACCTCCCAACTTCTACTGCTTTCTGGAGTACAACATGTAGGTCAGGGCCATCATTCTGCCATAATAATTTCACCATTAATTGTCACACGGGGTGTTTGGGGAGGAGGGGCTGTCACCATTACTTGTAGCACAGGGCGTGGGCTGTCACCATAACTTGTTGCACGAAGGGTGTAGTGAGGGAGGCTGTCACCATTACTTGTCGCATGGGAGGTGGGGGGAGGGGTGCTGTCACCATTACTTGTCACACATCGGGTGGGTGTGGGGACTGTCACCATTACTTGTCACACGGGGTACAGGGGGGGGGGTCGCCATTACTTGTCGCACGGAGGGGGGCTGTCACCATTAGGCCTCCCTCACACAGGGCGTCTGCAGAAACGCAGCGTTTTTCAACACTGCGTTACTGCAGATTCCGCCCCGTTTCAGCAGCGCTGGCATACTTTATGCCAGCGTTTTGGCTGCATTTTCAGCTCGGCTGAAACCGCAGCCAAGAATGCTGAAAAGAAAAAAAAAAAACAATACTCACCTAGCCGCTGCAGTCCGGGTCACGGCTGCTAGTCGCTGCTGCTGATCCGGGCTTCCTCGGCACTCCCAAGTCTATTGCCGGAGGCCAGGTTTGAGAGCCTTGCCTCCGGCAATAGAGTGCTGTGATTGGTTGTCGGCACGCTCGATGCCCAATCACAGCCCTTCATTGACTGTCTCAGCCAATCAGCGCCGGCAAGCTCTGATTGGCTGAGACAGTCAATGAAGGGCTATGATTAGGCATCAAGCATGCCGACAACCAATCACAGCACTCTATTGCCAGAGGCGAGGTTCTCAAACCTGGCCTCCGTCAATAGACTTGGGAGTGCTGAGGAAGCCCGGATCAGCAGCAGAGACCAGCGGCCGCGACCCGGACTGTCTCAGCCAATCAGAGCTTGCCGGCGCTGATTTGCTGAGACAGTCAATGAAGGGCTGTGATTGGGCATCGAGCGTGCCGACAACCAATCACAGCACTCTATTGCCGGAGGCGGGGTTCTCAAACCTGGCCTACGGCAATAGTAACATAGTAACATAGTTCGTAAGGCTGAATGAAGACAATGTCCATCTAGTCCAGCCTGTCTAGCCTCCTGTTTTGTTGATCCAGAGGAAGGCAAAAAAACCAAGAGCAGAAGCCAATTTGCCCTTTTGGGGAAAAAATTCCTTCCCGGCTCCCTAATGGCAATCAGACTGTTCCCTGGATCAACCCCTAATAGTTCCTACCTGCCTGTATACCCAGATTAACAAATAATCTTAGATTTATATCCTATAATATCCTTCATCTCCAGAAAGACATCAAGTCCCCTTTTAAACTCCTCTAAGGATTTTGCCATCACTACATCCACAGGCAGAGAGTTCCACAGTCTAGCTGCTCTAACAGTAAAGAACCCTTTCTATGTTGGTGATGAAACCTGCTTTCCTCTAAACGTAGCGGATGCCCTCTTGTTACCGTTGCAGTCCTGGGTATAAACAGATCCTGGGAGAGATCCTTGTATTGTCCCCTCATGTACTTATACATGGTTATTTGGTTGCCTCTTAACCTTCTTTTTTCTAGAGTAAATAATCCCAATTTGGATAGCCTCTCTGGGTATTCCAGTCCAGTCATTCCATGTATTATTTTAGTTGCCCTTCTTTGAACCCCCTCCAATACCATAGCATCTTTCCTGAGCACCGGTGACCAGAACTGTACGCAGTATTCCATGTGAGGCCTGACAAGTGCCTTATATAATGGAAGGATAATGTTCTCGTCCTTCGCCCCTATACCTCTTTTAATGCATCCCAAAACTTTATTTGCCTTTGCAGCAGCTGATTGGCATTGGTTACTCCAGTTTAGTCTATAGTCCACTAGTACCCCCAGGTCTTTTTCCATATCACTTTTCCCTAGCGGTACCCCATTAAGCGAATATTGGTAACATCCATTCTTGCTGCATTGAACTTCATTTGCCATTTTTCTGCCCAAGCCCCCAACTTATCTAGGTACGTTTGTAGCTGCACATTGTCCTTCATTGCATTAATTATATTGTATAGTTTTGTGTCATCTGCAAATATTGAAATTTTGCTTTGCAGCCCCTCTATCAGCTCGTTGATAAATATATTGAACAGAATGGGGCCCAATACTGAACCTTGTGGAACCCCGCTAGTGACTGTGGCCCAATCGGAGTATGAGCCATTTATTACCACCCTCTGCTTTCTATCGTTGAGCCAATTTTTAACCCAATTACACACGTTTTCGCCCAGTCCGAGCTGTCTCATTTTGTATATTAGCCTATTATGTGGCACGGTGTCAAACGCTTTAGAGAAGTCCAGATATACGAGATCAATAGACTCTCCCAGGTCCAGCTTAGAGCTTACTTCATCGTAGAAACTGATCAGATTTGTCTGACATGAGCAACCTTTCATGAATCCATGCTGGTGAGGAGTTAGTTATTCCCTTGTTTTCCTTGAGGTGCTCATCGATGGCGTCTCTCAGAATCCCCTCAAAACTTTTTCCCGTTACTGAAGTGAGACTTACCGGCCTGTAGTTGCCAGGCTCACTTTTGGTCCCACTTTTATAAATTGGAACCACGTTGGCAATGCGCCAATCCAATGGTGCAACACCGGTCTTGATAGTGTCTAGAAATATTAGGTATAGCGGCCTAGCTAACTCATCACTTAGTTCCCTTAGTATCCTTGGGTGTATTCCATCTGGGCCTGGCGATTTATCGATTTTAATCTTCTTTAACCTGTTCCGCACTTCCTCCTGCGTTAGGTATGACATATTTTGCGAGGGGTTTATTTTATTCCCCTGTATCTCGTGTGGCATTTCCTTTTTGTTTGTGAGTGAATACGCTTGAAAATAAACTATTTAATAGATTTGCCTTCCCTCCATCATCTTCAATGATTTCCCCTGCATTATTTGTTAAAGGGCCAGTGCTCTCCCTGCAAATCCTTTTGCTGTTAAATTAATATAGTTGAAAAATAGTTTCGGGTTGTTTTTTCTCTCTTTGGCAATCAGTCTTTCCGCCTCCTCCTTGGCAATTTTGATCGTATCTTTGCATATTTTGTTTTTTTCCCTGTACGATTTTAGCGCTTCTTCGCTGCCTTGTTGCTTTAGTAGTTTGAAAGCTTTCTTTTTTTTGTTTATTGCCCCCCTTACCATCTTGTCGAGCCACATTGGTTTCCTTTTAGCTGAAATTCTTTTATTTTTAAAGGGAATGAACTGTTCACATGAAGTGATCAGGATCCTTTTGAACTTTTCCCATTTATCCGTACTGGCATTTTTGAGGATGTTGTCCCATTTAATATTACCGATAGTAGTTCTAAGCTCATTAAATTTTGCTTTACTAAAGTTTACTTTGTTTGTTGCTCCCTGATAAGGCTTCTTATTGAATGACAGCTGGAAGTTGATTATATTGTGGTCACTGTTCCCCAAGTGCCCCTCAACCTGTACCCCCTTTATTCGGTCCGGTTTGTTAGTTAGTACTAGGTCCAGAATGGCCCTCCCTCTTGTTGGTTCCTGCACCAGTTGGTTCAGATAATTATCTTTAATTACTCTCAAGAACTTATCACCCCTGTGCGATTTGCAGGTCTCATTTTCCCATATTATATCTGGATAATTAAAGTCCCCCATTATAATTACTTCATTGCGGTTTGACACCTCTTCTATCTGCCTTAATAGTAAGTTTTCAGTTTCTTCTGTTGCTTTTGGTGGTCTATAGAAGACCCCTATCAGGATTTTGTTATTTTTTCTTCCCTGTATTTCTACCCACAGAGATTCCACCTGTTCTTCTCCTACCCCTATGTCCTCCCGTAGTCTCGGATTTAAGTTCGATTTGACGTACAGACATACCCCTCCCCCTTTCTGGTTCCTTCGGTCTCTTCTGAAGAGATTGTACCCCTGTAAATTCACCGCCCAATCACACTTATCATCAAGCCATGTTTCCGTTATTCCAACTATATCATAACTCTCATCAGTCATTCTTGCTTCAAGCTCACCCACTTTATCAATCAGACATCGTGCATTTGTGGTCATACAATTGATATCGTTATTTTTGTATTTTAAATTAGTTTTGTTGCTATTCCTACTAATGGCTGTCCTCACATTTCTAACTGTACTAACCCCCCCCCCCCTTCCCTGCTCGACCCCCATTCCCATTTCTTTGACCCAGGTCGCTATCTACACTAGCTACCCCACTATTTCTCATTTTGCCCTCCACCCCAGTCCCTAGTTTAAACACTCCTCCAGCCTTCTAGCCATCTTCTCCCCCAGCACAGCTGCACCCTCCCCATTAAGATGCAGCCCGTCCCTACGGTAGAGCCTGTAGCCGACAGCAAAGTCAGCCCAGTTCTCCAGGAACCCAAATCCCTCCTTCTTACACCAACTCCGGAGCCACTTGTTTACTTCCCTAAGATCCTGCTGCCTTTCTAGTGTGGCTTTAGGTGCAGGTAGTGTTTCCGAGAAAACTACCCTGGAGGTCCGCGCCCTAAGCTTGGACCCTAGGTCCCTGAAATCATTTTTGAGGGCCCTCCATTGACCTCTAATTTGTTCACGGGTACCAACGTGCACCATGACCGCTGGATCCTCAATAGCCCCTCCCAGTAATCTGTCAATCCGATCCGTGATGTGTCGAACTCGAGCACCAGGAAGACAACACACCATTCGACGATCCCGGTCTTTATGGCAGATTGCCCTATCTGTCCCCCTAATAATTGAGTCCCCCACCACTAGGACCTGTCTAGCCTGCCCTACGCTCCCCGTCCCCGTCTCACTGGAGCAGTCATCCCCCTGGCGTTCAGAGGGTGTGTCGTGCTGCAGCGGTGCTGGCTCTGTAATAGACTTGTGAATGCAGGGGAAGCCCCGATCAGCGGCAGAGACCAACGGCCGCGACCCGGACTGCAGCAGCTAGGTGAGTATTACTTTGTTTTTTCTCCTCTATCTTAACTGGGACTGACTTTTGGGGTAGGGCTTCTATTGCAAGCCCTCACCCCGAAAATCGTTGAGCGGTTAACGCTGCTAAAACCGCCGCACCAAGTGTTGCCTCGTTTTCAACAATGCTAAAACCGCTGCCCATTCATTTTAATGGGCGACGCAGGGCTGAAAACGCCCCAAAATAGAACATGCATCGCTGTCAAAGCGCTGCGTTGGAAGGCGCTGCGTTTTCAGCCCTGTGTGAGTAGCCCCATTGAAATGAATGGGAGTGTTGTACAGCGTTTAGCGCTGGGCTGAAAAGTCAGCGCTAAACGCTGTATAAAACGCCCTGTGTGAGGGAGGCCTTACTTGTCGCACGGGGGTGGGTGGGGGGAGGGGGGCTGTCACCATAACTTGTCGGGTGGGGTGAGGTGGGGGGCTGTCTCCAGAACTTGTCGCACGGGGGTGGGCGGGGGGCTGTCTTCAGAACTTGTCGCACGGGGGTGGGGTGGTCACAGTCAGGCTGTCATTGTTCGGGTGCGGTGTGTAATTGCCCTAGCAGTGATAGTGTGTCACTATTACTGCTGGGGCAATTACAGGGGTTATTATTAGTGCTGGGGCAATTATTGGGGGTCACTATTACTACTGGGGCAATTATTGAAGGTCACTATTAGTGCTGGCGCAACTATTGGGGGTTACTATTATTGCTGGGGCAACAATCATGTGTGATACTGTCTTCCAAGCTGATGTATCTAAGCCGTTCCTGTGTGATACATCTGCTCAGCTGATGTACCACACAGGATCTACTTATATACAGCAGCTCAGCAGATGTAGCACCCATGATTGGCTTAGATACGTTTGCTGTGCAGACTTATTTAGACCCGTGTGGTGTAGATATCTCTGTATAGCTAAGATACAGCAGTTCAGCCGACGTATCGCCCATGATTGGCTTAGATACATCTACGTGCAGATGTATGTAATCTGATCCGGCGTAGATACGTCTGCACAGCTTAGATACGGCAGCTCAGCAGATGTACCATCCATGATTAGCTTAGTGTGTAGATGTATTTAAGCCAATCATTGATGATACGTCTGTTGAGCTGCTGTATCTAAGCTGTGCAGATGTATCATGCAGGTTCGGCTTAGATACATCTGCACATTGAACTAAAGATGTATCTAAGCCGACGGGACTGATGTTGGGCAAACGATGCCCGACACTCGTCCCTGCAAGTACCCGCCCATGTGCTTTTTTACAGGAGTGGGTATCCTTGCTTCACAGCAGGGTGGTTGCAGGAGATTTCTCTCCTCGCGCTCCAGTACATCTCTCCATTCATCGAACATAGTGGCCATTCAGTACTGAATGGCTGCTATAACACTGAGTTTTGCCAGTCTCTCCTGGCCCTGCCCAGACCCCGCCCACTCTAACTTCACTCTACAGCAGGAGACCTTTGGGTAGAGGGAACTTAGAGGGGGTGGGGACTGGGCGGGGCCCAGAGAGACTGTCAATGAGTTTAATAGAGGTGGGCGGGGCCAGGAGACACTGCTTTTTTTCTTCAATGTGTCATCCTGCTGTCAACTGCAGTGCACAGTGAGGGGGGTGAGGCGCAGGGCAATATGGGAATGCAGCATCAGTTTACAAAGTAAGAAACTGACATTAGAGCTGTTATGTCTGCCGGTTTGAGCCGCTGTATGCTGTGTGTTACAATGCTTAGTGAAAGGAAAGCAGTATTATAAACAAATTTCACCCTGCGTGGCCGGACAACCCTTTAATGCTATATGCTTTAATTCAGTTTTATGTAAATTACTTAATACAAATGATAAGATAATGACAATGCGTAGAGAACAATGTGAGCGTTGTTGGCACAAGTGATGGTCCTTTTCACTATAGTAGTTATGGACGCATCAATAATAATATAATAATTTTTATTTGTATAGTGCCAACTTATTCCGCAGCGCTTTCAGGCATGGATAAATGCAAAACAATACAACAATTACAATGTAAGGTACATTGGGTTTGACACAAATGGGTTGAGGGTAGTACAGGAGTTGCAGGGTTGGGGGGGGGGAGGCATGGAGAACACAGGCAATAGGGAATTTCATGTGCAGATCAATTAGAAGGCAAATGGGATAGGGCACCATAGGGAGGGGCAAGGGACTAGGTCAGGAGATTTGGTATGCTTCCCTGAAGAGGTGCGTTTTAAGGCACGTCTGAAATTTCGTGCATCGGGAATTGTCTGGATGCCTTGGGGTAGAGCATTCCAGAGGATGGGTGCTGCTCTGGTGAAGTCCTGTAGGCGAGCATGTGGGGTTCGTATTACAGGAGTGTTTAGTCTGAGTGCGTTAGCCGATCGGAGTGAGCGGGCTGGGTGGTGTACTGACAGGAGGGAGGCAATGTCTGCTGGCGCAGCGCCATGCAGAGCTTTGTGAGTGAGGTAGAGGAGTTTAAATTTAGTTCTGCAGTGGATGGGCAGCCAATGCAGCGACTGGCATAATGCAGAGGCGTCTGAATAACGACTGGATAGAAAAATGAGCCTAGCTGCTGCGTTTAGTATGGATTGGAGTGGAGAGAGTCTGATGCGTGGAAGGCCAATGAGTAGCGAGTTGCAGTAGTCAAGCCGGGAGTGGATGAGGACAACCATAAGTGTCTTTAGCGTGTTCGTAGTTAGAAACGGACGTATTTTAGCAATATTTCTGAGGTGCATGTGGCATGTTTGGACCAGAGATTGGATATGGGGGGTAAAGGAGAGGTCAGAGTCCTGTGTGACACCAAGACATCGGGCATGCCGTCTGGGGGTTATGATGGTGCCAGACACTGGAATGGAGATGTTGAGGGGAGGTCGGTTGGAAGGTGGAAAGACAAGGAGCTCAGTTTTAGAGAGGTTTAGTTTGAGAAAAAGGGAGGACATAGTGCTAGAGACAGCGGACAGACAGTTGGTGATATTTTCGAGGAATGGTCCAGAGATCTCACGAGAGGAGGTGTATAGGTGTATAGTCAATACAATGTAACTGAAGAGCAGGCATTGGAGTACCACATTTAGTCAGTCCAGACCCTGCGAGTAATGCCCCTTTTGTTAACTGCTGCAGCTTTCTCCCTGTACAACAGGCCTGTTGTGTGTCTACAGTGTGCCCACTTATTGCCTGTATTGGAGATGATCTCGCAGTTTGACGCTTGAGATGGAAATAATCCCTGTCCCAATGCTCCAGTCTCCAATTGTACAGTCAGTAACACATGGGCCTGTTGGAGCAGACCTAGAAACTATTATGTTGTCTGCAGAGCATTGCACTGTCACACACCATTCTCAACAGATTCCAGGGATCCTGTTGCCTCTTTTCACAGATGTTGTGCTCCTCTTACACTCAGGGATGTGTCCCACATCGTGCATCGGCTACTCTGCAGAGCCCTGCACCCTCAGTCTGACTCACCAGCAACTATTCCTACAGGCCTGTATACATGGCCACAGAATCTTCCAAACATGTGACCCCTGACAGCTAATCTATAAACACCACACTGGAGGCAATATCTGGGTGCAGCTATTCCAACTGTCCACTAGAGGACATTACAACCTCAGGTTTCCCATTTCCCAGGCAAGTAAGGAAATAGGCTATAATTCACAAACATGTAATCCTCATTACAACATCATCAATAAGTTACATAGTGAACTTTTGTGACAGAACCCCTGTATTAGGCTTAGCGGATCAGCGAAGGGTTGGGTATTCTCTTCCGGTTGGGAAGGGTTAGGCTGATCTACTGAAATGTGCATGGTATGATTTCAATCCTGATTCATGTCTTATGTGCAAGTGAAAGATTAGGGTTATATGCAGAGGGTTCTAAAACCAGGAAAAACTGTGGAATCAAAGGAGAACTGCACACAATATATTGGGCACTAAAATGGCATAAGAGGAAAATTTGTATTTTCACTTTGCATCATCCACTGTGCAATAAAGGAGTTGTACCAGGATCACAAGTCATCTCCCATCCACAGAATAGCTTGCTGATTGTGGGTGTCTCAAGGCTCCGCCGATCTTAAAGGGGCTGCCTTGTCCCCCTCTGCCTGTCACTGCAGGGCTGCTTCTCCTCCTGCAGTGACATCACAATGAATGGAGCACTGGCCAATCGTGCGGTCGGCAGCCAATTAATTTCAATGGGGCTGCATATGCCGGTTGGCTAGCCTTGCAGTCCGGTTGAAAGTGAATGAAGCATTAGTGCGCTAGCGCGACCAGTACACCATTCAGCCGACACCCACACTGACCCCCGGCTTCCACATTGCCCCCCGTGATAAAATTGCAGGTTGTGGTGCAGTTGCCAGGGCAGCTGAGGGCCTTCTGAAAAGCCCTATGGCTGTTGATGCAAATTGTCTATCAAGCCATGCCTGTGGCAAAAGTTTGTACAGTAGGTTTGCACATACCTGAGATATTACAGTTGAAAATGTGAAAAAACATTCCCAACTTTTAATAAATATTCACAAATTCTATCGGTCTATTTTTACCACCTAAATGAAGTACAATATGTGGCGAAAAAACAACGTCAGAATCACTTGGATACGCAAAACCCTAACTGAGTTATTCTATGTTAAAGTGACACATGTCAGATATCCCAAATTTTGCTCTGTCAGTAAGGCGTAAACAGGCTTGGTCACTAAGGGGTTAAGTTATTAGAGCATCTTACCTTTTTTTGTTGAGGAACAGGTTACTTTGTATCACAACGTCACAAACGCTGTTAGTCCCACACAGTCTGTCCGCTTACCATCTACTGTAGGGACTCTAATCAAAATTTTTTCCATCTTGCAAATATCTTTATTGATGGTTTTACCTGACTGACTGCTGCTCCCCTGTAGTCCCGCTTGGTTGCATACTAGAGGTTCAGGGGTTGTCTCCATACCAATAACCTGTCGCAAAAGTAAACAGTGTTACTCGGCACTACCATATAGAGCACTTTGTGGGAGGCAAAAGAAAAGATGTATTGCGCCAAGCTCATACCCAAAACCCAGACTCCATTGGTCCTTCCACATCCATTAAGGTGTAAATAAAGTGGAGCAGCGTTGCGAGTGTCTCCTTTAAAATCGCATCTGTCTTGATGTTTCTTTATTCACTCCATACAAGTTTGTGGTACAGCAACAACGTTTCAACCCACACAGGGGTCTTTTTCAAGTCATCAATGCAAACCAAATACAGCCAATATATATATAACCTCCACCAATCACCATACAATCAATAAAAACACTCACGTACAGCTATGTGATGTGAACTACCTTGATGCCGCAGGTGCAGAACCGCAACCCTCCACTATCCTCCATAATGTAGCCATGTTGTCCAAAGGCTGGCATCTGATAGATACAGAGCATGCGCCGATGCACTTCATAGAGCAAAATGTCCGCGAACTTACATGAATAGAGCGGCGTCCCAATACCCGTAGTGCGCATGCGCGAGTCCTCATCACTCTCGCGCGAGCTAGGCCGCGCTCTGGTACAACTTCTGCACATGCGCATACTGCAAACAACATCACTGCATAGTAGGAGGTCCCGTGGACATGGAAAAAGACGCCAAAGCCATGGGGAGCTACACACCCAAGTTGTTTCTCATTGCGGCGTGCATAACATTAAAGTCTCAACCTCAGAACTTGTAGTAGTCCTAAATAACAGACCCATCTCATATATTTATATCTTCACCACCCCTATCAACCTATGCAACTCTACCAACAGGTACACTAGTATGTTGCATAAATATATTAGATGTAATAAATACAAATCACTCATTGCTTTCAAAGGCAGCAAAAAAAAGGGGGGTGGGTTGGGGGGGAGAAATATCTCTATACAGCAATTTTCCAGTGAAACAACAGATACAGCAATCAAGGATCTGTGGAAAGAAAAAAATAAAATCAATATACTATTACAGACAGGAATTCTCGTACAAAAGGCAATGGATTATATTCCAAGTTTAAACCCTTCGGTTGTAGCGTATCCAGCTCAAAGATCCAGCGTGCTTCTCTAATCTTCAACCTCCTTTCTCCATCCCCACCACGTATATTCAAAGGTTCACAATTAGAGATGAGCGAACGTACTCGTCCGAGCTTGATGCTCGTTCGAGTATTAGCGTGTTCGAGATGCTCGTTACTAGAGGCGAGCACCCACGCGATGTTCGAGTTACTTTCACTTTCATCTCTGAGACGTTAGCGCGCTTTTCTGGCCAATAGAAAGACAGGGAAGGCTTACAACTTCCTCCTGTGATGTTCCAGCCCTATACCACCCCCCTGCAGTGAGTGGCTGGCGAGATCAGGTGTCACCCGAGTATATAAATCGGCCCCTCCCATGGCTTGCCACAGATGCATTCTGACATAGCTCAGGGAAAGTGCTGCTGATGCTGGAGCTGCTATAGGGAGAGTGTTAGGAGTGATTTTAGGCTTCAAGAACCCCAACGGTCCTTCTTAGGGCCACATCTGACCGTGTGCAGTACTGTTGAGGCTGCTTTTTGCAGTGTTGCACTTTTTTTTTTTTTGTATATCGGCCATGCAGAGCATTGCGTCCTCAGTCTGCAGTAATTTTACATAGTATAGGGCCAGTAATGCTGAGGCAGGGACAGTAAAAAACATGAAAGACATATACTGTCTATATAGGCAGTGGGCTTTTCCCAAAAAATTTGGGACAAAAAAATATATTTGGGCTGCCTGTGACCGTCCTGACTGCACTGCGTCTCTGCTGGGGGTAGTAGTCCTAATTAATATGCAGCCAGCTAAGTGTTACAGCAGGCTTGCCCAAAATTCTTTCCTGGCTCTGCGTTGCCCGTTACATCATTGCTGTCATCCTGTCCAGAGGGAAACAGTCTGCACTGCAGTAATTTTACATAGTATAGGGCCAGTAGTGCTGAGGCAGGGACAGTGAAAAACGTGAAAGACATATACTGCCTATATAGGCAGTGGGCTTTTCCAAAAAAATTTGGGACAAAAAAATATATTTGGGATGCCTGTGACCATCCTGACTGTACTGCATCTCTGCTGGGGGTAGTAGTCCTAATTAATACGCAGCCAGCTAAGTGTTACAGCGGGCTTGCACAAAATTCTTTCCTGGCTCCGCTGTGCGTTCCATAAGCGAAGTCAGCCTCCAACCACAGGCCAATAAGCGGCACATTTAATTACAGCGTTCTGTTTCTGCACTACTGGTAATACACCATGCTTAGGGGTAGGAGTAGGCCTAGAGGACGTGGACGCGGGCGAGGACGCGGAGGCCCAAGTCAGGGTGTGGGCACCGGCCGAGCTCCTGATCCAGGTGTATCACAGCCGACTGCTGCGGGATTAGGAGAAAGGCACGTTTCTGGCGTCCCCACATTCATCTCACAATTAATGGGTCCACGCGGTAGACCTTTATTAGAAAATGAGCAGCGTGAGCAGGTCCTGTCGTGGATGGCAGAAAGTGCATCCAGCAATCTATCGACCACCCAGAGTTCTGCGCCGTCCACTGCTGCAACTCTGAATCCTCTGGCTGCTGCTCCTCCTTCCTCCCAGCCTCCTCACTCCATTACAATGAGACATTCCGAGGAGCAGGCAGACTCCCAGGAACTGTACCCGGGCCCCTACCCAGAATGGGCAGCAATGGTTCCTGTCAGCGTGAAAGTGTATGCAAATAATTCCAAAATTATTTACACCGGTCTGTGTCTGCAGTGAATTATACACACAGCGTAGGGCCAACACAGCCACTTATAGCGGGAAAGTGATATACAGTATACAGCCTGCATTCTTTAAAAACAAAACAAAAAAAAAAAAGCTTCTTCGTTGGGCTTGACAAAGACCGAATGTTGAGGTCGAAACGTCGCTACCTGTGAGATGATGCGGTAACTATTCTGCATCCCTATGGAGCCATAAAGTTTATTCGTTTGCACCAAAAATTTGCTGCCTGTTTCATCTATATTCTGATGAGCAGGCAGACTCCCAGGAACTGTTCTCGGGTCCCTGCCTTGAGTGGGAAAAAATGGTTCCTCTCTCACCTGAGGAGTTTGTCATGACCGATGCCCAACCTTTGGAAAGTTCCCGGGGTCCGGGGGATGAGGCTGGGGACTTCCGGCAACTGTCTCAAGAGCTTTCAGTGGGTGAGGAGGACGATGACGATGAGGCACAGTTGTCTATCACTCAGGTAGTAGTAATTGGAGTAAGTCCGAAGGAGGAGCGCACAGAGGATTCGGAGGAAGAGCAGCAGGACGATGAGGTGACTGAACCCACCTGGTTTGCTAAGCCTACTGAGGACAGGTCTTCAGAGGGGGAGGCAAGTGCAGCAGCAGGGCAGGTTGGAAGAGCCAGTGTGGTGGCCAGGGGTAGAGGCAGATCGAATAATCCACCAACTGTTTCCCAAAACCACCCTGCAGAGGCCGAGGTGCTCAAAGGTCTGGCAGTTTTTCACTGAGAGTGCAGACGACCGACGAACATGGGTGTGCAACCTTTGTCGCGCCAAGATCAGTCGGGGAGCCACCACCACCAGCCTCACCACCACCAGCATGCGCAGACATATGATGGCCAAGCACCCCACAAGGTGGGACGAAGGCCGTTCACCGCCTCCGGTTTGCACCACTGCCTCTCCCCCTGTGCCCCAACTTGCCACTGAGATCCAACCTCCCTCTCACGACACAGGCACTACCGTCTCCTGGCCTGCACCCACATCCTCACCTCCACTGTCCTCGGCCTCATCCACCAATGTCTCTCAGCGCAGCGTCCAGCCGTCGCTAGCGCAAGTGTTTGAGCGCAAGCGCAAATACGCCGCCACGCACCCGCACGCTCAAGCGTTAAACGTGCACATAGCCAAATTGATCAGCCTGGAGATGCTGCCGTATAGGCTTGTGGAAACGGAGACTTTCAAAAGCATGATGGCGGCGGCGGTGGCCCCGCGCTACTCGGTTCCCAGTCGCCACTACTTTTCCCGATGTGCCATCCCAGCCCTGCACGACCACGTCTCCCGCAACATTGTACGCGCCCTCACCAACGCGGTTACTGCCAAGGTTCACTTAACAACGGACACGTGGACAAGCACAGGCGGGCAGGCCCACTATATCTCCCTGACGGCACATTGGGTGAATTTAGTGGAGGCTGGGACAGAGTCAGAGCCTGGGACCGCTCACGTCCTACCCACCCCCAGAATTGCGGGCCCCAGCTCGGTGGTGGTATCTGCGGTGGTGTATGCTTCCTCCACTAAACCACCCTCCTCCTACGCAACCTCTGTCTCGCAATCAAGATGTGTCAGCAGCAGCACGTCGCCAGCAGTCGGTGTCGTGCGGCGTGGCAGCACAGCGGTGGGCAAGCGTCAGCAGGCCGTGCTGAAACTACTCAGCTTAGGAGAGAAGAGGCACACGGCCCACGAACTGCTGCAGGGTCTGACAGAGCAGACCATCCGCTGGCTTGCGCCGCTGAGCCTCCAACCGGGCATGGTCGTGTGTGACAACGGCCGTAACCTGGTTGCGGCTCTGCAGCTCGGCAGCCTCACACGTGCCATTCCTGGCCCACGTCTTTAATTTGGTGGTTCAGCGCTTTCTGAAAAGCTACCCACGCTTGTCAGACCTGCTCGGAAAGGTGCGCCGGATCTGCGCACATTTCCGCAAGTCCCACACAGACGCTGCCACCCTGCGCACCCTGCAACATCGGTTTAATCTACCAGTGCACCGACTGCTGTGCGACGTGCCCACACGGTGGAACTCTACGCTCCACATGTTGGCCAGGCTCTATGAGCAGCGTAGAGCTATAGTGGAATACCAACTCCAACATGGGCGGCGCAGTGGGAGTCAGCCTCCTCAATTCTTTACAGAAGAGTGGGCCTGGATGGCAGACATCTGCCAGGTCCTTGGAAACTTTGAGGAGTCTACCCAGATGGTGATCGGCGATGCTGCAATCATTAGCGTCACCATTCCTCTGCTATGCCTCTTGAGAAGTTCCCTGCAAAGCATAAAGGCAGACGCTTTGCGCTCGGAAACGGAGGAGGGGGAAGACAGTATGTCGCTGGATAGTCAGAGCACCCTCATGTCTATATCTCAGCGCGTTGAGGAGGAGGAGGAGCATGAGGAGGAGGGGGAAGAGAGCTTGGCCCACTGCTGAGGGTACCCATGCTGCTTGCCTGTCATCCTTTCAGCGTGTATGGCCTGAGGAGGAGGGGGAGGATCCTGAAAGTGATCTTCCTAGTGAGGACAGCCATGTGTTGCGTACAGGTACCCTGGCACACATGGCTGACTTCATGTTAGGATGCCTTTCTCGTGACCCTCGCGTTACACGCATTCTGGCCACTACGGATTACTGGGTGTACACACTGCTCGACCCACGGTATAAGGAGAACCTTTCCACTCTCATACCCGAAGAGGAAAGGGGTTCGAGAGTGATGCTATACCACAGGACCCTGGCGGACAAGCTGATGGTAAAATTCCCATCCGACAGCGCTAGTGGCAGAAGGCGCAGTTCCGAGGGCCAGGTAGCAGGGGAGGCGCGGAGATCAGGCAGCATGTACAGCACAGGCATGGGAACACTCTCTAACGCCTTTGCCAGCTTTCTGGCTCCCCAGCAAGACTGTGTCACCGCTCCCCAGTCAAGGCTGAGTCGGCGGGAGCACTGTAAAAGGATGGTGAGGGAGTACGTAGCCGATCGCACGACCGTCCTCCGTGACGCCTCTGCCCCCTACAACTACTGGGTGTCGAAGCTGGACACGTGGCCTGAACTTGGGCTCTATGCCCTGGAGGTGCTTGCTTGTCCTGCGGCTAGCGTCTTGTCAGAGAGGGTGTTTAGTGCGGCTGGGGGAATCATCACGGATAAGCGTACCCGCCTGTCAACCGACAGTGCCGACAGGCTTACACTCATAAAGATGAACAAAAGCCTGGATTTCGCCAGACTTTTCTTCTCCACCAGCGGACAGCAGCGATACCTAAACAATACGTAGGCTGCACCCGTGGATGGAAGCATCGTTCTCTCTCTATCACCATCAAAAACGGGGACCTTTTAGCTTCATCAATCTGTGTATTATATTCATCCTCCTCCTCCTGCTCCTCCTCCTGAAACCTCACGTAATCACGCCGAACGGGCAATTTTTCTTAGGCCCACAAGGCTCAGTCATATAACTTTTGTAAACAATGTTTATACGTTTCAATTCTCAATTGAATAAAGCATTGAAACTTGCACCTGAACCAATTTTTATTTTAACTGGGCTGCCTACAGGCCTAGTTACAAATTAAGCCACATTAACCAAAGCGATTAATGGGTTTCACCTGCCCTCTTCGTTGGGCATGGGCAATTTTTCTGAAGTACATTTGTACTGTTGGTACACCAATGTTTTGGGGCCCTCGCCTACATTGTAATCCTAGTAATTTTTAGCCCACCTGCATTAAAGCTGACGTTACCTCAGCTGTGCTGGGCACTGCAGTGGGATATATTTATGTACCGCCAGTGGGTTCCAGGGAGCCACCCATGCTGTGTGTCCACAGGGACTTCACATTAGGGATTTGTACCTGCCAGCGTCTATGTATTAAAAACCCCGGTCAACCTGGGGCATGCAGTGTGGGCCGAAGACCACCTGCATTTAATCGGTCGTTACCTCAGCTGTGATGGGCAATGCAATGGGATATATTTATGTACTGCTGGTGGCTTCCTGGGACCCACCCATGCTGTCGGTCCACACGGAGTTGTAACTGCATGTGTCCACTTCTAAAGAATCCCAGTCTGACTGGGGCATGCAGTGTGGGCCGAAGCCCACCTGCATTTAACATGACATTACCTCAGCTGTGATGGGCAATGCAATGGGATATATTTATGTACCGCCGGTGGCTTCCTGGGACCCACCCATGCTGTCGGTCACCACGGAGTTGTAACTGCATGTGTCCACTTCTAAAGAACCCCAGTCTGACTGGGGCATGCAGTGTGGGCCGAAGCCCACCTGCATTTAACATGACATTACCTCAGCTGTGATGGGCAATGCAATGGGATATATTTATGTACCGCCGGTGGGTTCCAGGGAGCCACCCATGCTGTGGGTCCACAGGGAGTTGTAACTGCATGTGTCCACTTCTAAGGAACCCCAGTCTGACTGGGGCATGCAGTGTGGGCCGAAGCCACTTGCATTTAACATGACATTACCTCAGCTGTGATGGGCAATGCAATGGGATATATTTATGTACCGCCGGTGGGTTCCAGGGAGCCACCCATGCTGTGGGTGCACACGGAATTCCCATTGCGGAGTTGTACCTGCCTGTGACTATTTATAAAAAAACGCGGTCTGACTGGGGCATACAGACACCTTGACAGAATGAATATTGTGTGGCACATAGGTTCCCCATTGCTATGCCCACGTGTGCAGCTCCAGATGGAGGTGGCACAGGATTGGATTTCTCATTGCTTCTGTACAGCATTGTGGGCTATCGCCCCGCCCCTTTTAAAGAGGGTTGCTGCCTAGCCGTGCCAACCCTCTGCAGTGTGTGGCTGCGGTTCCTCCTCATGGCAGACGCACTTATAAATAGACATGAGGGTGGTGTGGCATGAGGGCAGCTGAAGGCTGCGCAGGGACAATTTGGTGTGCGCTCTGGACACTGGGTTGTGCAGGGGGGGGGGGAGCATGTAACCCAGGAGAAGTGGCAGCGGAGTGTCTTGCAGGCAGTGATTGTGCTTTGTTGGAGGTAGTGTGGTGCTTAGCTAAGGTATGCATTGCTAATGAGGGCTTTTCAGAAGTAAAAATTGTTGGGAGGGGGGGCACTCTTGCCGGTATTGTGGCTTAATAGTGGGACCTGGGAACTTGAGATGCAGCCCAACATGTAGTCCCTCGCCTGCCCTATCCGTTTCTGCGTCGTTCCCATCACTTTCTTGAATTGCCCAGATTTTCACAAATGGAAACCTTAGCGAGCATCGGCGATATACAAAAATGCTCAGGTCGCCCATTGACTTCAATGGGGTTCGTTATTCGAAACGAACCCTCGAGCATCGTGAAAATTTCGTCCCGAGTAACAAGCACCCGAGCATTTTGGTGCTCGCTCATCTCTATTCACAATCTATTCTTTGAAATCTAAACTGGCTGATAGTATGGTGGTGTTCCAGGAAACGCTTAGCTACTGGTACATCCCTCCTCTCTTTGCGATTCGTACTCTTATGCTTCGATATATGACTCCTACATTCAGTCAATGTCTCACCAACGTATAACAACTCCTTCTGCTACTCTGTGAATTCTGATGACAATTGAGATAGGACACTTTTTTTTAGATTTGAGAATTTAGGGTTGAATTTCCCCTTGTCCTCTCGCCTTTACACTCCAGCTTTTCTTCTCTGGCCTTGACTATTCAGACTAACCTGTTCCTTGCTTGCTAATTTGTACTAACCTCTTGCGGCTGTTTCCATTTGGCTGAACTTCTTCCTTCCTTTCTATCTCTAACTTTCCACAATAACTTAGCTTGGTACTCACAGTTCTTGTTCCAGCTTCCAACTGCACTGTCTGATCTTAGATGTTCTTTCTATCTTGCCCTGCACCAGACAGACTTGGCTCCTTCCCCACTACCTTTTATACCCTCTCTCACCCAATCTGTGTAAAGGGAATATCCTCCAATCACAGGGGTCCTGGAACCTGGTTATCTAACTAGCCAATCCCTGAGCTAGCTCGGGATAATTGACAAGCATAGCAGAAGGTTAGGGTGTAATCTGCAAAGTCATGCAGGGCTAAGTTGCATGAACACATAAGTTTAATACATTATTGACCATTTAAAGGCATATACACACAATTGAATGAAGTGGCCATAAAATGCTGTAGTACTCAACTCTGCACATAATAGACTTTTGTGGGGACCTTTAGTACGCAAATATGCACAATGTACTGTGTGTTGCATTATTTTCCATACACGTAAAAAAATGGATGAGAGCACATCAATTAAAGTTAATGAGTTCTAACCTCTGTATTGCGCACCAAAATTTTGCACATGCAAAAACACCTGCAAATACATCCGTGTAAAGGAGCCCTCAAGCTGTATTCAGATGATTATGAGTTCCGCCTGAGTAGCTTAAAGGGGTTCTGACATGAATAATTTTTTTATGCTTTAGCAGCCATTGTTCCCTGGTCTGCCTAATGGACCCATGGAACCCATGGGTTAATGGCTGCTAAAGCATAAAAATCTTATACTTACCTTGTCTCCTGTTGTTGTTGACATCGGGGGGTCATCTCCCGGCAGCATATTAGCACTTTCTGCTTAGGTTAAGCAGCCTGACTAGAGCCACCTGATTGGTGCACGCTGTGCAGTCACGTGGTGCCGAAGAGCCAATCAGGTGGCTCTAATCAGCAGCGCTGCTTAACCTAAGCAGAAAGTGCTAGTATGCCTCCCGGCATGCAGTCTTCTTCCTCCAGCAGCCGCGCTGCTCCGGGATCGCGCGCATGCGCAGTGGAGAGGTGCCCTCTGACAGGAGTCAGGACGGGCTGCGTCTCCACTGCGCATGCGCAGCACTCCGGAGTTCAGCCGGACGGACGGGCCGCCCACAGCAAGCACTGCTTGTGACGTGCTCGCTGTGGCGGTCCGTCCATTGACCTCGGAAGTGCCTGACGGACGGACCAGAGCAGGAAGCGGTCTTTTTGACCGCTCCTGCTCTGCTTTAAAGGCACAGAAGAAGATGCCGGCTGGAGGGGACATGCCTGGCGATCGGGCCAGGCCAGGCAAGGTGAGTACAAATTTTTTTTTTTCATGTCAGAACCCCTTTAAGCACAACTCACATCAGACACAATAGACTCCTGTCTGTGTGCGGCTAATATTCCCAGACCCTGCACATTGCATGTGCTAGTCTTGTCCATGGAAATAGGCAAGAATAGAAGAAAACAGGACCCTACAGTAAGATGATGGATCACTATAAAGTCTGGTTTTCTCCACCCACCAAACACATTGCTTTGCCTCACTGGTCTCTCATAGAGCCGAATGTCTGTTTTTTCTTTTTTACTTGAGATTAGGAAAATAATGAAGATTGAGAAACTCAAATTACAAATAAGAACTGATGCATACAAGTCAGATGTCAAATCTTTGGCTTAACACTTTTTTGGGTGTTTGTGTCCCGGCCAAGTGTTTCTGGCTCTGAGCACGAATATATAAATTCACTAGCTGATATACCCGGCTTCGCCCGAGTTAATTTGGTACTGGTGTTTATCTGGTGTTCACACAGAAAATCTTATAAAGTCGTGGTTACTTTAGAGATATTGAGGAAAAACATATGTTCACCATTTTGCATAGTTCTCTGCGTTACCCAGGAAACACCACGTGGAGGCAACCATGCGACGTTTCCTTTATATAAAACTAGCTTACCCATCGCACGTTGCTGCGAAGACAGACAGACATTCATTCGTTTTTGTGTATCTAGATAACAACCAATCACAGCGCAGCTTTCATGTTACCTCAGTGGTATAATATATAACAACCAATCACAGCGCAGCTTTCATGTTACCTTAGCAGTATAAAATATAACAACCAATCACAGTGCAGCTTTCATGTTACCTCAGCAGTAAGAGAAATAACAACCAATCACAGCGCAACTTTTATTCTGCCTCAGCAATATAAAAAATAGCAACCAATCACAGCGCAGCTTTCATGTTACCTCTGCGGTATTATGTATAGCAACCAATCACAGCGCAGCTTTCATGTTACCTCAGTGGTATAATATATAACAACGAATCGCAGCACAGCTTTCATGCAACCTCAGTAGTATAAGAAGTAGCCACCAATCACAGCACAGCTTTCATGTTACCTCAGCAGTATAAGAAATAGCAACCAATCACAGCACAGCTTTCATTTTACCTCAGCATTCTCAATATCCAGCAATTGTCTTGCGAAACGTTCGGCGGATGCATCATTTTGTAGTTGAACACTCATCCCGTTGCTCGTAATGCCTTTTGCTTTCGTGCTTGAGATGGAAATCTAATGATCTTTGTCTGGGGGGCATAACTGTCGACGATGCTTGCACGCGCGCCACCTATCGTAGTATAGATGTACTATGCCTATAATCTTCCCAGGAGTGTACTCAGCAACTTCCCAAAGTCTCATGGCAATTGGATGAATGGTGTAGTAATGCATAAAGGACAGACAGACAGACAGACATTCATTTATATATATCAGGAAGTGAGAGAATTAGATTCCGTACGTAAAATTTGGACGCTAATTCTTTGGCGCTTAGAATTGAATAATCGACTTGGGACCCATTAACTTTTCCTATTTATGACATAATCAATGCTTGTGCCAAATTTCAAGTTTCCATGACATTGGGAAGCGAGAAAATTACATTCCGTACGTAAAATTTGGACACTAATTCTTTGGCGCATAGAATTGAATAATCGAGTTGGGACCCATTAGCGTTTCCTATTTATGACATATTCAATGCCCGTGCCAAATTTCAAGTTTCTATGTGAGAAAATTACATTCCATACGTAAAATTTGGACGCTAATTCTTTGGCGCATAGAATTGAATAATTGAGTTGAGACCCATTAGCTTTTCCTATTTATGACATAATCAATGCTTGTGCCAAATTTCAAGTTTCTATGACATTGGGAAGCAAGAAAATTAGATTCTGTACGTAAAATTTGGACGCTAATTCTTTGGCGCTTACAATTGAATAATTGAGTTGGGACCCATTAACTTTTCCTATTTATGACATAATCAATGCTCGTGCCAAATTTCATGTTTCTACAACATCGGGAAGTGAGAGAATTAGTGGCAATGATGGAAATCGAACGATCTACGTGAGGGGGGTCGTAACTGTCGACGACGCTCGCGCATGCGCCATTTATCATAGAATATTTGTACTATGCCTATAATCTTCCCAGGAGTGTACTCAACAACTTCCCAAAGTTTCATGGTGATCGGATGACTGGTGTAGTAGCGCATAAAGGACAAACAGACTCGCACACAGACAGACAGACAGACACGCATACATTCAATTTTATATATATAGATGACATCAGGAAGTGAGAGAATTAGATTACGTACATAAAATTTGGACACTAATTCTTTTGCGCTTAGAATTGAATAATCGAGTTGGGACCTATTAACCTTTCATATTTATGACGCAATCAATGCTTGTGCCAAATTTCATGTTTCTATGACATTGGGAAGTGAGAGATTTAGATTATGTACATAAAATTTGGACGCTAATTCTTTTGCGCATAGAATTGAATAATAGAGTTGGGACCCATTAGCTTTTCTTATTTATGACATAATCAATGCTCGTGCCAAATTTCCTGTTTCTATGACACCGGAAAGTGAGAAAATTAGATTCCGTACGTAAAATTTGGATGCTAATTCTTTTGCGCATAGAATTGAATAATGGAGTTGGGACCCATTAGCTTTTCCTATTCATGACATAATCAATGCTCGTGCCAAATTTCCCGTTTCTATGACACCGGAAAGTGAGAAAATTACATTCCGCACGTAAAATTTGGACGCTAATTCTTTTGCGCATAGAATTGAATAATAGATTTGGGACCGATTAGCTTTTCCTATTTATGACATAATCAATGCTCGTGCCAAATTTCCCGTTTCTAGGACACCGGAAAGTGAGAAAATTACATTCCGCACGTAAAATTTGGACGCTAATTCTTTTGCGCATAAAATTGAATAATGGAGTTGGGACCCATTAGCTTTTACTATTTATGACATAATCAATGCTCGTGCCAAATTTCCCGTTTCTATGACAACGGAAAGTGAAAAAATTACATTACACACGTAAAATTTCGACGCCAATTCTTTTGCGCTAGAATTGAATAATCGACTTGGGACCTAAGAACTTTCCTATTTATGACATAATCAATGCTTGTGCCAAATTTCTCGTTTCTATCACACCGGAAAGTGTGAAAATTAGATTCCGTACGTAAAATTTGGACGCCAATTCTTTTGTGCATAGAATTGAATAATGGAGTTGGGACCCATTAGCTTTTCCTATTTATGACATAATCAATGCTCGTGCCAAATTTTAAGTTTCTATGACATTGGGAAGTGAGAGATTTAGATTATGTACGTTAAATTTCGACGCCAATTCTTTTGCGCTAGAATTGAATAATCGATTTGGGACCCAATTACTTTTCCTATTTTGGAGATAATCTATGCTTGTGCCAAAATTCATGTTTCTACGACATTGGGAAGTTGGAGAACTTTTGGCGAGTCAGTCAGTCAGTCAGTGAGTCAGTCAGTCAGTCAGTGAGTCAGTGAGGGCTTTCGTCTTTATACATCTAGATGATCTGCAGATTAGTTAAATCTCACTCCTGTGTGCTGAGTCTTCTGACAAGAAAGGAATCGCACACTGCAGCGTAAAGTAAGTGATTTGTAATTATCCCTGGATGGTTTCTGCAGTTTTTACATATTAAGGCTAATTCCACATGGGCGACTGCGATTTTGCTGCGAGAAAATCACGACAAAATCACATCTTTATTCACTGCGATTTGTTAACGTCAGCGATGGTTTTGAGGAATAATCTCGCAGCGCTGCCACCCACGATGAAATCGCATGAGAAAATTATGCAATTTCTTTTATCGCAAAAGTCAATGGGACATTGTAATGTTAGAATCGCATCGCAACGAGCGTTTGCAACGTTGCAATCCAATAAAAGAGGCCTCCATAGGAATACACGTGAGCTAAATAGCACATCGCAGAAAGATACAACAAGCCGCGACTGTTTCTCCTCAAGAACTTATTAGTAAAAACATTGCAGATGGGAATGAAACCATTTTAAATCATTGGTTTCATATTCTGCTTTTTTACGGACTATCATAGCAGGTGAAATTTCCGCAATTTTCATGCCTGTGTGAAACCACCATTAGTGCTCAGCAATTTCATTGCACTTGCATTATGTTAATTGTGTAGGTACGCCACAATATCTACATCTGTACTTTTATTGAAAGGATTTACTTTGTGATGATATTATGGTAATATATTTATCTTGCTTTGCTCATTATTAGAGATGAGCGAGCACCAAAATGCTCGGGTGCTCGTTACTCGGGACGAACTTTTCGCGATGCTCGAGGGTTCGTTTCGAATAACGAACCCCATTGAAGTCAATGGGCGACCCGAGCATTTTTGTATTTCGCCGATGCTCGCTAAGGTTTTCATGTGTGAAAATCTGGGCAATTCAAGAAAGTGATGGGAACGACACAGCAACGGATAGGGCAGGCGAGGGGCTACGTGTTGGGCTGCATCTCAAGTTCACAGGTCCCACTATTAAACCACAATAGCGGCAAGAGTGGGGCCACCCCCCTCCCAAAAACTTTTACTTCTGAAAAGCCCTCATTAGCATGGCATACCTTTGCTAAGCACCACACTAGCTACAACAAAGCACAATCACTGCCTGGATGACACTCCGCTGCCACTTCTCCTGGGTTACATGCTGCCCAACCCCCCGCACGACGCAGTGTCCACAGCGCACAACAAACTGTCCCTGCGCAGCCTTCAGCTGCCCTCATGCCACACCACCCTCATGTCTATTTATAAGTGCGTCTGCCATGAGGAGGAACCGCAGGCACACACTGCAGAGGGGTTGGCACGGCTAGGTAGCGACCCTCTTTAAAAGTGGTGGGGCGATAGCCCACAATGCTGTACAGAAGCAATGAGAAATAGAATCCTGTGCCACCTCCATCTGGAGCTGCACACGTGGGCATAGCAATGGGGAATCTATGTGCCACACACTATTCATTCTGTCAAGGTGTCTGCATGCCCCAGTCAGACTGGTAATATGTACCTTAACAGTAACCGCGTTGGTGGTAATGTGGTGGTGACTGCGGACCTAGTAGCGCGGTTTTATTTTGTTGGTTTTCGGAATGTGGCCAGGATTAAGTGGGCCGTGGCGGGGGGATGTTTTTGAGGCACTACGTGTCCTCTCCACATGTCCGTGGTTATATGCAGCTTAACAGTAACCGCGTTGGTGGTAATGTGGTGGTGACTGCGGACCTAGTAGCGCGTTTTTATTTTGTTGGTTTTCGGAATGTGGCCAGGATTAAGTGGGCCGTGGCGGGGGGATGGTGGGGGGGCTCTCTTGTAGTGTCGGTAAAGGTGAAATTCTTGGACTGCCACCAGACGAACCAATGCAAAGGCATTTGCCAAGAATGTTTTCCCTGTTGGAGGAGGAGGGGGATGTTTTTGAGGCACTACGTGTCCTCTCCACGTGTCCGTGGTTATATGCACCTTAACAGTAACCGCGTTGGTGGGAAATGGCCTCGCCGCCATCATGTCTTTGGGAAGCCTCTGTTTCCACACCCCAGAGACATACCATTAGCAGCGGTATAGGCAGAGCCCATAATTCGTAACATTTCAGCCGTAGCATTAGGACAGGCCCCACTAACATATCACTAGCAGCATTATAGGCGGAGCGCAGTCTTCGTTCAATGTCAGCAATAGTAGCACTCAAGACAGGCCCCAGTAACAATTCCGAAGCAGCAGTATAGCGGGAGCGCAGTCTTCGTTCCATGTCAGCAATAGTAGCACTCAAGACAGGCCCCAGTAACAATTCCGAAGCAGCAGTATAGTGGGAGCGGAGTCTTCGTTCCATGTCAGTAATAGTAGCACTCAAGACAGGCCCCAGTAACAATTCCGAAGCAGCAGTATAGCGGGAGCGCAGTCTTCGTTCCATGTCAGCAATAGTAGCACTCAAGACAGGCCCCAGTAACAATTCCGAAGCAGCAGTATAGCGGGAGCGCAGTCTTCGTTCCATGTCAGTAATAGTAGCACTCAAGACAGGCCCCAGTAACAATTTCGAAGCAGCAGTATAGTGGGAGCGCAGTTTTAGTTCCATTTCAGTAGCTGCAGTATAGCCAAGGCCCAAGTTACATTTATGTAGCTAAAGTGTAGGCCAACCCCACACACACTTCTGTACCATGAGTGCAGGCGAAGAACATACAAATTGCTATGATTACACTGTAGGTGAGGGCCCCAAAAAATTGGTGTACCAACAGTACTAATGTACCTCAGTAAAAATTGGCCATGCCCAACCAAGATGGCAGGTGAAACCCATTAATCGCTTTGGTTAATGTGGCTTAAGTGGTAACTAGGCCTGGAGGCAGCCCAGTTTAACGAAAAATTGGTTCAAGTTAAAGTTTCAACGCTTTTAAGAGCATTGAAACATATAAAAATTGTTTAGAAAAATTAGATGAGTGAGCCTTGTGGCCCTAAGAAAAATTGCCCGTTCAGCGTGATTACGTGAGGTTTCAGGAGCAGGAGCAGGAGGAGGAGGAATATTAGACACAGATTGATGAAGCAGAAATGTCCCCGTTTTGGATGGTGAGAGAGAACGTAGCTTCCATCCGCGGGTGCAGCCTACGTATTGCTTACGTATCGCTGCTGTCCGCTGGTGGAGAAGAGAAGTCTGGGGAAATCCAGGCTTTGTTCATCTTGATGAGTGTTAGCCTGTCGGCACTGTCGGTTGACAGGCGGGTACGCTTATCTGTGATGATTCCCCCAGCCGCACTAAACACCCTTTCCGACAAGACGCTAGCCGCAGGACAAGCAAGCACCTCCAGGACATACAGCGCGAGTTCAGGCCACGTGTCCAGCTTCGACACCCAGTAGTTGTAGGGGGCAGAGGCGTCACGGAGGACGGTCGTGCGATCGGCTACGTACTCCCTCACCATCCTTTTACAGTGCTCCCGCCGACTCAGCCTTGACTGGGGAGCGGTGACACAGTCTTGCTGGGGAGCCATAAAGCTGGCCAGGCCCTTAAAGACTGTTGCACTGCCTGGGCTGTACATGCTGCTCGATCTACGCACCTCCCCTGCTACCTGGCCCTTGGAACTGCGCCTTCTGCCACTACCGCTGTCGGATGGGAATTTTACCATCAGCTTGTCCGCCAGGGTCCTGTGGTATAGCAACACTCTCGAACCCCTTTCCTCTTCGGGAATGAGAGTGGGAAGGTTCTCCTTATAGCGTGGGTCGAGCAGTGTGTACACCCAGTAATCCGTAGTGGCCAGAATGCGTTGAATGCGAGGGTCACGAGAAAGGCATCCTAACATGAAGTCAGCCATGTGTGCCAGGGTACCTGTATGCAACACATGGCTGTCCGCACTAGGAAGATCACTTTCAGGATCCTCCTCCTCCTCCTCCTCCTCCTCAGGCCATACACGCTGAAATGATGACAGGCAAGCAGCATGGGTACCGTCAGCAGTGGGCCAAGCTGTCTCTTCCCCCTCCTCCTCATCCTCCTCATGCTCCTCCTCCTCCTCCTGAACGCGCTGAGATATAGTCAGGAGGGTGCTCTGACTATCCAGCGACATACTGTCTTCCCCCGGCTCGGTTTCCGAGCGCAAAGCGGCTGCCGTTATGGTTTGCAGGGAACTTCTCAAGATGCATAGCAGAGGAATGGTGACGCTAATGATTGCAGCATCGCCGCTCACCACCTGGGTAGACTGCTCAAAGTTTCGAAGGACCTGGCAGATGTCTGCCAACCAGGCCCACTCTTCTGAAAAGAATTGAGGAGGCTGACTCCCACTGCGCCGCCCATGTTGGAGTTGGTATTCCACTATAGCTCTACGCTGCTCATAGCGCCTAGCCAACATGTGGAGCGTAGAGTTCCACCGTGTGGGCACGTCGCACAGCAGCCGGTGCACTGGCAGATTAAAGCGATGTTGCAGGGTGCGCAGGGTGGCAGCGTCCGTGTGGGACTTGCGGAAATGTGCGCAGAGCCAGCGCACCTTTACGAGCAGGTCTGACAAGCGTGGGTAGCTTTTCAGAAAGCGCTGAACCATCAAATTAAAGACGTGGGCCAGGCATGGCACGTGCGTGAGGCTGCCGAGCTGCAGAGCCGCCACCAGGTTACGGCCGTTGTCACACACGACCATGCCCACTTGGAGGCTCAGCGGCGCAAGCCAACGGTCGGTCTGCTCTGTCAGACCCTGCAGCAGTTCGTGGGCCGTGTGCCTCCTATCTCCTAAGCTGAGTAGTTACAGCACGGCCTGCTGATGCTTGCCCACCTCTGTGCTGCCACGCCGCGCGACACCGACTGCTGGCGACGTCCTGCTGCTGCTGACACATCTAGATTGCGAGACAGAGGTTGAGGAGGAGGAGGAGGGTGCTTTAGTGGAAGAAGCATACACCGCCGAACATACCACCACCGAGCTGGGGCCCGCAATTCTGGGGGTGGGTAGGACGTGAGCGGTCCCAGGCTCTGACTCTGTCCCAGCCTCCACTAAATTCACCCAATGTGCCGTCAGGGAGATGTAGTGGCCCTGCCCGCCTGTGCTTGTCCACGTGTCCGTAGTAAAGTGGACCTTGCCACTAACCGCATTGGTGAGGGCGCGTACAATGTTGCGGGAGACGTGGTCGTGCAGGGCTGGGACGGCACATCGGGAAAAGTAGTGGCGACTGGGAACTGAGTAGCGTGGGGCCGCCGCCGCCATCATAGCTTTGAAGGACTCCGTTTCCACAACCCTATACGGCAGCATCTCAAGGCTGATAAATTTGGCTATGTGGACGGTTAACGATTGAGCGTGTGGGTGCGTGGTGGCGTACTTGCGCTCCAACACTTGCGCTAGCGACGGCTGGACTGTGCGGTGCGAGACATTGGTGGATGGGGCCGAGGACAGCGGAGGTGAGGGTGTGGGTGCAGGCCATGAGACAGTCGTGCCTGTGTCCTGAGAGGGGGGTTGGATCTCAGTGGCAGGTTGGGGCACAGGGGGAGAGGCAGCGGTGCAAACCGGAGGCGGTGAACGGCCTTCGTCCCACCTTGTGGGGTGCTTGGCCATCATATGTCTGCGCATGCTGGTGGTGGTCAGGCTGTTGGTGGTGGCTCCCCGGCTGATCTTGGCGCGACAAAGGTTGCACACCACTGTTCGTCGGTTGTCAGGTGTCTCAGTGAAAAACTGCCAGACCTTAGAGCACCTCGGCCTCTGCAGGGTGGCATGGCGCGAGGGTGCGCTTTGGGAAACACTTGGTGGATTATTCGGTTTGGCCCTGCCTCTACCCCTGGCCACCACACTGCCTCTTGCAACCTGCCCTGCTGCTGCCCGTGCCTCCCCCTCTGAAGACCTGTCCTGTGTAGGCGTTGCACACCAGGTGGGGTCAGTCACCTCATCGTCCTGCTGCTCTTCCTCCGAATCCTCTGTGCGCTGCTCCCTCGGACTTACTGCCCTTACTACTACCTCACTGCAAGACAACTGTGTCTCATGGTCATCGTCCTCCTCACCCACTGAAAGGTCTTGAGACAGTTGGCGGAAGTCCCCAGCCTCATCCCCCGGACCCCGGGAACTTTCCAATGGTTGGGCATCAGTGACGATAAACTCCTCTGGTGGTAGAGGAACCACTGCTGCCCAATCTGAGCAGGGGCCCGAGAAAAGTTCCTGGGAGTGTTCCCGCTCCTGAGCATGTGTCATTGTAGTGGAGTGAGGAGGCTGGGAGGAAGGAGGAGCAGCAGACAGAGGATTCGGATTTGCAGCAGTGGACGGCGCAGAACTGTGGCTGGACGATAGGCTGCTCGAAGCACTTTCTGCCATCCAGGACAGGACCTGCTCACACTGCTCATTTTCTAATAAAGGTCTCCCGCGTGGACCCATTAATTGGGCGATGAATGTGGGGACGCCAGAAACTTGCCTCTCTCCTAATCGCGCAGCAGGCGGCTGCGACACACCTGGATCAGGAGCTCGGCCTGTGCCCACACCCTCACTTGGCCCTCCGCGTCCTCGGCCGCGTCCACGTCCTCTAGGCCTACCCCTACCCCTCAGCATGCTGTATTACCAGTGATTTGATTTCCCAGGCAGGAAAGAAATTGGTGCAAGGCTGCACTGAACCGTAGCTGGTTGCGTCTGATTTTTTTACGTTCTCCACGCAGCACACACGTACCCAGAGCCCTTAGGACTGACAGAGGCAGGGCAAATATACTTTCTTCCCTTTTGTTTAAAAGGATAGGCCCACTGCGTCTATTCACTGAATAATAAGTTTAATAACTGACACTGTGTTGCGGCCCTGCAAAAGTGTCACAGAACTTTACTGTTGCAGAGTTATTAACTGTGGCAGAGCAGGTATTTCCCAGGCAGGAAAGAAATTGGCGCAAGGCTGCATTCAACCGTAGCTGACTGCGTCTGATTTTTTCTGAACGTTCAGCGCACAGCACACACGTACACAGAGCCCCGAGTACTGTAAGAGGCAGGCCAAATAGAATTTTTTCCCTGCTTTTTACAAGGAACACCCACACTGCGTGTATTCAATGAATACTAAGTTTAATAACTGTGTTGTGGCCCTGCCAATTTGTCCCAGAACTGCAGTGATGCAAAGTAATTCGCTACCTACAGCAGATCAGGGATTTCCCATGCAGGAAAAAAATTGCCGCACGCCTGCGGTAAAACGTAGCTGACTGCGTCTGATTTTTTCTGAATGTTCAGCGCACAGCACACACGTACACAGAGCCCTGAGTACTGTAAGAGACAGGCCAAATAGAATTTTTTCCCTGCTTTTTACAAGGAACACCCACACTGCGTGTATTCAATGAATACTAAGTTTAATAACTGTGTTGTGGCCCTGCCAATTTGTCCCAGAACTGCAGTGATGCAAAGTAATTCGCTACCTACAGCAGATCAGGGATTTCCCATGCAGGAAAAAAATTGCCGCACGCCTGCGGTAAAACGTAGCTGACTGCGTCTGATTTTTTCTGAACGTTCAGCGCACAGCACACACGTACACAGAGCCCTGAGTACTGTAAGAGGCAGGCCAAATAGAATTTTTTCCCTGCTTTTTACAAGGAACACCCACACTGCGTGTATTCAATGAATACTAAGTTTAATAACTGTGTTGTGGCCCTGCCAATTTGTCCCAGAACTGCAGTGATGCAAAGTAATTCGCTACCTACAGCAGATCAGGGATTTCCCATGCAGGAAAAAAATTGCCGCACGCCTGCGGTAAAACGTAGCTGACTGCGTCTGATTTTTTCTGAATGTTCAGCGCACAGCACACACGTACACAGAGCCCTGAGTACTGTAAGAGACAGGCCAAATAGAATTTTTTCCCTGCTTTTTACAAGGAACACCCACACTGCGTGTATTCAATGAATACTAAGTTTAATAACCGTGTTGTGGCCCTGCCAATTTGTCCCAGAACTGCAGTGATGCAAAGTAATTCGCTACCTACAGCAGATCAGGGATTTCCCATGCAGGAAAAAAATTGCCGCACGCCTGCGGTAAAACGTAGCTGACTGCGTCTGATTTTTTCTGAACGTTCAGTGCACAGCACACACGTACACAGAGCCCTGAGTACTGTAAGAGGCAGGCCAAATAGAATTTTTTCCCTGCTTTTTACAAGGAACACCCACACTGCGTGTATTCAATGAATACTAAGTTTAATAACTGTGTTGTGGCCCTGCCAATTTGTCCCAGAACTGCAGTGATGCAAAGTAATTCGCTACCTACAGCAGATCAGGGATTTCCCATGCAGGAAAAAAATTGCCGCACGCCTGCGGTAAAACGTAGCTGACTGCGTCTGATTTTTTCTGAACGTTCAGCGCACAGCACACACGTACACAGAGCCCTGAGTACTGTAAGAGGCAGGCCAAATAGAATTTTTTCCCTGCTTTTTACAAGGAACACCCACACTGCGTGTATTCAATGAATAATGTATGTCTTCTGGCCCTGCCTACACAATTCTATCCCTGTAGTATTAATGCCGGGTGCAATGCTCTGCACAGCCGGTTTTGAGAAAAAAAAAAAAGAAATGCAACACTGCTAACAGCAGCCTGGACAGTACTGCACACGGATAGATGTGGCCCTAGAAAGGACCGTTGGGGTTCTTGAAGCCTACACTAACTCCTAACACTCTCCCTGCCTAACCCCCACTTCTGTCCCTATTGCAGGGCGCAATGCTCTGCAGATCCAATTTTGGAAAAAAAAAATAAAAATTCTGTGCTAACACAGTACTGCACACTAGTAGATGTGGCCCTAAGAAGGGCCGTTGGGGTTCTTGAAGCCTACACTAACTCCTAACGCTCTCCCTACAGCAGCTCCAGCACGATAGTACTTTCCCTCAGCTAAGTCACAAGGCATGTGTGGCGAGCCGCGGGAGGGGCCGATTTTTATACTCGGGTGACATCTGATCTTTCCAGCCACTCACAGCAGGGGGGTGGTATAGGGCTTGAACGTCACAGGGGGAAGTTGTAATGCCTTCCCTGTCTTTCAATTGGCCAGAAAAGCGCGCTAACGTCTCAGAGAGGAAACTGAAAGTAACCGGAACATCGCGTGGTACTCGTTACGAGTAACGAGCATCCCGAACACCCTAATATTCGCATGAATATCAAGCTCGGACGAGTACGTTCGCTCATCTCTACTCATTATATAATATGTGTTTTTGGTGAGGTTTTATAGCAAATGGGCAACAAACAAAATTGGTCCCCCTGTTTGCCACTTTAAACAGTTTTCCCAGTTTTAGGGCGCGGTCACACGAGCGTAGGCGTATTTACGTTCGCACGTGCGCAGCGTTTAATCGCCGGAAAGAACATTTTTCGGCGATCATGACCAGAGCTAGAAAGCGTATTATCGTTTGTTCCTACTTTGCAAACTATCTTTTCGGCCATCGAATATGCGTTGGCGCGTATTTCGGTCGCATATGTTCCGTTTTTTTTCGGGTTGCCTTTTACGCGCCGTAAAGTCGCCCGTGCGAACGAATACATTGGAAACCAATGCCTCAGATGGTCACGTTTATACGCTTGGGCGCAAAAACGCGCCGTTTATGCGCTCGTGTGAACGCACCCTTAAACTGGTTTTCTGTGAGCCTCTAAAAAAATCTTGCCTCCTTCAGTTGATCCCCATCCTTTTTATTGTGCTTATGCATTTTTTTTTTTTTTGCAATATTGAGATTTTTACCTACTTTCTCCATTATCAGGTACAGGCAGTCATGTACATGATTAATTACTGAACTTTTTGAAATATTTTTCATTTGAAATTGTTGTCCCAAGCTTTTTTTATGCTTGGTGTCTATACATGTGTTGTGCTGCATGCTTTTGCTTTTCCCTCAAAGAGAACCTGTCACCAGGTTAATCATTTGCTGCCTGTACTACAGGCAGGATGAACCTGGATCAGATATGCCCATTTTCTCTATGTATGTTGTATTCTGCAACGCTGCAGCATTTCAGAAAAAAACAATTTAGAAATTGGACATTGAGTTTGGCTCTAGAGTCAAAAAAGTGGGCCATGTCGGGCTCTACCTGCCTGCAGCATGTTGACTGATAGCTATTTCCCTGCAGAGAATCAAGGAAAGAAGCTTCAGTCTTGATGACGCAGGCGGGGAGAACCAGGTACGTCTTACCTCTTTGACTTGAAAACGCATGAAAATGAAACCAATGATTTTCAATGGTTTAATTCTCATTTGCGATGCCTTCACTACACATTCGCAGCGCTAAGAAAAAGCAGTGCCATCGCCCATTGTTTTCAATGGGGCCGGCGGCAGCAGCGCTATCCCTTTTGAAAACATAGGCAGTACATCGCGCTCCCCTCACACAGTTGTGACAGCTATGGCAGGAGACTCCTTTATCCCCGTGGGGACCGCGGGGATGAAGGAACCCTTTGCCATAACTGTGACAGATGTGGCAGAGGTCCGCAAAGCTATGCATTGCTTTCTATGGGGCTAGCGCTGCTGCAGCCCCATTGAAAGCAATGGCTTGCAGGCAAGATCCGCAGCAATAATTTTCGGGGAAGGGCCTAAAATATAACCCCTTTCCCTGTAAATCCTTCCTCAAGCTGTAAAGAAAAAAAAAAAGTAACATACCTAGAAGAGCCATTCGGCTCTTCTCTCCGGCCCCAACAGGCGTCTTCTGGAGGCTAGGGATTGAAAAATCCCTGCCCCCAGAAAGCACTGCCCCTGATTGGCTGAGTGCTGTAACCAATCAGGGGCAGTACCCAGCCATCATTGACAGGTAAGCGCTGCCTGTGATTAGCGATCAGCCAATCACAGGCAGCCCTCAGCAATAAATGAAAAATGTCCTGCACCAGGCTGTTTGAAGTAATAACACAATGTAAATGTATCTTTGATAAGGCCTTTCAGAATTGACAGAGTCCTTATTATACAACATAGCATGTTGATGCGGCTCTTTAAATTTGAATGTGATTACAAAGTCTAATAAATTCATTTTATTTGGCATGGTGTTGTGCAAGTCCTTTTTTTTTTTTATTCAAACATGGAGGAGCACAACATAAAAAAAAGAACATAAGAACTAAACAATACTCATGGGACTTATCAAAGTTCAGCCCATAAAAGGTTAAAGGGGTTGTCCCGCGCCGAAACGGGTTTTTTTTTTTTTCAACCCCCCCCCCGTTCGGCGCGAGACAACCCCGATGCAGGGAGGTAAAGAAAGCTCACCGGAGCGCTTACCTTAATCCCCGCGCTCCGGTGACTTCTCTACTCACCGCTGAAGATGGCCTCTTCCTCCGTGGACCGCAGCTCTTCTGTGCGGTCCACTGCCGATTCCAGCCTCCTGATTGGCTGGAATCGGCACGTGACGGGGCGGAGCTACACGGAGCTACACGGAGCCCCATAGAAGACTGCAGAAGACCCGGACTGCGCAAGCGCGGCTAATTTGGCCATCGGAGGCCAAAAATTAGTCGGCTCCATGGAGACGAGGACGCTAGCAACGGAGCAGGTAAGTATAAAACTTTTTATAACTTCTGTATGGCTCATAATTAATGCACAATGTACATTACAAAGTGCATTATTATGGCCATACAGAAGTGTATAACCCCACTTGCTGCCTCGGGACATCTCCTTTAAATAAATGTACATGTTTAAGGTAGGGTGAGTCTTTCTCACAAAAGTAAGGGTCTCGTGTCCTTTTCCCTCCTTGTTCATACCTCAGACTGAGGTTTGTAGTGACATGGTAGGCCCTAACACTCTCATTCAGGGGTCCTTTGAGAAAATTTGGATACAGGGGCCACTAATGGATTCATTTCGATAGGCATCTGGATGGGAGTTGCAGTGGCTCCTACTGTAGTAGTCCCAGGTATTGGAGGGTGGTATAGTGTGTAGCATAGTGTGGATGTTTCTAGTGGGAAGGAGCTCCAGAAGATGAGCTAACAGTGAAATCAGTATGACTTGCGTTTTATTTGACGTTCCAGACAAAACAAAGCAACGTCCAATACAGTACAATTTTCTTTTACATCAGATTTCAGAGTCTTAGTGACTGGAGATACCACCGTGTAGGTATAGAGTCCAGCAGCACTGACTTGTATAGTAAAGTCCAATTAAGATGGGGAGGAAAAGAAAATGCACAGCCGTATTGGGGTCAATGAACCAAAAAACACCCCAAAGTAATTATTACTAGAGATGAGCGAACGTACTCGGATAAGCACTACTCGTCCGAGTAATGTGCTTTATCCGAGTACCGCTGTTCTTGTCTTGAAAGATTCGGGGAGCGCCGCGGAGCGGGGAGCTGCAGGGGAGAGCCGGGAGGAACGGAGGGGAGATCTTTCTCTCCTTCTCTCCCGTCCGCTCTCCCCTGCTCCCCGCCGCAACTCACCTGTCAGCAGCGGCGCTCCCTGAATCTTTCAAGACGAGCACAGCGGTACTCGGATAAAGCACATTACTCGGACGAGTAGTGCTTATCCGAGTGCGTTTGCTCATCTCTAATTATTACCACTGGAGATACCACCTCACCTCTCTTGTAAATTTTCCCACAACACTCATGCTTCATATCTCGCACCTTTCTCCTTTCCTTGGAATCAGGGAATACACTGTTTCTGGCTGTTCTTTAACCAGCTTTCTGGTACTTTTAGCTTTCTAACTCTTTTAGTTTCTTACTATTCCACCTCTGCTTCACCACTGCACACTCTCTTCAGATCTCTGTACTCCTTAGACTCGCTCAAACTATATCTCAACTGAACTCTCTAGAACTATGCACATGTAATTATAGACTCTGGTTTGGACTTGATGGTTCTCCAGTTACCAATCCGATTTTAGCAGTTTTCAACAAGTTAAACATAATTACACCACACAACAATTATTCTATACCATCTCTGAAACTATGCCAAACTTTTTGCAGTGACAACTTCAGATCACTTCATTTCTGATGCCTTTTCCCGCTGGATGAGGCTCGCAGCGGGATTGCAGACATTAGGAGAGCATTTTTTTTGGGGGGGGGGTTGGAAATACAGATGCTGGACTGGAGAGAACCAATACAACCCTTAAGAGCTAATGGTTTTGCTGCAACATTTTGTAAAAGGTCATGTTCTGGTTCCCGTGTGGTACCAACTTAGTATCTGTTCGCTCTGCAATAATGGGGAGGCATGGGTTCTGGGGCAGGTGCTACAGGTTACAGAAGTGTCTCAGACACTGGCCTGAGGAGTGGGAAGTGATCCTGTGTGGGTGGGCTGAGGATTCGGCTTGAACTGTTTGCCGTCCATGGCTTGGTTTGCCACGTTTTGGGGACATGGCAACAGTCAAACTGGTAAGCACTATTCTTTATATAAACTTGATATGACTGTTGCTTAGCAATGCTTGGCTCTCCCTAGCGGCACTGTTGGCTGAAGCACAGCAACACTGGTAGACTTAACATAGGGACTTTGACCTGGTCTGACAGGTCACTTAATGTATCAAACTCAAATTTTATGATTTTATGGCAATGGTGTAGATGTAACAAATCTAATGGCACAAATCATTCACTGAATTACATGTGAGGCCTGACAAGTGCCTTATATAGTGGGAGGATAATGTTCTTGTTCCTCGCTCCTATACCTCTTTTTATGCACCCCAAGACTTTATTAGCTTTTGCAGCAGCTGACTGGCATTGGTTACTCCAGTTTAGTCTATAATCCACTAGTAGAATCACAGGGGCAGAGCTTTGTCTGACTAAATCAAATTGGAGCCCTTCACAGTGACAGACAGACTAAAATATAACTTTTATTAAAGACTAACATAAAATAATGACTTGGGCTAAGAACAAGACAAACATAAAGACAGAGAATATTACAGTTCGGTGGGTATATGGAGTTATTAGAATCACCCCACCTAGGCTATGATAAAGACGAGACTGAAGAGTCGCTAGTGATGCAACAGATAGTCCGTAATTTAATGAGTAGAATTACGGGTATCAGATATAAGTCTAGGGACACTTTGGTACTGGAGCAAAATTGCTCAAAAAACGTATGGAGATCGCACTGGTTTAATCATCACTTGCGATTAATCAATCCAATGGTCACTAAAGCGGGGCCGCAGTACCTATAAACTATAAGAAGAGTGTCACGCATCAGTGTAGCGACCGTCTGTAACAAAGTGGTCACATTCGGATAGGTTGATGATCACAGGATTTGATAGTTACTTAGCCAATAATATGATTTGAGGAAACCATAAAAGTACCTCAAGTATTTGGCTCAGAGTAGTATCAGTCCATATCATTTGAAAAGAACGGTAAGCTCTCTTTAGTATAAGTATAGCTCAATATGCAACTCATATAACTCAAGAGAGAAGAATGGAAGAACTCTCTTTATGTGAAAGGGTGATTACTGCTCAAGAATAATTACTGCTCGTAGAAATATGATTACTTGCTCAGGAATAATTACTGCTCAACGCGTTTCCCTACTAGGATTGTTGGTAGTTCATCAGGAGCAATTGTATGAGTTATGCCATACGATATGACAGGTTCATTGAGTTGAAGACTGAAGAGAAAGAGAGAGAGAGAAAGTGCCACAATCGTGTCTTGAGACACGAAGGGTTAAATACTTTCTGTCCAATTTTGAGAAAGTGCCACAATCTTGTTTTGGGACACAAAGAGTTAAGAGAAAGTGCCACAATCGTGTTTTGGGACACGAAGGGTTAAATAGTTTCTGTCAGATTTTGAGAAAGTACCACAGTCGTGTTTTGGGACACGAAGGGTTTAAATACTTTCTGTCAGATTTTGAGAAAGTACCACAATCGTGTTTTGGGACATAGAGGGTTATATAATCTCTGTCAAATTTTTGTTGGTGTGGTCATGCAGGCTAGTTAGGAGATGTGCAGGAGATATACTGATTTATAGAGAAATACTGCACATCAACTAACCTCAAAGAATTGAAATGGGATCAGAACTAGAAAGTAGGGGATTATTCAAGACCCATACTTAGTTCATCATCCAATAATCTTTGAACAAGGTCGCTAAATAGCGAAATAATAGCGGTCTGCAACTTGTTCATATAATAAGCTCTATAGATATATAGTAGCCTGGGACTAGTCTATCAAAAAAGAGAGATAGAGTTCCAGGCTACATAGAGCTTTTTTTCAGATCCCTTTCATTCTATCAAGGTCTCTAGGCAGCGCATAGTAGCATAAGCAGAGCAGTGTCTTTGCTGCCTAGATATGAGACCTACATCCAACACACACACATTCAGATAAAATAACAAAAGTGGTAGAGCCTGGAGCTCTGATGGTGAGCTCAGGCATTATGTTTGTGAGCCCAGAGTGCTGCTACTGATATACCAAGAAGCCCTACCCTAAAGGGGGTTGGTGTGGAGAATCAGCCAATCAGATGTTATAGTGGGAGGGGTTAGGACGACTCCACTGATCTAAGGGAAAACAGGGAGAAGAAGTCAGTTTATAATCTGCTGTTTGGCTCAAACTGGGTGTATTAGTGAGGACAAATGTTGCAGCAGCCTCCCTCATAGTCTGATCGACCGTATGTACACATGGATCTTTAAATTTTACTTTAGAAAGATCGCTAACGGCGATCCGTTACTGCGCACGCACGTGCAGCGCTGTGACGTCATCACGTCGGTCATGTGATATGGCACGTCCTGACATTCTGTTGTGTCACATGATCGGCTTCATTCAAAGAAATAGCTTATTAAAAGCAATGTAGATTGCCATGGCAATAGCGGTCATGTGATCTGCACTGCCCAGAAGACACATAAGTGAGACTGGGATGTATATAGTGCAGATTAATTAGATGCTACAGCATAGAATACAGTATACAGAATGCGTTTAGTGAGGATTTATTGGTTGTTAGTTATAAGACACAGAAAGAAATTTATTTAAGTATATATATATATATATATATATATATATATATATATGTACTGTGTGTCGGTAATGGTTATTTTAAGGCTACGTAATGTAGAAAGAGTCATGCATATACTGCATAAATCTAATAATTAGATGGTTTAAAGAACAACCGATGAACGTAGCGTCTTAGATATTGCTCACTTAGCGCAATGACAAGGAAGAATCACATAACATAATAATGGGCTGATTTTTGAATTCCTTTGTAAAACAGCACTCTAAATGCATGATAAAATCAAAATATTGGTATTCTCATAATAGAGCCAATGACTGATAGATGCCGGCTGTATAATCAAAGAGAAGAAAGATTAGCTATAGAGGGATTACAAAAAACAGTTGAAATACATATTCTCATTTAAGCCACTAGGATTAACTGTATTGCTGCCTCTTTGCATAGGAGTTTTTTGTCCGTATCACCGCGACGCCCATGAGTCCTGATAATTTCAATCCCTTGAAATTTCAGTTGTTTTGTTCAGGAATTTCCACATATGGTCTGCTAGGGGGGTCGACTCATGGCGTCTGATGTTCCCTAGGTGATCGAGAATTCTGCGATGAAATTGTCGAATTGTCTTGCCCACATAGTTCATGGGGCAAGAACATGTGGCAAGATAGACTATGTTTTGTGTTCGACAGTTAATGAAGTCTCTGCATGAGTAAACTGTATTAGTAGATGATGACTTAAAAGTATTACCGCGCAGGATAAAAGGGCAAGCGAGGCAGCCCTGGCATGGAAAGCTACCTTGGGGCTTGCTGGAACCAAGCCAAGTAATTTGCCTTTCATTGGGAGAGAGGTGACTTTTCACTAGATGGTCTTTTAAATTATGGCCACGGCGGAATGTTATAGATGGTCTTTCGGGAAGAAAATCATTAAAGGGGTTGTCCCGCGCCGAAACGGGTTTTTTTTTTTTTCAATAGCCCCCCCGTTCGGCGGGAGACAAACCCGATGCAGGGGTTTAAAAAAAACAAAACGGATAGTACTTACCCGAATCCCCGCGCTCTGGTGACTTCTTACTTACCTTGCGAAGATGGCCGCCGGGATCTTCACCCACGGTGGACCGCAGGTCTTCTCCCATGGTGCACCGCGGGCTCTGTGCGTTCCATTGCTGATTCCAGCCTCCTGATTGGCTGGAATCGGCACATGTGACGGGGCGGAGCTACGAGGAGCAGATCTCCGGCACGAGCGGCCCCATTCAGAAGGGAGAAGACCGGACTGCACAAGCGCGTCTAATCGGGCGATTAGACGCTGAAATTAGACGGCACCATGGAGACGGGGACGCTAGCAACGGAACAGGTAAGTGAATAACTTCTGTATGGCTCATAATTAATGCACGATGTACATTACAAAGTGCATTAATATGGCCATACAGAAGTGGATAACCCCACTTGCTTTCGCGGGACAACCCCTTTAAGGTCTTTGTCGCGTTTCAGGATATCCCAATAGTAGTTGAGGATATTCCTTATTTGTATCAAGCAAGTGTCGTAAGTGCCAATAATTCTGGCTTTATTGTCCAAGGAACGGATCTTAGGTTGAAGGAGAGTAGTCCTTTCTTGAGATGATGCAAAGATAAATGCTTGGTCGATGACATTTTTGGGATAATTGCGATTTTTAAAGCGATCATACAATTTTTTACTTTCCATTTCAAAACTCGAATTATCCGAACAATTGCGTCGGAGTCGCAGAAACTGACCTTTTGGTATGCCACGTTTTAATGGTGCAGGATGGAAACTGTCCCAGGTAAGTAAGCTGTTTGTCGCCGTGGACTTACGGAAAAGAGAGGATGTTATCTGTCCCGATGGATCTTTTTTAATTTGGAGATCCAGAAGGGGGAAGCGTAGTGGTATTAATTTCCGAAGTAATCCGAAGATTCAGATCATTATGGTTTAGATGATCAATGAATACCTCAAGGGACGACCGATCGCCATTCCAGAACAGGAGTACATCGTCAATATAACGTATCCACAATGAGATGTTATCTGACCCCATGATGTTATCACTGTTGAAGATCCGTTCCTCCCACCAGCCCAGGTACAGGTTGGCATACGATGGGGCACAAGGAGTCCCCATCGCGGTGCCCCTGAGCTGGTGGAAGTACTTGGCTTCAAACAGGAAAAAATTGTGGTTTAGGATAAATTCAAGGAATTCCAGGACACATTTGTTATGCATATTATATAAAGGTCCTCTTTGATTCAGAAAGAACTCCATCGCCTTAAGACCACCTTGGTGGGGGATGGAGCTATACAACGATTCAATGTCCAGTGAGGCCATAATTGTGTCTGGATTAACAGTAAGGCCATCTAGGGTGCGTAGGACGTCCATAGTGTCCTGGACAAATGATCGTAAAGATGATACAAAGGGTCTAAGTATCCTGTCAACGTATGTGCTCAAGTTCTGGGTAAGGTTATCAACCCCCGAGATGATCGGCCGTCCCCTGAGTGGGTTGAGGCCCTTATGCACTTTAGGAAGTGCGTAAAAGGTAGCTGTAGTCGGTTTTTTGGGATACAGAAATTGATATTCAGTGTTGTCTATGCATCCCAGCTCTAGGGCTTTTTAAAATATTTTTTGTAAGTCACGTGAAAAGCTGTCTGTCGGGTCGTGGGACAACATGCCGTAAGTAGATGTATCACTCAACAGATGTTGGCACATGCCTACGTATTGTTCCCGATCCATTATAACAATATTCCCGCCTTTATCGGCAGCTTTTATGATTATTGCCTTATTGTTTTCAAGATTTTTTAGAGCAAGAGATTCTCCTTTTGTAAGATTAGGGCGGGTAAATTTTGAAGGGTTCAATGCTTTTAATTCTTTAAGGACTAATTTTTCGAATATGTCTATTTCTGGACTATTTAAAGATGGTGGATTCGCTCGACTGGTCGGTTTGAGATTTGTAAAGGGTCCAGTTCCAATAGGTCTTAGATTTTCATCTTCCAGGGCTTCTAGAGCTTGAATAGCTGGCAAGTCAACAAGATCCAAACCAAGCTCTTTCATTTCCTCTCTTTCTTTGATAATAAAGTGTTTCCTCCAACGTAATTTTCGAGTGAAGAGGGAAATGTCCTTCGTCCACACGAACGGATCAAAGCGGGTCGTGGGGATGAAGGACAGCCCCCACTCCAATAGTTCTGTCTCTTGTTTATTAAGATGATATCCTGACAGATTGACAATTTGTAACTTGTCCTCAATTGGAGGACCATTGGAGTTAGAAAGATCTAAACCTAAAGAACTTCCTTGATTGGCCGAGATCGGAATATCAGAGAGAACTGAGGGATGATGGGTCACAGTATTACTTATAGTCATTGTTGGCCTGTTATATCTCGTCTCCCCCGTAAAAAATAGTGGGAAATTGAAGGTTCGGAGAAATTCCCCTCTGCTGCTCTTCTGCCTCTACCCCTACCTCTAATGCGTGGGGTGAATCGGTTTCGATTCTTTCGTTGGTATGGGTGATTGGAGGACGTATAGTCGCTTTCTGATAGTTCTTGTTCGTAAGAACTGATATCAGTCTCCGATCTGGAGTTTTGTTCAGTATATGCGCGATTCTCCTTGAAATCCAGGAGATCATGGCTAAATTGAAGGTGTTTTCTTTCTTTTATCTGATTCGTGAATTTTTCGATATTTGAATGCAGAATTTTTTCTTTGTTTGTAAATTCCGGATCAGACTGAAAGCGTTTTACAGACTCTATCTGGTCCTTCAACCGTTTTTGGTTATGTGCTAGGGTGGATTTTTCCTCCTCCAATAGGAGATTAATCAGGCGTAATGACGACTGCGTAGATTCCAATTCCCATTTCTTTAAGAATTCGGGATTTTGGAGTCTTTTAGGAGGTCGTATGGGGTTACGTAGACCTCTCGGAACGATTTGGGTTTCTGCGTACTTCTGAAGTCCCTGAACCTCCCACCAGTTACGAACGTATTCTCTATAATAGGTGGTTAGATCCTTAAAGCTTTTTTGCATTGAACTATCCTTTGATTGTGCCCTATATTCTCCCTCTGAGAATACAGAACCGGCATCGGTGAGCCAAAGTGCAGAATTTAGATCTTTCGATAGAAAACCTGCCATAGAAACAGACTAGAGAATCACAGGGGCAGAGCTTTGTCTGACTAAATCAAATTGGAGCCCTTCACAGTGACAGACAGACTAAAAGTAAAATTTAAAGATCCATGTGTACATACGGGCGATCAGACTATGAGGGAGGCTGCTGCAACATTTGTCCTCACTAATACACCCAGTTTGAGCCAAACAGCAGATTATAAACTGACTTCTTTTCCCTGTTTTCCCTTAGATCAGTGGAGTCGTCCTAACCCCTCCCACTATAACATCTGATTGGCTGATTCTCCACACCAACCCCCTTTAGGGTAGGGCTTCTTGGTATATCAGTAGCAGCACTCTGGGCTCACAAACATAATGCCTGAGCTCACCATCAGAGCTCCAGGCTCTACCACTTTTGTTATTTTATCTGAATGTGTGTGTGTTGGATCTAGGTCTCATATCTAGGCAGCAAAGACACTGCTCTGCTTATGCTACTATGCGCTGCCTAGAGACCTTGATAGAATGAAAGGGATCTGAAAAAAAGCTCTATGTAGCCTGGAACTCTATCTCTCTTTTTTGATAGACTAGTCCCAGGCTACTATATATCTATAGAGCTTATTATATGAACAAGTTGCAGACCGCTATTATTTCGCTATTTAGCGACCTTGTTCAAAGATTATTGGATGATGAACTAAGTATGGGTCTTGAATAATCCCCTACTTTCTAGTTCTGATCCCATTTCAATTCTTTGAGGTTAGTTGATGTGCAGTATTTCTCTATAAATCAATATATCTCCTGCACATCTCCTAACTAGCCTGCATGACCACACCAACAAAAATTTGACAGAGATTATATAACCCTCTATGTCCCAAAACACGATTGTGGTACTTTCTCAAAATCTGACAGAAAGTATTTAACCCTTCGTGTCCCAAAACACGATTGTGGCACTTTCTCTTAACTCTTTGTGTCCCAAAACAAGATTGTGGCACTTTCTCAAAATTGGACAGAAAGTATTTAACCCTTCGTGTCTCAAAACACGATTGTGGCACTTTCTCTCTCTCTCTTTCTCTTGAGTCTTCAACTCAATGAACCTGTCATATCGTATGGCATAACTCATACAATTGCTCCTGATGAACTACCAACAATCCTAGTAGGGAAACGCGTTGAGCAGTAATTATTCCTGAGCAAGTAATCATATTTCTACGAGCAGTAATTATTCTTGAGCAGTAATCACCCTTTCACATAATGAGAGTTCTTTCATTCTTCTCTCTTGAGTTATATGAGTTACATATTGAGCTATACTTATACTAAAGAGAGCTTACCGTTCTTTCCAAATGATATGGACTGATACTACTCTGAGCCAAATACTTGAGGTACTTTTATGGTTTCCTCAAATCATATTATTGGCTAAGTAACTATCAAATCCTGTAATCATCAACCTATCCGAATGTGACCACTTTGTTATAGACGGTCGCTACACTGATGCGTAACACTTTTCTTATAGTTTATAGGTACTGCGGCCCCGCTTTAGTGACCATTGGATTGATTAATCGCAAGTGATGATTAAACCAGTGCGATCTCCATACGTTTTTTGAGCAATTTTGCTCCAGTACCAAAGTGTCCCTAGACTTATATCTGATACCCGTAATTCTACTCATTAAATTACGGACTATCTGTTGCATCACTAGCGACTCTTCAGTCTCGTCTTTATCATAGCCTAGGTGGGGTGATTCTAATAACTCCATATACCCACCGAACTGTAATATTCTCTGTCTTTATGTTTGTCTTGTTCTTAGCCCAAGTCATTATTTTATGTTAGTCTTGAATAAAAGTTATATTTTAGTCTGTCTGTCACTGTGAAATAATCCACTAGTACCCCCAGGTCTTTTTCCATATCACTTTTCCCTAGCAGTACCCCATTTAGTGTATATTGGTGACATCTGTTTCTCCTGCCCATGTGCATAACCTTACATTTATCAACATTGAACTTCATTTGCCATTTTTCTGCCCAAGCTCCCAGCTTATCTTGGTCTGTTTGTAGCCGTACATTGTCCTCCGTTGCATTGATTATATTGTATAATTTTGTGTCATCTGCAAATATTGATATTTTGGTGTGCAGTCCCTCTATCAGGTCGTTAATAAATATATTGAACAGAATGGGGCCTAATACTGAACCCTGTGGCACCCCGCTAGAGACAGTGGCCCAATCAGAGTACGAACCATTTATTACCACCCTCTGCTTTCTATCATTGAGCCAATTCTTTACCCAGATACACACGTTTTCACCCAATCCGAGCTGTCATTTTATATCAGCCTATTATGCGGCATGGTGTCAAATGCTTTAGAGAAGTCCAGATATACGAGATCAATAGACTCTCCCAGGTCCAGCCTAGAGCTTACTTCGTTTTTCAGTAACAGTTTGCCACAGGATCTAGTAAGAAGGGGTAGGAACTTGTAATCTCCTGCAGTGTGTAAAAAGTTGGGATGTCGTCTTTAGCACATAATTTCATGCGGTTATGGTGCACAACTTTAGAAACCCTGGTTTTCTGGACTTCATATACATCTGTATCTGGATAGGGTATAGCTGTGATGGTATAGTGTTCTGGATCCCATAAAGAATCAAGTTTTCCTGAGCGCTGGAACTTTTTAAACCATACTTTGTCTCCAACTTGAAAGGGTTTGGCTTGTGCATGAAGATGGTAATCATTCTGTTGTCTCTGACGAACTTCATCCATATGCTGACCTACGTATCTGACAATTAAATTCCATACATCTGCAGTTGGAGCTGTTAAGTCCTGCCATCTATTCAGGTTTCTCTTCTATGTAATAATGCAGATGAGTGTGTAGAAATAACGGGTAGCCTCTTTATATAAACATCTACATGTAACTTCTTGATTGCAGGTTGGATTGCTATTCCCTAGCTACAGTTCTCTTGGTGATTCTCATAACCAGCATCTTGGTGAAGTATAGAAAGATGTTGATACAGAGGTCGGAGCTTCCTCCTGGACCAACTCCTCTTCCCATCATTGGTAGTCTACACAAGATGAACTTCAATGATATAGTGAAGTCCTTCCAGAATGTGAGTAAAGCGGGAAGCACATAGTAACTAGAGATGAGCGAGCACCAAAATGCTCGGGTGCTCGTTACTCGGGACGAAATTATCGCGATGCTCGAGGGTTAATTTCGAGTAACGAACCCCATTGAAGTCAATGGGCGACCCGAGCATTTTTGTATATCGCCGATGCTCGCTAAGGTTTTCATTTGTGAAAATCGGGGCAATTCAAGAAAGTGATGGGAACGACACAGCACGGATAGGGCAGGCGAGAAGCTACATGTTGGGCTGCATCTCACATTCACAGGTCCCACTATTAAGCCACAATACCGGCAAGAGTAGGGCCCCCCTCCCAACAACTGTTACTTCTGAAAAGCCCTTATTAGCAATGCATACCTTAGCTAAGCACCACACTACCTCCAACAAAGCACAATCACTGCCTGCATGACACTCCGCTGCCACTTCTCCTGGGTTACATGCTGCCCCCCCCCGCGCACAACGCAGTGTCCACAGCGCACACCAAAGTGTCCCTGCGCAGCCTTCAGCTGCCCTCATGCCACACCACCCTCATGTCTATTTATTAGTGCGTCTGCCAGAGGAACCGCAGGCACACACTGCAGAGGGTTGGCACGGCTAGGCAGCGACCCTCTTTAAAAGGGGCGGGGCGATAGCCCACAATGCTGTGCAGAAGCAATGAGAAATCCAATCCTGTGCCACCTCCATCTGGAGCTGCACATGTGGGCATAGCAATGGGGAACCTATGTGCCACACACTATTCATTCTGTCAAGGTGTCTGCATGCCCCAGTCAGACCGCGTTTTTTTATAAATAGTCACAGGCAGGTATAACTCCGCAATGGGAATTCCGTGTGCACCCACAGCATGGGTGGCTCCCTGGAACCCACCGGCGGTACATAAATATATCCCATTGCATTGCCCATCACAGCTGAGGTAACGTCGTGCTTAATGCAGGTGGGCTTCGGCCCACACTGCATGCCCCAGTCAGACTGGGGTTCTTTAGAAGTGGACACATGCAGTTACAACTCCGTGTGGACCGACAGCATGGGTGGGTGCCAGGAAGCCACCGGCGGTACATAAATATATCCCATTGCATTGCCCAACACAGCTGATGTAACGTCAGCTGTAATGCAGGTGGGCTAAAAAGTAATTGGATTACACTGTAGGCGAGGGCCCCCAAAAATTGGTGTACCAACAGTACTAATGTACCTGAGAAAAATTGCCCATGTCCAACCAAGAGGGCAGGTGAAACCCATTAATCGCTTTGGTTAATGTGGCTTAATTGGTAACTAGGCCTGGAGGCAGCCCAGTTAGAATAAAAATTGGTTGAGGTGAAAGTTTCAACGCTTTAATGAGCATTGAAACGTATAAAAATTGTTTACAAAAATTATATGACTGAGCCTTGTGGGCCTAAGAAAAATTGCCCGTTCGGCGTGATTATCTGAGGTTTCAGGAGGAGGAGCAGGAGGAGGAGGAGGAATATTATACACAGATTGATGAAGCAAAAAGGTCCCCGTTTTTGATCGTGATAAAGAACGATGCTTCCATCCGCGGGTGCAGCCTACGTATTGCTTAGGTATCGCTGCTGTCTGCTGGTGAAGAAGAGAAATCTGGGGAAATCCAGGCTTTGTTCATATTGATGAGTGTAAGCCTGTCGGCACTGTCGGTTGACAGGCGGGTACGCTTATCCGTGATGATTCCCCCAGCCGCACTAAACCCCCTCTCTGACAAGACGCTAGCCGCAGGACAAGCAAGCACCTCCAGGGCATACAGCGCGAGTTCAGGCCACGTGTCCAGCTTCGACACCCAGTAGTTGTAGGGGGCAGAGGCGTCACCGAGGACGGTCGTGCGATCGGCTACATACTCCCTCACCATCCTTTTACAGTGCTCCCGACAACTCAGCCTTGACTGGGGAGCGGTGACACAGTCTTGCTGGGGAGCCAGAAAGCTGGCAAAGGCCTTGGATAATGGTCCCCTGCCTGTGCTGTACATGCTGCCTGATCTCTGCGCCTCCCCTGCTACCTGGCCCTCGGAACTGCGCCTTCGGCCACTAGCGCTGTCGGATGGGAAGTTTACCATCAGTTTGTCCACCAGCGCCCTGTGGTATAGCATCATTCTGGAACCCCTTTCCTCTTCGGGAATGAGAGTGGAAAGGTTCTCCTTATACCGTGGGTCGAGCAGTGTGTACACCCAGTAATCCGTAGTGGCCAGAATGCGTGTAACGCGAGGGTCACGAGAAAGGCATCCTAACATGAAGTCAGCCATGTGTGCCAGGGTACCAGTACGCAACACATTGCTGTCCTCACTAGGAAGATCACTTTCAGGATCCTCCTCCTCCTCCTCCTGCCATACACGCTGAAAGGATGACAGGCAAGCAGCATGTGTACCCTCAGCAGTGGGCCAAGCTGTCTCTTCCCCCTCCTCCTCATGCTCCTCCCCCTCCTCCTCCTCCTCCTCAACGCGCTGAGATATAGACAGGAGGATGCTGTGACTATCCAGCGACATACTGTCTTCCCCCGCCTCCGTTTCCGAGTGCAAAGCGTCTGCCTTTATGCTTTGCAGAGAACTTCTCAAGAGGCATAGCAGAGGAATGGTGACGCTAATGATTGCAGCATCCCCGCTCAGCATCTGGGTAGACTCCTCAAAGTTTCCAAGGACCTGACAGATGTCTGCCAACCAGGCCCACTCTTCTGTAAAGAATTGAGGAGGCTGACTCCCACTACGCCGCCCATGTTGGAGTTGGTATTCCACAATAGCTCTACGCTGCTCATAGAGCCTGGCCAACATGTGGAGCGTAGAGTTCCACCGTGTGGGCACGTCGCACAGCAATCGGTGCACTGGCAGATTAAACCGATGTTGCAGGGTCCGCAGGGTGGCAGCGTGCGTGTGGAATTTGCGGAAATGTGCGCAGAGCTGGCGCACCTTTCCGAGCAGGTATGACAAGTGGGGGTAGCTTTTCAGAAAGCGCTGAACCACCAAATTAAAGACATGGGCCAGGCATGGCACGTGCGTGAGGCTGCCGAGCTGCAGAGCCGCCACCAGGTTACGGCCGTTGTCACACACGACCATGCCCGGTTGGAGGCTCAGCGGCGCAAGCCAGCGGTCGGTCTGCTCTGTCAGACCCTACAGCAGTTCGTGGGCCGTGTGGCTCTTCTCTCCTAAGCTGAGTAGTTTCAGCACGGCCTGCTGACGCTTGCCCACCGCTGTGCTGCCACGCCGCGTGACACCGACTGCTGGCGACATGCTGCTGCTGACACATCTTGATTGCGAGACAGAGGTTGCGTAGGAGGAGGGTGGTTTAGTGGAGGAAGCATACACCCCGCAGATACCACCACCGAGCTGGGGCACGCAATTCGGGGGGTGGGTAGGACGTGAGCGGTCCCAGGCTCTGACTCTGTCCCAGCCTCCACTAAATTCACCCAATGTGCCGTCAGGGAGATATAGTGGCCCTGCCCGCCTGTGCTTGTCCACGTGTCTGTTGTTAAGTGGACCTTGGCAGTAACCGCGTTGGTGAGGGCACGTACAATGTTGCGGGAGATCTGGTCGTGCAGGCCTGGGACGGCACATCCGGAAAAGTAGTGGCGACTGGGAACCGAGTAGCGCGGGGCCGCCGCCGCCATCATGCTTTTGAAAGCCTCCGTTTCCACAAGCCTATACGGCAGCATCTCTAGGCTGATCAATTTTGCAATGTGCACGTTTAACGCTTGAGCGTGCGGGTGCGTGGCGTCGTATTTGCGCTTGCGCTCAAACTGTGGTGCTAGCGATGTCTGGACGCTACGCTGAGAGACATTGCTGGATGGGGCCGAGGACAGCGGAGGTGAGGGTGTGGGTGCAGGCCAGGAGACGGTACTGCCTGTGTCCTGAGAGGGGGGTTGGATCTCAGTGGCAGGTTGGGGCACAGGGGGAGAGGCAGTGGTGCAAACCGGAGGTGGTGAACGGGCATCGTCCCACCTTGTGGGGTGCTTGGCCATCATATGCCTGCGCATGCTGGTGGTGGTGCCTCCCCAGCTGATCTTGGCGCGACAAAGGTTGCACACCACTGTTCGTCTGTCGTCAGGCGTCTCTGTGAAAAACTGCCACACCGTAGAGCACCTTGACCTCTGCAGGGTGGCAAGGCGCGAGGGGCCGCTTTGGGAACCAGTTGGTGGATTATTCGGTCTGGCCCTGCCTCTACCCCTGGCCACCGCATTGGCTCGGCCTGTGCCCACACCCTGACTTGGGCCTCCGCGTCCTCGCCCGCCTCCACGTCCTATAGGCCTACCCCTACCCCTCAGCATGGTGTATTAGCAGTAGTGCAGAAACAGAACGCTGTAATTAAATGTGCCGCTTATTGGCCTGTGGTTGGAGGCTGACTTCGTTTACGGAACCCCAGGAAATAATTTGGCGCGCGCCTGCTGTAACACTTAGCTGGCTGCATATTTATTTGGAGAACTACTACCCCCAGCAGACACGGACCCAGAACACTGAGCACAGTGACAGGCAGGCCAAATAGATTTTTTTCAAATATTTTTTTGAAAAGGACCACTGCGTATATTCAATCTATAATATATGTCTTCTGGCCCTGCCTACACAATTCTGTTCCTGGACTGTGTCACGGAACTGCAGTGTTGCACTGTTATTAACTGCAACAGACCGGTGATTTCAGAGCCAGGAAATAATTTGGCGCAAGCCTGCTGTAACACTTAGCTGGCTGCGTATTTATTTGGAGAACTACTACCCCCAGCAGACACGGACCCAGAACACTGAGCACAGTGACAGGCAGGCCAAATAGATTTTTTTTCAATATTTTTTTGAAAAGGACCACTGCGTATATTCAATCTATAATATATGTCTTCTGGCCCTGCCTACACAATTCTGTTCCTGGACTGTGTCACGGAACTGCAGTGTTGCACTGTTATTAACTGCAACAGACCGGTGATTTCAGAGCCAGGAAATAATTTGGCGCAAGCCTGCTGTAACACTTAGCTGGCTGCGTATTTATTTGGAGAACTACTACCCCCAGCAGACACGGACCCAGAACACTGCGCACAGTGACAGGCAGGCCAAATAGATTTTTTTTTCAATATTTTTTTCAAAAGGACCACTGCGTATATTCAATCTATAATATATGTCTTCTGGCCCTGCCTACACAATTCTGTCCCTGGAGTATTACTGCAGGGCGCAATGCTCTGCAAGGCCGATATACCAAAAAAAAAAAAAAAAAAGTGCAACACTGCTAAAAGCAGCCTCCACACTACTGCACACGGTTAGATGTGGCCCTAAGAAGGACCGTTGGGGTTCTTGAAGCCTACAATAACTCCTAACACTCTCCCTGCCTCCACACTTCTGTCCCTGGACTATTACTGCAGGGCGCAATGCTCTGCACGGCCGATATACCAAAAAAAAAAAATGTGCAACACTGCTAAAAGCAGCCTCCATACTACTGCACATGGTTAGATGTGGCCCTAAGAAGGACTGTTGGGGTTCTTGAAGCCTACACTAACTCCTAACACTCTCCCCACAGCAGCTCCAACACGATACCACTGTCCCTCAGCTATGTCACAACGCATCTGAGGCGAGCCGTGGGAGGGGCCGATTTTTATACTCGGGTGACACCTGATCTCCCCAGCCACTCACTGCAGGGGGGTGGTATAGGGCTTGAACGTCGCAGGGGGAAGTTGTAATGCCTTCCCTGTCTTTCAATTGGCCAGAAAAGCGCGCTAACGTCTCAGAGATAAAAGTGAAAGTAACCCGAACATCACATGGTACTCGTTACGAGTAACGAGCATCCCGAACACGCTAATACTCGAACGAGTATCAACCTCGGACGAGTACGTTCGCTCATCTCTAGTCGTGCAGGGCTGGGACGGCACATCGGGAAAAGTAGTGGCAACTGGGAACCGAGTAGCGCGGGGCCGCCGCCGCCATCATGCTTTTGAAAGCCTCTGTTTCCACAAGCCTATACGGCAGCATCTCCAGGCTGATCAATTTGGCAATGTGCACGTTTAACGCTTGAGCGTGCGGGTGCGTGGCGGCGTATTTGCACTCGCGCTCAAACAGTGGCGCTAGCGACGTCTGGATGCTGCGCTGAGAGACATTGCTGGATGGGGCCGAGGACAGCGGAGGTGAGGGTGTGGGTGCAGGCCAGGAGATGGTAGTGCCTGTGTCCTCAGAGGGGGGTTGGATCTCAGTGGCAGGTTGGGGCACAGGGGGAGAGGCAGTGGTGCAAACCGAAGGTGGTGAACGGCCTTCGTCCTACCTTGTGGGGTGCTTGGCCATCATATGCCTGCACATGCTGGTCGTGGTGGCTCCCCAGCTGATCTTGGCGCGACAAAGGTTGCACACCACAGTTCGTCGGTCGTCAGGCGTCTCTGTGAAAAACTGCCACACCGTAGAGCACCTTGACCTCTGCAGGGTGGCATGGCGCGAGGGGGCGCTTTGGGAAACAGTTGGTGGATTATTCGGTCTGGCCCTGCCTCTATCCCTGGCCACCGCACTGGCTCGGCCTGTGCCCACACCCTGACTTGGGCCTCCGCGTCCTCGCCTGCGTCCACGTCCTCTAGGCCTACCCCTACCCCTCAGCATGGTGTATTACCAGTAGTGCAGAAACAGAACGCTGTAATTAAATGTGCCGCTTATTGGCCTGTGGTTGGAGGCTGACTTCGCTTACGGAACGCCAGGAAATAATTTTGCGCAAGCCTGCTGTAACACTTAGCTGCCTACGTATGAATTAGGAGGACAACTACACCCAGCACAGACCCAGTACGCTGAGGACAGTCACAGGCAGCCCAAATAGATTTTTTTTCCCCAAATGTTTTTGCTAAGGCCCACTGCCTATATACACTGTATATGTCTTCTGTCCCTGCGTCACCACTACTGGCCCTGGAGTATGTCAAATAACTGCAGAGTGTTGCACTGTGGACTGGAATACAGCGGTGATTTAACAGCCAACACAGAGCCAGGAAATAATTTTGCGCAAGCCTGCTGTAACACTTAGCTGGCTGCGTATGAATTAGGAGGACAACTACACCCAGCACAGACCCAGTACACTGAGGACAGTCACAGGCAGCCCAAATAGATTTTTTTCCACAAATGTTTTTGCTAAGGCTCACTGCCTATCTATATATATAAAATTGAATGTATGTCTGTATGCGTGCGTGCGTGTCTGTCTGTCTGTTTGTCCTTTATGCGCTACTACACCATTCATCCGATCGCCATGAAACTTTGGGAAGTTGTTAAGTACACTCCTGGGAAGATTATAGGCATAGTACAACTATCTTACGATAAACGGCGCGCGCGGGCGCGCGAGCGTCGTCGAAAGTTACGCCCCCCCCCCACGTAGATCGTTTGATTTCCATCACTGGATGTCTGACAGCTAAAGCTGCATTGTGATGTCATTAAGGCTCTATTATAACACGTACAGAGCCACGTAGATCGTTCGATTTCCATCATTGCCACTAATTCTCTCACTTCCCGATGTCGTAGAAACATGAAATTTGGCACGAGCATTGACTATGTCATAAATAGGAAAAGGTAATGGGTCCCAACTCGATTATTCAATTCTATGCGCAAAAGAATTAGCGTCCAAATTTTACGTACGGAATCTAATTTTCTCGCTTCCCAAGGTCATAAAAACTCGAAATTTGGCGTGAGCATTGATTATGTCATAAATAGTAAAAGCTAATGGGTCCCAACTCCATTATTCAATTCTATGCGCCAAAGAATTGGCGTCCAAATTTTACGTGCGGAATCTAATTTTCTCGCTTCCCAATGTCATAGAAACTCAAAATTTGGTGTGAGCATTGATTATGTCATAAATAGTAAAAGCTAATGGGTCCCAACTCCATTATTCAATTCTATGCGCAAAAGAATTAGCGTCCAAATTTTACGTACGGAATGTAATTTTCTCACTTTCCGGTGTCATAGAAACGTGAAATTTGGCACGAGCATTGATTATGTCATAAATAGGAAAAGCTAATGGGTCCCAACTCGATTATTCAATTCTATGCGCAAAAGAATTAGCGTCCAAATTTTACGTACGGAATCTAATTTTCTCACATAGAAACTTGAAATTTGGCACGGGCATTGAATATGTCACAAATAGGAAACGCTAATGGGTCCCAACTCGATTATTCAATTCTATGCGCAAAAGAATTAGCGTCCAAATTTTACGTACGGAATCTAATTTTCTCGCTTCCCAATGTCATAGAAACTCGAAATTTGGCACGAGCATTGAATATGTCATAAATAGGAAAAGCTAATGGGTCCCAACTCGATTATTCAATTCTATGCGCAAAAGAATTAGCGTCCAAATTTTACGTACGGAATCTAATTTTCTCACATAGAAACTTGAAATTTGGCACGGGCATTGAATATGTCACAAATAGGAAACGCTAATGGGTCCCAACTCGATTATTCAATTCTATGCGCAAAAGAATTAGCGTCCAAATTTTACGTACGGAATCTAATTTTCTCGCTTCCCAATGTCATAGAAACTCGAAATTTGGCACGAGCATTGAATATGTCATAAATAGGAAATGCTAATGGGTCCCAACTCGATTATTTAATTCTAGGCGCAAAAGAATTGGCGTCCAAATTTTACGTACGGAATCTAATTTTCTCACTTCCCGATGTAATAGAAACTTGAAATTTGGCACGAGCATTGATTATGTCATAAATAGGAAAAGTTAATGGGAAGTTGTTGCGTACACTCCTAGGAAGATTACTGGCATAGTACAACTATCCTGCGATGGGTGGCGCGCGTGCGAGCGTCGTCGACAGTTATGCCCCCCCAGACAAAGATCGTTTGATTTCCATCTCAAGCACAAAAGCAAAAGGCATTACGAGCAACGGGATGCGTGTTCAACTACAAAATGATGCATCCACCGAACATATCACAAGACAATTCTAGGATATTGAGAATGCTGAGGTAAAATAAAAGCTGTGCTGTGATTGGTTGCTATATATTATACCGCTGAGGTAAAATGAATGCTGCGCTGTGATTTGTTGCTATTTTTTATATTGTTGAGGCAGAATAAAAGTTTCACTGTGATTGGTTGTTATTAGAGATGAGCGAACGTACTCGTCCGAGCTTGATATTCGTGCGAATATTACGGTGTTCGGGATGCTCGTTACTCGTAACGAATACCATGCGGTGTTCCGGTTACTTTAAGTTTCCTCTCTGAGACGTTAGCGCGCTTTTCTGGCCAATTGAAAGACAGGGAAGGCATTGCAACTTCCCCCTGTGACCTTCAAGCCCTATACCACCCCCCTGCTGTGAGTGGCTGGGGCGATCAGATGTCACCCGAGTATAAAAGTCGGCCCCTCCCGCGGCTCGCCTCAGATGTCTTGTGAGTTAGCTGAGGGAAAGTGCTGTTCTATTGGAGTTGCTGTAGGGAGAGTATTTGTAGTGAGTGTAGGCTTCAAGAACCCCAACGGTCCTTCTTAGGGCCACATCTACGTGTGTGCAGGCTGCTGTTAGCAGTGGAGAAATTTATTTTTTTCCTCAAAATCGGCAGTGCAGAGCATTGCACCCGGTATTAGGGACAGAAGTGGTGCTTAGGCAGGGAGAGTGTTAGGAGTGAGTGTAGCCTTCAAGAACCTCAACGGTCCTTTCTAGGGCCACATTTAACTGTGTGGAGTACTGTGCAGGCTGCTGTTAGCTGTGTTGCTTTTTTTTTCTTCTCAAAATCGGCGGTGCAGAGCATTGCACCCTCCATTGATACTACAGGCACAGAATTGTGTAGGCAGGGCCACAACACAGTTATTAGTCATTGAATAGACGCAGTGGGCCTTTTCTTTTTTAACAAAAGGGAAAAAAGTATATTTGCCCTGCCTCTGTCAGTCCTAAGGTCTCTGGGTACGTGTGTGCTTCGTGGAGAACGTAAAAAAATCAGACGCAACCAGCTACGGTTGAGTGCAGCCTTGCGCCAATTTCTTTCCTGCCTGGGAAATACCTGCTCTGCCACAGTTAATAACTCTGCAACAGTAAAGTTCTGTGACACTTTTACAGGGCCGCAACACAGTTATATTAGTCATTGAATAGACGCAGTGGGCCTTTTCTTTTTTAACAAAAGGGAAAAAAGTATATTTGCCCTGCCTCTGTCAGTCCTAAGGGTTCTGGGTACGTGTGTGCTGCGTGGAGAACGTAAAAAAATCAGACGCAACCAGCTACGGTTGAGTGCAGCCTTGCGCCAATTTCTTTCCTGCCTGGGAAATACCTGCTCTGCCACAGTTAATAACTCTGCAACAGTAAAGTTCTGTGACACTTTTGCAGGGCCGCAACACAGTTATTAAACTTATTATTCATTCACTAGAGGCAGTGGGCCTTTCCTTTTTAAAAAAAGTTAAAAAATTATATTTGGCCTGCAGGCTTGCGCCAATTTCTTTCCTGCCTGTGAAATCAAATCACTGGTAATACAGCATGCTGAGGGGTAGGGGTAGGCCTAGAGGACGTGGACGCGGCCGATGACGCGGAGGGCCAAGTGAGGGTGTGGGCACAGGCCGAGCCAGTGCAGTGGCCAGGGGTAGAGGCAGGGCCAGACCGAATAATCCACCAACTGTTTCCCAAAGCGCCCCCTCGCGCCTTACCACCCTGCACCGGTCAAGGTGCTCTACGGTGTGGCAGTTTTTCACAGAGACGCCTGACGACCGACGAACAGTGGTGTGCAACCTTTGTCGCGCCAAGATCAGCTGGGGAGGCACCACCAACAGCATGCGCAGGCATATGATGGCCAAGCACCCCACAAGGTGGGACGATGCCCGTTCACCGCCTCCGGTTTGCACCACTACCTCTCCCCCTGTGCCCCAACCTGCCACTGAGATCCAACCCCCCTCTCAGGACACAGGCACTACCGTCTCCTGGCCTGCACCCACACCCTCACCTCCGCTGTCCTCGGCCCCATCCAGCAATGTCTCTCAGCGTAGCGTCCAGACGTCGCTAGTGCCACTGTTTGAGTGCAAGCGCATGTACGACGCCACGCACCCGCACGCTCAAGCGTTAAACGTGCACATTGCAAAATTGATCAGCCTAGAGATGCTGCCGTATAGGCTTGTGGAAACGGAGGCTTTCAAAAGCATGATGGCGGCGGCTGCCCTGCGCTACTCGGTTCCCAGTCGCCACTACTTTTCCCGATGTGCCGTCCCAGGCCTGCACGACCATGTCTCCCGCATCATTGTACGCGCCCTCACCAACGCGGTTACTGCCAAGGTCCACTTAACAACAGACACGTGGACAAGCACAGGCGGGCAGGGCCACTATATCTCCCTGACGGCACATTGGGTGAATTTAGTGGAGGCTGGGACAGAGTCAGAGCCTGGGACCGCTCACGTCCTACCCACCCCCAGAATTGCGGGCCACAGCTCGGTGGTGGTATCTGCGGCGGTGTATGTTTCCTCCACTAAAGCACCTTCCTCCTCCTCCTCCTCCAACGCAACCTCTGTCTCGCAATCAAGATGTGTCAGCAGCACGTCGCCAGCAGTCGGTGTCACGCGGCGTGGCAGCACAGCGGTGGGCAAGCGTCAGCAGGCCGTGCTGAAACTACTCAGCTTAGGAGAGAAGAGGCACACGGCCCACGAACTGCTGCAGGGTCTGACAGAGCAGACCGACCACTGGCTTGCGCCGCTGAACCTCCAACCGGGCATGGTCGTGTGTGACAACGGCCGTAAGCTGGTGGCGGCTCTGCAGCTCGGCAGCCTCACGCACGTGCCATGCCTGACCCATGTCTTTAATTTGGTGGTTCAGCGCTTTCTGAAAAGCTACCCCCACTTGTCATACCTGCTCGGAAAGGTGCGCCAGCTCTGCGCACATTTCCGCAAATCCCACACGCACGCTGCCACCCTGTGGACACTGCAACATAGGTTTAATCTGCCAGTGCACCGACTGCTGTGCGACGTGCCCACACAGTGGAACTCTACGCTCCACATGTTGGCCAGACTCTATGAGCAGCGTAGAGCTATAGTGGAATACCAACTCCAACTTGCGCGGCGCAGTGGGAGTCAGCCTCCTCAATTATTTACAGAAGAGTGGCCCTGGTTGGCAGCCATCTGCCAGGTCCTTGGAAAATTTGAGGAGTCTACCCAGGTGGTGAGCGGCGATGCTGCAATCATTAGCGTCACCATTCCTCTGCTATGCATCTTGAGAAGTTCCCTGCAAAGCATAAAGGCAGACGCTTTGCGCTCGGAAACAGAGCCGGGGGAAGACAGTATGTCGCTGGATAGTCAGAGCACCCTCCTGTCTATATCTCAGCGCGTTCAGGAGGAGGAGGAGGAGCATGAGGAGCTTGGCCCACTGCTGACGGTACCCATGCTGCTTGCCTGTCATCCTTTCAGTGTGTATGGCCTGTATGGCGTGTATGGCCTGAGGAGGAGGAGGAGGAGGAGGAGGATCCTGAAAGTGATCTTCCTAGTGCGGATAGCCATGTGTTGCGTACAGGTACCCTGGCACACATGGCTGACTTCATGTTAGGATGCCTTTCTCGTGACCCTCGCGTTACACACATTCTGGCCACTACGGATTACTGGGTGTACACACTGCTCGACCCACGCTATAAGGAGAGCCTTTGCACTCTCATTCCCGAAGAGGAAAGGGGTTCGAGAATGATGCTATACCACAGGGCGCTGGTGGACAAACTGATGGTAAACTTCCCATCCGACAGCGCTAGTGGCAGAAGGCGCACTTCCGAGGGCCAGGTAGCAGGGGAGGCGCAGAGATCAGGCAGCATGTACAGCGCAGGCAGGGGAACATTCTCCAAGGCTTTTGCCAGCTTTATGGCTCCCCAGCAAGACTGTGTCACCGCTCCCCAGTCAAGGCTGAGTCGGCGGGAGCACTGTAAAAGGATGGTGAGGGAGTACGTAGCCGATCGCACGACTGTCCTCCGTGACGCCTCTGCCCCCTACAACTACTGGGTGTCGAAGCTGGACACGTGGCCTGAACTCGCGCTGTATGCCCTGGAGGTGCTTGCTTGTCCTGCGGCTAGCATCTTGTCAGAGAGTGTGTTTAGTGTGGCTGGGGGAATCATCACGGATAAGCGTACCCACCTGTCAACCGACAGTGCCGACAGGCTTACACTCATCAAGATGAACAAAGCCTGGATTTCCCCAGACTTCTCTTCTCCACCAGCGGACAGCAGCGATACCTAAGCAATACGTAGGCTGCACCCGCGGATGGAAGCATCGTTCTCTCTCACCATCCAAAACGGGGACATTTCTGCTTCATCAATCTGTGTATAATATTCCTCCTCCTCCTCCTCCTCCTCCTCCTGCTCCTCCCCTGAAACCTCACGTAATCACGCCGAACGGGCAATTTTTCTTAGGGCCACAAGGCTCACTCATATAATTTTTCTAAACAATTTTTATACGCTTCAATGCTCTTAAAAGCGTTGAAACTTTAACTTGAACCAATTTTTCGTTAAACTCGGCTGCCTCCCGGCCTAGTTACCACTTAAGCCACATTAACCAAAGCGATTAATGGGTTTCACCTGCCATCTTGGTTGGGCATGGCCAATTTTTACTGAGGTACATTAGTACTGTTGGTACACCAATGTTTTGGGGCCCTCACCTACAGTGTAATCATAGCAATTTGTATGTTCTTCGCCTGCACTCATGGTACAGAAGTGTGTGTGGGGTTGGCCTACACTTTAGCTACATAAATGTAACTTGGGCCTTGGCTATACTGCAGCTACTGAAATGGAACTAAGACTGCGCTCCCACTATACTGCTGCTTCGGAATTGTTACTGAGGCCTGTGTAGGCTGCTACTATTACTGAAATGGAACTAAGACTGTGCTCCCCCTATAATGCTGCTAGTGATATGTTAGTGGGGCCTGTCGCTAATGCTACGGCTGAAATGTTACTAATTCTGGGCTCTGCCTATACCGCTGCTAATGGTATGTCTCTGTGTGGAAACAGAGGCTTCCCAAAGACATGATGGCGGCGAGGCCATTTCCCACCAACGCTGTTACTGTTAAGGTGCATATAACCACGGACACGTGGAGAGGACACGTAGTGCCTCCAAAACATCCCCCGCCACGGCCCACTTAATCCTGGCCACATTCCGAAAACCAACAAAATAAAACCGCGCTACTAGGTCCGCAGTCACCACCACATTACCACCAACGCGGTTACTGTTAAGGTACATATTACCAGTCTGACTGGGGCATGCAGTGTTGGCCGGAGCCCACCTGCATTAAGCACGACATTACTACCTCAGCTGTGTTGGGCAATGCAATGGGATATTTCTATGTACCGCCGGTGGCTTCCTGGCACCCACCCATGCTGTGGGTCCACAGGGAATTATAAATGCATCTGTTTCCACTTGTAAAGAACCCCTTGTCTGACTGGGGCATGCAGTGTGGGCCGAAGCCCACCTGCATTAAGCACGACATTACTACCTCAGCTGTGTTGGGCAATGCAATGGGATATTTCTATGTACCGCCGGTGGCTTCCTGGCACCCACCCATGCTGTGGGTCCACAGGGAATTATAAATGCATCTGTTTCCACTTGTAAAGAACCCCTGTCTGACTGGGGCATGCAGTGTGGGCCGAAGCCCACCTGCATTAAGCACGACATTACTACCTCAGCTGTGTTGGGCAATGCAATGGGATATTTTTGTGTATCGCTGGTGGGTTCCAGGGAGCCACCCATGCTGTAGGTGCACACGGAGTTTAACCTACATGTGTCCACTTGTAAAGAACCCCAGTCAGACTGGGGCATGCAGTGTGGGCTGAAGCCCACCTGCATTAAGCACGACATTACTACCTCAGCTGTGTTGGGCAATGCAATGGGATATTTCTATGTACCGCCGGTGGCTTCCTGGCACCCACCCATGCTGTGGGTCCACAGGGAATTATAAATGCATCTGTTTCCACTTGTAAAGAACCCCAGTCAGACTGGGGCATGCAGTGTGGGCCGAAGCCCACCTGCATTAAGCACGACATTACTACCTCAGCTGTGTTGGGCAATGCAATGGGATATTTTTATGTACCGCCGGTGGGTTCCAGGGAGCCAACCATGCTGTCGGTCGACAGGGACTTCACAATAGGGACCTGCCTGTGTCTATGAATTAAAAAGCCCGGTCTGACTGGGGCATGCAGAGACACCTTGACAGAATGAATAGTGTGTGGCACATAGGTTCCCCATTGCTATGCCCACGTGTGCAGCTCCTGATGGCGGTGGCACAGGATTATATTTCTCATTGCTTCTGTACAGCATTGTGGGCTATCGCCCCGCCCCTTTTAAAGAGGGTCGCTGCCTAGCCGTGCCAACCCTCTGCAGTGTGTGCCTGCAGTTCCTCGTCATGGCAGACGCACTTCTAAATAGACATGAGGGTGGTGTGGCATGAGGGCAGCTGAAGGCTGCGCAGGGACACTTTGGTGTGCGCTGTGGGGGGGAGGGGGGTGGTTGGGCAGCATGTAACCCTGGAGAAGTGGCAGTGGAGTGTCATGCAGGCAGTGATTGTGCTTTGTTGGAGGTAGTGTGGTGCTTAGCAAAGGTATGCCATGCTAATGAGGGCTTTTCAGAAGTAAAAGTTTTTGGGAGGGTGGGGGGCCCACTCTTGCCGCTATTGTGGCTTAATAGTGGGACCTGTGAACTTGAGATGCAGACCAACATGTAGCCCCTCGCCTGCCCTATCCGTTGCTGTGTCGTTCCCATCACTTTCTTGAATTGCCTAGATTTTCACACAAGGAAACCTTAGCGAGCATCGGCGAAATACAAAAATGCTCGGGTCGCCCATTGACTTCAATGGGGTTCGTTATTCGAAACGAACCCTCGAGCATCGCGAAAAGTTCGTCCCGAGTAACGAGCACCCGAGCATTTTGGTGCTCGCTCTTCTCTAGTTGTTATTTCTCTTACTGCTGACGTAACATGAAAGCTGCAGTGTGATTGGTTGCCATATATTATACCGCTGAGGTAACATGAAAGCTGTGCTGTGATTGGTTGCTATATATTATACTGCTGAGGTAACATGAAAGCTGCTGTGCTGTGATTGGTTGTTATATATTATACCGCTGAGGTAACTTGAAAGCTGCGCTGTGATTGGTTGTTATCTAGATATATAAAAACGAATGTATGTATGTCTATCTTCGCAGCAGCGCGCGACGTGTACGCTAGTATTCATTAAATATGTCTTCTGTCCCTGCCTAACCACCACTTCTGGCCCTGGAGTATGAATAATTACTGCAGGGCGCAATGCTCTGCACGGCCGATATACAAAAAAAAAAAATGTGCAACACTGCAAAAAGCAGCCTCCACAGTACTGCACACGGTTAGATGTGGCCCTAAGAAGGACCGTTGGGGTTCTTGAAGCCTAAAATACTCCTAACACTCTCCCTATAGCAGCTCCAGCACCAACAGCACTTTCCCTCCTCTATGTTAGAACGCATCTGTGGCGAGCCGCGGGAGGGGCCGATTTATATACTCGGGTGACACCTGATCTCGCCAGCCACTCACTGCAGGGGGGTGGTATAGGGCTTGAACGTCGCAGGGGGTCGTTGTAATGCCTTCCCTGTCTTTCTATTGGCCAGAAAAGCGCACTAACGTCTCAGAGATGAAAGTGAAAGCAACTCGAACATCGCGTGGTATGCGTCACGAGTAACGAGCATCTCGAACACGCTAATACTCGAACGAGTATCAAGCTCGGACGAGTACGTTCGCTCATCTCTAATAGTAACGCTTCTTAAAGAAAGTTAGTAGATAAGTGGAAGAAATTAAGGTAGCACTCATGTAATGTCAGAACTGAAGTGACTCATTCATTAATGTACTATTTCTGCTCTTTCAGTCTTTCTGAAGAAGACAATCGCACAGTCAGACCTTGCCTTAAAAATTACTTGAGGACCACCTTATAGGGGTTATCTGTGGCTTTTTTTTTTTATTGATGTCCTTTTCTTAGGATAACTCTGTTTGCCAGAGCTGCTGTGCATTGAACCTAGAACAGTTCTGTATATTGTGCAGTGGCCTGAAAAAATACTGCAAGCTCACTCCCATTTACTGAGTAGTTTATCCATAGCTATAAAAATGCATATATGACAAAATGCCATTATAGTTTACTCAATAGAACTTCCCAGGGAAAAGAATTCTCCATGGTTATCTATGGAACATTATCAAAGTATCCAATCAGATCATAACTTGTCATGTAGAATTAATTCTGTTTTCTCTCCTAGTTGTCAAAAATATATGGTGACATATTTACAGTTTATGAAAGGAGTCAACCAGTTATCGTGTTATGTAGTTATAAGGCCATCAAAGAGACTTTCATTGATAAATCAGATGAATTCTGTGGCTTATCCTACATTCACGGACTTTACCAAAGGAGGGGGTGAGTAATGAATCAGGCATAGATTACATTTATTGGATCCTGGTATATCAGTTACTTTTTCTTTCATCACACTTGAAGGATGGTTAGACACTTCCCTCTTATTAGGGTTCCAGCAGAATCAAACAAATAGGGATAGTGATGAACATAAACCAATGATCTGCATTTAAAGGGGTTGTCTACTTTTCCACTTTGAACAATTTATTTACACCAGCAAGCTGATCACTAGATGTTTCACTCCTTGAATGCTGAGCCATCAACTGCAATCTGTGGGAAAACCTGATACCAACTGTTCAGCTCCCCCGCAGCAGCACAACCGCAGAGGAAATTAAGTATTGTACATCAAATCAATGGGCTGTCCATTGTACAGTTTTGATGGGTCCTTCAAAGCAAAATACACTCTTGCTAATTGAGGAGGTTCTGAAAGGGACTTCCTCTCTCTTCACTAAGCATTCCTTAATAGGGTATTTTGTCTAATGGCCATAGGAAGGTTTTAAGCAGATAATTTCGACCACAGTAAATAGATTTTTATATAAATCAAAGTTAATAAGCAGGAATGTTTTTCAGAAATCCCACATTTTGATTGAAAAAATAATTATTTTGAGGATGCAGCAGTTTATTTGGCATTGTCAGTGATATTCTTGACTATTCCTTCATCACTGTGGGTACATGAGGTCTATATGTATTATAATAAAGACTTATTGGTGACTTTCATATAACTAAGAAAGGATTTACTTTTACATTAACTTTTTTATTGTATCACAGAGTTTGTATTCAGTAATGGTGAAAAATGGAAGGAACTGAGACGTTTTTCCACGCAAACACTGGGTAATTTTGGAGTTGGAAAACGTAGCTTTGAGGAGAGGATACAGGAGCAGGCCCAATATCTGACTGATGTGCTGAGAAAAGCAAATGGTAAAGTTTAATTATTAATATACCTCATGTACTTGTTTCCCCTGACCTTAGGCATTCCAGATTTCAAGATAAGACTTATATTTTCAAATTATTTACTTAATATAATAATTACTAACATTTACATTCCAAGATGATTGCTGATGATTTTTATTCCTTGAAAAAAATGGATGTTGAACACCGGGCCAGCATGATACTAAATTGTGCTTTATGTGGAACCTTTTGTCGGCAGTCGGCACTCTTTATATAATGTTATCATACACTGTACAAATAGTGCCAGGTAAACTGTACACAGCACGGTGTCAAATAATAGTGCTATACACTGAGCTACCACTGCATTAGAAACATCTACTCAATAACGGGTTGGTCCATCTTTTAGGGCAATCAAGACTTTCAGATGTTGGGGAAAAGATTCCAAAAATCGTGTTCCGCCAATCATTCGCTATAGATCCAAGCTTATCATAGAATCATGGAATAGTAGAGTTAGAAGGGACCTCCAGGCTCATCTGGTCCAACCCCCTGCTCAGTGAAGGATCACTAAATCATCCCAGATGACAGATATTTGTCCAACCTTTGTTTGAACACTTCCATTGAAGGAGAACTCGCCACCTCCCGTGGTAACCTGTTCCACTCATTGATTACCCTCACTGTCAGAGGGTGTTTGCTAATATCTAATTTGTGTCTCCTCCCTTACAATTTCATCCATTTGCTACTAGTTTTTCCTTGTGCAAATGAGAATAGAGCTGATCCCTCTGTACTGTGACAGCCCTTCGGATATTTGTAGACAGCTATTAAGTCTCTGCTTAGATTTTTTTTGTAAGCTAAATATTCCCAGATCCTTTAACTGTTTCTCGTAGGACATGATTTGCAGACCGCTCACCATCTTGGTAACTCTTTTCGGAACTTGCTCCAGTTTGTCTATGTCTATTTTAAAGTGGTCTGACTAAGGAAGAGTAGAGGGGAATAATTACCTCACGTGATCTATGCTTCTCTTAATACATCCTAGAATTGAGCTTGCCTTTTTAGCTGCTGCATCACATTGTTGACTCATGTTCAGTTTATGATCTATTAGTATACCCAAGTCTTTTTCACATGTGTTGCTGTTTGGACCAATTCCTCCCATTCTGTATGTGCTTTTTTCATTTTTCTTGCCCAGATGTAGGACTTTGCATTTCTCCTTGTTAAATACTATTCTGTTAGTTGCTGCCCACTGTTCAAGCTTTTCTAGATCTTTTTGAATACTCTCTCTCTCTCTTTCCTAGTGTTAGCTATCCCTCCTAGCTTTGTGTCGTCTGCAAATTTGATCAGTTTCCCCTCAATTCTCTCCTCCAGATCATTTATGCAAATGTTGAACAACACTGGGCCTAGGACAGAGCGTTGTGGTACCCCACTTGATACATTCTTCCACTTAAATGTGAAGCCATTTATGATCACTCTTTGAGTATGATCACTCAGCCAGTTGTGAATCCACCTAACAGTTGCCTTGTCAATCACATATTTGGTCATTTTTTCAATAAGTATGGTATGAGATACTTTGTCAATTGCTTTACTAAAGTTAAGATATACTATATCCACCACATTTTCCTGATCAACTCAGTCGGTGATCCTGTCATAGAAGGAAATTAGATTTGTATGGCATGACTTGTTTGTTACAAACTCATGCTGCCTCTGGTTAATTACTCCATTTTTATCTAAGTACTTGCATACAGGCTGTTTACTTTGTTTAAAGATCTTTCCCGCTATAGAAGTCAGGCTCACAGGTCTGTAGTTTCCAGGATCCACCTTCTTCCCTTTTTGAAGATAGCGACAACATTCGCCCCTTTCCAATCTTCTGGGACTTCTCCTGTTCTCCAGGAATTTTCAAAGATTATGGCGAGTGGTTCAGCAATAACCTCCACTGCTTCCTTTTAGTATCCTAGGATGTAATTTATCTGGACCTTGAGACTTGAATTCATTTAAGTTAGCTAAGTGTTTCCTCACCATCTCTCTGCTTGTAGATAGCCTGCATTCTTTTATTCCCTCAATAGCACAGGGAAGATCAGTTGATGTTCCATCTACTTTCTGAGAGAAAACAGATACAAAATAGGAATTTAAAAGTTCAGCCTTCAGAAGATCATTCTTAACCAATAACCATTTTCATCTTCAAAGCATCCAATAACCTCTTTAAATTTTCTTTTGCTTTTGGCATACCCCCAAATCCTTTTTTATTGCTTTTGGCCTCTGTTTCAAGCCTCAATTCATTAGGTTTAGCTGTTCTGACACTTGCCCTACAGTTTCAGTAGACCACATTATATTCTTCTTTAGATATTCCCTTCTCTTTCAATTTGATCAATATATTTTTCTGTTTTTAACATATGTGCACGTTCTGTGTTCATCCATCCTGGTCTCTTTAAATGCTTCCCATTCTTGCTTCCTTTAGGGATTGTTAATGATTGTGCTTTAAGAATCTCATTTTGCAATATTTCCCAACCTTCTTGGATATTTATGTTCATAAGAACATCCAGCCATTGGATTCTTCCTACCCTCTTTATGATTTCATTAAAATCTGCCTTTCTGAAATCCAACTTTGAGGTCTGAGTTTTCTCAGGTCTTACTCTACTTTTTATCCAAAATTCAAGGATAGCATGATCACTGCCTCCTAAGATCCCAGCCACCCTTATTTTCTCATCCATTTCCTCCCTGTTGGTAAGAATTAGGTCCAAGATAGCAGATACCCTTGTTTTCTCCTCTATCTTTTGGAAGATAAAGTTGTCAGCAAGAGCAGATAAGAATTTGTTGGATCCATTACTTTTACCTGAGAGAGATTTCCAACAAATGTCTGGATAGTTAAAATCTCCCATAATCATTATGTCATGCTTTTTTGAGAGCTTGGCCATTTGATGTAGAAAGATTTGATCAATATCTTCTACTTGTCGAGGTGACCTATAGGAAATACCTACAATGGTGTCCTTTCTGTTCTCTCCTTGTATTCTTACCCAAACAGTTTCTACAGCACTACAATGCTCTGAAGCTTGAGTCACTGTGGAGATTAATGTTTTCCTAACATACAACACAATACCTCTTCCCCTTTTTTAGGTCTGTTTCTTATAAATAAGTTGTATCCTTCAAGCCTTGTATTCCAATCATTTGTATCATTCCACCAAGTTTCCGTGATGCCCATGACATCATATTTCTCTTCCTGCGAAATTTAATTTTTTGTTAGCCATTAAAAGGTATCATATCTACAAGCCATGATAAGACTCTGCTTCTGTGAACCTTGAGCTATTGATTTGCTTATTTTTATTTGTGGTTTTAGGATCCCCAATAGATCCCAATTACCCTTTACTATGTTCTGTGTCCAATGGAATCTGCTCTATTTTGTTTAGCAACCGGTTTAAATATGAAGATGAAAATTTCCAAAAAGTTGTGAAATATATTTAAGACAATCTCCGACTCATGAGTTCATGCTGGGGAGCAGTAAGTATAACCTTAGATTTCAAAGGAATATCCAAATTGTTGCATTTCAGGTTTCTGCCCATGCAGTTGCCATAGTCCTGTGCATGAAGCCTATGGTTTGCCATATGTAGCCTCCATGAGAACGCTTACTTTATTATTATTTTATCTTGACGCCACCAGGAAGTCCTGGTGGAGCCAAGATTGACGGGGGTGATGCCCCCTGATGCTGATTGGATACACAGCAGGGTGGCCTGTAGGTCCTGGAAGCCATTATAATTTGCTGAAAAAGGCATACAGCAGCACCAGCTCCAACTCCAAGGGGCTTCCTCGTCACCGACCCAGAAGGAGTAACCACCCTCAGTGTTGTAGCGCAGCACGGGCTGAGGCGGGGGAAGGCGCCGTGAAGCGCCTTTTCCTGCACTGGCGGCACAGCCCCAGAAAAAGCCCCCCCCCCACCTCTCCCACCCGATGTAACTTTCAAATAGCGGCTGTTGCAGGGAGGCCACAGGGCCATGGGGAGAAACACTCAAAACCGGCGGCTGCACAGTCCAGCAGCACACGCCGACGGCGGGCCAGAAGCGCCTCACACCCCCCTCCCCGATGTAACTTTGAAATCGCGGCCGCTGCAGGGAGGCCACAGGGCCAGTGGAAGAGACACTCACAGCCGCTGGCTGCACCGCCAAGGAGCACAGAAGGGATCACACAGCTGTGTAGCCCAGTCGCTTGCATGGATGAGAACACCAGGGACCCAACATTGTTAGGGGACTGCCATATGGACTGTGACTCCCTAAAGCAGGGAGCCAATAGTGGACAGTGACACCGAGCTAGGTAACAGGGGCGCAGCACAGCAGCAGGTAAGAGAGGGGGAGCTCGGCTCACTTACATGGGACGCCACTTCAGCCCCTCATCCATTGCGGCACCTTGTAGAACCTTTAGCTATTCCACCAATCGGGAGCTAGGTGTGTGACAGGGGCGTTTTCCCTGTCAAACCTCTAGCTTCCGGTGGCGTCAAGATACGATAATACCGCTTACTTGCTATTCCTCTTGGTTAACTGTTGACAGAACTATATTGCAGAGCAGGCTGTATTTATTTGCACAAAAAAGTAGAAGAAAATTAATGTACTTTGAATCAAAATTAACAATCAGTTTTTCAGCTTATTTACGGTATTTTTATGCTTTCCCCTTTCTGATTGTTTTCGTCTCTATTGTGTGTCCCTACTAGTTTGTCACCTGTTGCGTCCTAAGAACGTGCAACCTCAATAACATAAATCAACGGCACAACTGTGCAAAACGAAACAAAAACTAAAGGGGAATGCTCTCCCTATCATCCCCTAACCCGGGAGGGGGACCTGCCTACTCGGCAGACCGACCGCGCTGATAAGTGCGAGCCTGCACTCGAACCTGGGCCACTGACCAGTCCCTCACTGGGGGCCCTAGCACAAAACAGAATGAGACACAAAACCAAACAGTAAAGAACTTAGCTTCAAATGAAGAGCTTCCAACATAGGACTGAAGTGAATTGACCAGCACAGGAGTAACAGTTAGCACTGCTTAAATAGGAGCAGAGCTACTTAGCACCAGGTGCTGACTGACATTAATCTTGCAACCACCAAACCTCTCAGCTCCAGGAGAGGTAGGAATGCTACTAAACCCTGGTCTGGCCTGAAAGCAAGGTGGAAACCTCAGAACGGCTGCAACATCACCCTTATGTTTTTCCCATTCACTAGCCAGAGGTCTTTGGCTGGCTTTGCCCCACTGTTGCTCATTTCCAGTAGGCCACTGCATGAATGCTCCTAGCATCACTGGCTGCCGAGAAACCGTATTTCATTATTGCTATTTTGCAGGAAAAGAACCAATGCAGCAACATAGGGGAAACTTTACTAAGCTAGGCATTTCCTGCGCTAGGTTTAGGCCGTATTTACACAACCAATATTCTCAGGTAAGTTTTGTGCATTGCGAGACACACACAAATCAAGCGAAAATAGACTCCATTGTTTGCAATGTCTAATATGGGCGATTTTTCAGAAAAGTCACAGCATGTCCTATTTTTGTGCGAGTCTTGTCACATCACATAAAAAACATTCTGTGCCTTGCGAGTCCCACCAGAAAATATCAGCCGTGACTTGCTATTGCCCATGTAAATATGACCTAAGTAACACTTCCCTCTGCGTGTGGCGCACTGAATACATGAAGTACAAGCCTCTTCATGTATTCTGTGCATCTCCAGCACCTACATGCTTCTTCACAGAAATTTATACCAGTTTGTGGCATAAATTATACATAAATCTGTCAGTCCAGGGTGGCTATGCTCCCTCATGGCACACCCCACTCACTTTTCAAAAAGTGTCGGGGCCAATCCCAGATGTGCAACTTTTGTGCAGCAGTATTCTTGAGTACAGCCTTTTATAAATGTCCCCCCATGGTCTAACAAATCTATGTGACCTACGTCAATCGTGCTTGCTTGTTTGGGAATCCATGAGTTCTTGCCAACACCATATACTGCTTTTTTTGGTAACAATAATTTTTATTACATTTCCAAATTTTTAGCAAGGAACTATAAGCCAACTACAACATAATGTGATTACAATATCAAACAATACACCATGATTCCATAAATGTTGTTTTGAATTATAAGAACTCTCAGATTATGTATGAACATCTTCATCCAAGAAATTGCTAATTAATAATGGCCTGGCCAGAGCCAACCTGCTTAAGGATGAAATCGGATGGGAGGGAAATCGGGATATGGGGCGGTGGAGGGGGGTGTCCTTTCTCGTAGGGTCAGTGTCTGGAGGTGCAGTACAGGGCTATGAGGTTGTGTTTATAAATGGTGACATACAGTATTTGAGGGTAGAGATGAGCGAACGTACTCGTTCGAGTATTAGGGTGTTCGAGATTCTCGTTACTCGTGACGAGTACCACGCGATGTTCGAGTTACTTTCACTTTCATCTCTGAGACGTTAGCGCGCTTTTCTGGCCAATAGAAAGACAGGGAAGGCATTACAACTTCCCCCTGCGACGTTTAAGCCCTATACCACCCCCCTGCAGTGAGTGGCTGGCGAGATCAGGTGTCACCCGAGTATAAAAATCAGCCCCTCCCGCGGCTCGCCACAGATGCGTTCTGACATAGAGGAGGGAAAGTGCTGTCTTGCTGGAGCTGCTATAGGGAGAGTGTTAGGAGTATTTTAGGCTTCAAGAACCCCAACGGTCCTTCTTAGGGCCACATCTAACCGTGTGCAGTAGTGTGGAGGCTGCTCTTTGCAGTGTTGCACATTTTTTTTTTTTTTGGTATATTGGCCGTGCAGAGCATTGTGCCCTGCAGTAATACTCCAGGGCCAGAAGTGGTGGTTAGGCAGGGACAGAAGACATATATTGTGAGGCAGGGACAGAAGACATATTTATTGAATACTAGCGTACCCGTCGCGTGCTGCTGCGAAGATAGACATACATACTTACATTCGTTTTTATATATATAGATAACAACCAATCACAGCGCAGCTTTCAAGTTACCTCAGCGGTATAATATATAACAACCAATCACAGCACAGCAGCTTTCATGTTACCTCAGCAGTATAATATATAGCAACCAATCACAGCACAGCTTTCATGTTACCTCAGCGGTATAATATATGGCAACCAATCACAGTGCAGCTTTCATGTTACGTCAGCAGTAAGAGAAATAACAACCAATCACAGTGCAACTTTTATTCTGCCTCAACAATATAAAAAATAGCAACAAATCACAGCGCAGCATTCATTTTACCTCAGCGGTATAATATATAGCAACCAATCACAGCACAGCTTTTATTTTACCTCAGCATTCTCAATATCCTAGAATTGTCTTGTGATATGTTCGGTGGATGCATCATTTTGTAGTTGAACACGCATCCCGTTGCTCGTAATGCCTTTTGCTTTTGTGCTTGAGATGGAAATCAAACGATCTTTGTCTGGGGGGGCATAACTGTCGACGACGCTCGCACGCGCGCCACCTATCGTAGGATAGTTGTACTATGCCAGTAATCTTCCCTGGAGTGTACTCAACAACTTCCCATTAACTTTTCCTATTTATGACATAATCAATGCTCGTGCCAAATTTCAAGTTTCTATTACATCGGGAAGCGAGAAAATTCGATTCCGTACGTAAAATTTGGACGCCAATTGTTTTGCGCTTAAAATTGAATAATCGAGTTGGGACCCAATAACTTTTCCTATTTATGACATAATCAATGCTCGTGCCAAATTTCAAGTTTCTATGACATTGGGAAGCGAGAAAATTAGATTCCGTACGTAAAATTTGGACGCTAATTCTTTTGCGCATAGAATTGAATAATCGAGTTGGGACCCATTAGCGTTTCCTATTTGTGACATATTCAATGCCCGTGCCAAATTTCAAGTTTCTATGTGAGAAAATTAGATTCCGTACGTAAAATTTGGATGCTAATTCTTTTGCGCATAGAATTGAATAATCGAGTTGGGACCCATTAGCGTTTCCTATTTGTGACATATTCAATGCCCGTGCCAAATTTCAGGTTTCTATGTGAGAAAATTAGATTCCGTACGTAAAATTTGGACGCTAATTCTTTTGCGCATAGAATTGAATAATCGAGTTGGGACCCATTAGCTTTTCCTATTTATGACATATTCAATGCTCATGCCAAATTTCGAGTTTCTATGACATTGGGAAGCGAGAAAATTAGATTCCGTACGTAAAATTTGGACGCTAATTCTTTTGCGCATAGAATTGAATAATCGAGTTGGGACCCATTAACTTTTCCTATTTATGACATAATCGATGCTCGTGCCGAATTTCAAGTTTCTATGACATTGGGAAGCGAGAAAATTAGATTCCGTACGTAAAATTTGGACGCTAATTCTTTTGCGCATAGAATTGAATAATCGAGTTGGGACCCATTAACTTTTCCTATGTATGACATAATCAATGCTCGTGCCAAATTTCACGTTTCTATGACACCGGAAAGTGAGAAAATTACATTCCGTACGTAAAATTTGAACGCTAATTCTTTTGCGCATAGAATTGAATTATCGAGTTGGGACCCATTAGCTTTTCCTATTTATGACATAGTCAATGCTCGTGCCAAATTTCATGTTTCTACGACATCGGGAAGTGAGAGAATTAGTAGAATTAGTGGCAATGATGGAAATCGAACGATCTACGTGGCTCTGTACGTGTTATAATAGAGCCTTAATGACATCACAATGCAGCTTTAGCTGTCAGACATCCAGTGATGGAAATCAAACGATCTACGTGGGGGTGGGGGGGGCGTAACTTTCGACGACGCTCGCGCGCGCGCCATTTATCGTAGGATAGTTGTACTATGCCTATGATCTTCCCAGGAGTGTACTTAACAACTTCCCAAAGTTTCATGGCGATCGGATGAATGGTGTAGTAGCGCATAAAGGACAAACAGACAGACAGACACGCACGCACGCATACAGACATACATTCAATTTTATATATATAGATAGGCAGTGGGCCTTTGCAAAAACATTTGGGGAAAAAAATCTATTTGGGCTGCCTGTGACTGTCCTCAGTGTTCTGGGTATGTGCTGGGTGTAGTTGTCCTCCTAATTCATACGCAGCCAGCTAAGTGTTACAGCAGGCTTGCGCAAAATTATTTCCTGGCTCTGTGTTGGCTGTTAAATCACCGCTGTATTCCAGTCCACAGTGCAACACTCTGCAGTTATTTGACATACTCCAGGGCCAGTAGCGGTGACGCAGAAAGAGAACAGATATATTAATTGAATATAGGCAGTGGGCCTTTGCAAAAACATTTTGGGAAAAAAATCTATTTGGGCTGCCTGTGACTGTCCTCAGGGTTCTGGGTCTCTGCTGGGTGTAGTAGTCCTCCTAATTCATACGCAGCCAGCTAAGTGTTACAGCAGGCTTGCGCAAAATTATTTCCTGGCGTTCCGTAAGCGAAGTCAGCCTCCAACCACAGGCCAATAAGCGGCACATTTAATTACAGCGTTCTGTTTTTGCACTACTGCTAATACACCATGCTGAGGGGTAGGGGTAGGCCTACAGGGTGTGGACGCGGGCGAGGACGCGGAGGCCCAAGTCAGGGTGTGGGCACAGGCCGAGCCAGTGCGGTGGCCAGGGGTAGAGGCAGGGCCACACCGAATAATCCCCCAACTGTTTCCCAAAGCACCCCCTCGCGCCATGCCACCCTGCAGAGGTCAAGGTGCTCTACGGTGTGGCAGTTTTTCACAGAGATGCCTGACGACCGACGAACAGTGGTGTGCAACCTTTGTCGTGCCAAGATCAGCTGGGGAGCCACCACCACCAGCATGCGCAGGCATATGATGGCCAAGCACCCCACAAGGTGGGACGAAGGCCGTTCACCGCCTCCGGTTTGCACCACTGCCTCTCCCCCTGTGCCCCAACCTGCCACTGAGATGCAACCCCCCTCTGAGGACACAGGCACTACCGTCTCCTGGCCTGCACCCACACCCTCACCTCTGCTGTCCTCGGCCCCATCCAGCAATGTCTCTCAGCGCAGCGTCCAGACATCGCTAGCGCCACTGTTTGAGCGCGAGTGCAAGTACGCCGCCACGCACCCACAGTCGCCACTACTTTTCCCGATGTGCCGTTACAGCCCTGCACGACCACGTCTCCCGCAACATTGTACGTGCCTTCACCAACGCGGTTACTGCCAAGGTCCACTTAACAACAGACACGTGGACAAGCACAGGCGGGCAGGGCCACTATTTCTCCCTGACGGCACATTGGGTGAATTTAGTGGAGGCTGGGACAGAGTCAGAGCCTGGGACCGCTCACGTCCTACCCACCCCCCGAATTGCGTGCCCCGGCTCAGTGGTGGTATCTGCGGCGGTGTATGCTTCCTCCACTAAACAACCCCCCTCCTCCTCCTCCTCCTATGCAACCTGTGTCTCGCAATCAAGATGTGTCAGCAGCAGCACGTCGCCAGCAGTCGGTGTCACGCGGCGTGGCAGCACAGCGGTGGGCAAGCGTCAGCAGACCGTGCTGAAACTACTCAGCTTGAGAGAGAAGAGGCACACGGCCCACGAACTGCTGCGGGGTCTGACAGAGCAGACCCACCGCTGGCTTGCGCCGCTGAGCCTCCAACCGGGCATGGTCGTGTGTGACAACGGCCGTAATCTGGTGGAGACTCTGCAGCTCGGCAGCCTCACGCACGTGCCATGCCTGGCCCATGTCTTTAATTTGGTGGTTCAGCGCTTTCTGAAAAGCTACCCACACTTGTCATACCTGCTCGGAAAGGTGCTCTGGGTCAGCGCACATTTCCACAAGTCCAGGACGGACGCTGCCACCCTGCGGACCCTGCAACATCGGTTTCATCTGCCAGTGCACCGATTGCTGTGCGACGTGCCCACACAGTGGAACTCTACGCTCCACATGTTGGCCAGGCTCTATGAGCAGCGTAGAGCTATTGCGGAATACCAACTCCAACATGGGCGGCGTAGTGGGAGTCAGCCTCCTCAATTATTTACAGAAGAGTGGGCCTGGTTGGCAGACATCTGCCAGGTCCTTGGGAACTTTGAGGAGTCTACCCAGATGCTGAGCGGGGATGCTGCAATCATTAGCGTCACCATTCCTCTGCTATGCCTCTTGAGAAGTTCCCTGCAAAGCATAAAGGCAGACGCTTTGCACTCGGAAACGGAGGCGGGGGAAGACAGTATGTCGCTGGATAGTCAGAGCACCCTCATGTCTATATCTCAGCGTGTTGAGGAGGAGGAGGAGGAGGGGGAGGAGCATGAGGAGGAGGGGGAAGAGACAGCTTGGCCCACTGCTGAGGGTACACATGCTGCTTGCCTGTCATCCTTTCAGCGTGTATGGCCTGAGGAGAAGGAGGAGGAGGATCCTGAAAGTGATCTTCCTAGTGAGGACAGCCATGTGTTGCGTACAGGTACCCTGGCACACATGGCTGACTTCATGTTAGGATGCCTTTCTCGTGACCCTCGCGTTACACGCATTCTGGCCACTACGGATTACTGGGTGTACACACTGCTCGACCCACGGTATAAGGAGAACCTTTCCACTCTCATTCCCGAAGAGGAAAGGGGTTCGAGAATGATGCTATACCACAGGGCGCTGGTGGACAAACTGATGGTAAACTTTCCATCCGACAGCGCTAGTTGCCGAAGGCGCAGTTCCGAGGGCCAGGTAGCAGGGAAGGCGCAGAGATCAGGCAGCATGTACAGCACAGGCAGGGGACCATTATCCAAGGCCTTTGCCAGCTTTCTGGCTCCCCAGCAAGACTGTGTCACCGCTCCCCAGTCAAGGCTGAGTTGGCGGGAGCACTGTAAAAGGATGGTGAGGGAGTACGTAGCCGATCGCACGACCGTCCTCGGTGACGCCTCTGCCACCTACAACTACTGGGTGTCGAAGCTGGACACGTGGCCTGAACTCGCGCTGTATGCCCTGGAGGTGCTTGCTTGTCCTGCGGCTAGCGTCTTGTCAGAGAGTGTGTTTAGTGCGGCTGGGGGAATCATCACGGATAAGCGTACCCACCTGTCAACCGGCAGTGCCGACAGGCTTACACTCATCAAGATGAACAAAGCCTGGATTTCCCCAGACTTCTCTTCTCCACCAGCGGACAGCAGCGATACCTAAGCAATACGTAGGCTGCACCCGCGGATGGAAGCATCGTTCTCTATCACGATCAAAAACGGGGACCTTTTTGCTTCATCAATCTGTGTATAATATTCCTCCTCCTCCTCCTGCTCCTCCTCCTGAAACCTCACATAATCACGCCGAACAGGCAATTTTTCTTAGGCCCACAAGGCTCAGTCATATAATTTTCGTAAACAATTTTTATACGTTTCAATGCTCATTAAAGCGCTGAAACTTGCACCTGAACCAATTTTTATTTTAACTGGGCTGCCTCCAGGCCTAGTTACCAATTAAGCCACATTAACCAAAGCGATTAATGGGTTTCACCTGCCCTCTTGGTTGGGCATGGGCAATTTTTCTGAGGTACATTAGTACTGTTGGTACACCAATTTTGGGGGGCCCTCGCCTACAGTGTAATCCAATTAATTTTTAGCCCACCTGCATTAAAGCTGACGTTACATCAGCTGTGTTGGGATATATTTATGTACCGCCGGTGGGTTCCAGGGAGCCACCCATGCCGTGGGTCCACAGGGAGTTGTAACTGCATGTGTCCACTTCTAAAGAACCCCAGTCTGACTGGGGCATGTAGTGTGGGCCGAAGCCCACCTGCATTAAGCACGACATTACCTCAGCTGTGTTGGGCACTGCAATGGGATATATTTATGTACTGCCGGTGGCTTCCTGGCACCCACCCATGCTGTCGGTCCACACGGAGTTGTAACTGCATGTGTCCACTTCTAAAGAACCCCAGTCTGACTGGGGCATGCAGTGTGGGCCGAAGCCCACCTGCATTAAGCATGACATTACCTTAGCTGTGATGGGCAATGCAATGGGATACATTTATGTACCGCCGGTGGGTTCCAGGGAGCCACCCATGCTGTGGGTGCACACGGAATTCCCATTGTGGAGTTGTACCTGCCTGTGACTATTTATTAAAAACCGTGGTCTGACTGGGGCATGCAGACACCTTGACAGAATGAATAGTGTGTGGCACATAGGTTCCCCATTGCTATGCCCACGTGTGCAGCTCCTGATGGCGGTGGCGCAGGATTATATTTCTCATTGCTTCTGTACAGCATTGTGGGCTATTGCCCCGCCCCTTTTAAAGAGGGTCGCTGCCTAGCCGTGCCAACCCTCTGCAGTGTGTGCCTGCGGTTCCTCCTCATGGCAGACGCACTTATAAATAGACATGAGTGTGGCGTGGCATGAGGGCAGCTGAAGGCTGCGCAGGGACAATTTGGTGTGCGCTGTGGACACTGGGTCGTGCAGGGGGGGGGGGGGGTTGGGCAGCATGTAACCCAGGAGAAGTGGCAGCGGAGTGTCATGCAGGCAGTGATTGTGCTTTGCTGGAGGTAGTGTGGTGCTTAGCTAAGGTATGCATTGCTATTGAGGGCTTTTCAGAAGTAAAAATTGTTGGGGGGGGGGGGCCCACTCTTGTCACTATTGTGGCTTAATAGTGGGACCTGGGAACTTGAGATGCAGCCCAACATGTAGCCCCTCGCCTGCCCTATCCGTTGCTGTGTCGTTCCCATCACTTTCTTGAATTGCCCCGATTTTCACAAATGAAAACCTTAGCGAGCATCGGCGATATACAAAAATGCTCGGGTCGCCCATTGACTTCAATGGGGTTCGTTATTCGAAACGAACCCTCGAGCATCGCGATAATTTCGTCCCGAGTAACGAGCACCGGAGCATTTTGGTGCTCGCTCATCTCTATTTGAGGGACTTCTATTTTGGAAAGGGATAGTCTAATTGATGGGGTCCAAATTTTCTGAAAACCATTGTGTCTGTCTTTGACTATTGATAATTTTTCATTAATTAAATACCAATCTATTCGGTGGTTTAGCTGCCAAGAAATCCAGATCCCTGGGATTCTTATGTATATTGCAGTAGGGTACTATATATTAATGACTAGACTCTCATCTAGTGATCTTAACTCTGGGGCATGACCACAGAATGTGGAGTGCGTCACCCGGGGATGAAAAGCAGCTTGGGGAGTAGCCTGGCACTGCATCAGCTATTCGGGTGGGAGCCAAGTACTAACTTTAAATGATGTTTCCAGCATTCATGTATTATGGTCTCTTCTATTGGTGGTTTTTCAGAGACAGGACTAATCTTCATCTGAGAGGGCACTATCTATATTTTTCCCCCAGAGTGATATATATGTTAATTGTGTACAATATGATGAATAGACAAGTCCAGAATATATCTGTAAGATAAGGACCTTGGCCTGTGGGTACCTGAGGCAATAGGATTTAAAAGTGTTAAAGTCAAAGAGGATTTTGTATTTTTAAGGTAAGAGGATATAAAGTGTTTTGATTCTAAGTATTGGAATATTTCAGAGGACGGCAGATTATATTTTCTCTGAAGGGTGGGAAACAAGGAAACACCCCCCCAGCGAAAGCCATTGTCAGTCCGGGCTTTAACCCCTTGAGTGGCAGGTTTCATATCACCCTGTCGTATCCATCAGGGCAGGTTTTTTAAATGGGCCAATCATTTAATTTCAACTAATTTTCCCCTCTTCATCCTGACAGCATACACCTGGAGGTTGCTGCTGGACACCTGTTGGGACAGGTAGCAGAAAATACAAAAGGCAACTCCCATCACCAGCTCACCAGTGTCTTCCTGTCCCTACAGAACAGTCTTAACGGTCCCTCTCTGTTGGGCTGGCAATGTCTGCACGAGTGAGACAACGTAAGAGGGCCCCTCACCCGCAGGACCATACCATACAGCAACTTTTATTCTCCCAGCATGTTGCCCATGGGGTTCGCTGGCTGGAGGAACAGGATCCCCGGTACCTGGCCCTACAGCGCTCCTCCTTCCATGGTTGTCCCTCTCTTGGGGTTGGGGGGGGCGCAGGAGCGGCGTCGGATCCAGCAGCAGGCGTCTGGTGTGGCGCTGGGCGCGCAGTGGCAGGAGGCAGCAGCCTCTGGCTTCCCTCTCGGCGCAGGAGCAACAGTAGACTCCAGCAGGTGAATGCAGAATGTCCCCTGGGTCCGGCGCGGCGGAGTGACTTCGCCGTGCCACACGAGGGGCGGAACCATGGTCAAGGGTGTGTGTATGGAGTCGGGAAGGCGCCAAATTCAAAATTTAAAGACCAATTTTCCTTATGCTGCTGTCTGTCTGGATTCTGAATGCAGGATGTCAGCCAGGGAAGATACTGAGGGCAGTTTACTTGTAAGTAAACCTCTATTGCGGGTTTTCTGACATGTATTGTTTGAATGTTACTGGAATTTCTGCCTATCTCTGTTTTTTATAGGACAGAGATACGCAAAAAAAAAAATGAGATGTGAAAAAACGGGTTCGCAAGTGTCCCGTTTGTATGCGGAGGCTGGAGGATGGCCAAGCCAAACCGCTTTGTGTGGATTGTATGGCCAAGGTGGTCAGAGAGGAAGGCTCCTCGGCCATGGCGGAGATTCGTGCGGTAATCCGCGAAGAAATAGAGGCATCTCTCTCCAGTCTTCCCCTCCCCCCTTCCAGCTAAAAGAGCGAGGCATATGCTTATGGAAGACTCCGATTCAGAAGAGAGTCTCCTGGAAGACTCCCCTTCAGAATCTGCATCACCGACGGAAGATGCTAAAAAGTATTTCTTCTTATCAGCAGACATGGGCCAACTGCTGAGCGCAGTTAGGCGCACTATGCGAGTAGAGGATGAGGCTCCGCAACAGTCCTCACTCCAGGACAGCCTGTTCCAGGGTCTTCAACCACAACCGAAACCGACATTTCCGGTTAACGACATCCTGAAGCAGCTGATCTTATCAGAGTGGAGGCAGGCGGAATATAAATTCTCCCTTTCCCGGAATCCACGAGTCCAAGGCCTGGCGGTGAACCTTCTAGGTTGGACAGAACAACGGACACTCTTCGTCACAGCCTTCCCTGTAAAGGGTCCAGAGAACCTTGAGGCAGATCTCCTCAGCCGCAAACAGACCCAGGGGAGTGGACACTTCACCCACAGGCATTCCGTCTAATTACAGAAGAGTGGGGGACACCACAGGTGGACTTGTTTGCCTCCCAGGAGAATGCCAAATGCCCCCGTTTCTTCTCCAGGGGAGCAGACAGGCATTCCCTGGGAATAAATGCTCTTTCTCAGACGTGAGACTGGGATCTTGCTTATGCCTTCCCACTCATACCTCTAATCCCACTCGTCTTGAGGAAAATCCGGGGGTCTCCAGGCTCTGTTATCCAAGTTGCTCCTTTCTGGCCCAAAAGACCCTGGTTCCCACTCCTGGCCGCTCTCTCGACCCAGGACCCTCTCCATCTCCCTCAGAGAGATGATCTCCTGCAGCAGGGTCCTCTGTTATGCCCAGAGGTCCGAAGGTTCAGACTGGCGGCCTGGAAACTGAACGGGTAAAATACCTGAACCAGGGTCTGTCAGGTAGAGTAGTGTTTACCTTATGTAAGAGTCATAAGAAATCTACCAGGAAGATTTATGTCAGGATTTGGGATACCTTTTCAAGGAGGCTGAGTCATAGCATCCATGATCTAAGTCCTAATACCCTCAAGGTCCAGGTAGCCACCTTGGGAGCCTTTTTTGACCCCCCCTTATGTGATCATAGGCTAATCAGAAAATATCTTAAAGGGTTGGTTAGACTTCACCCCTTCGTTAGGGAAACAATGCCCCCCTGGGACCTTAATTTAGTACTGCAGGCACTCTGTGAACATCCCTTTGAGCCCCTGGAGGAGCTCTCAATTAGGATCCTTTCCTACAAGGTAGCCTTCCTGGTTACTATCACGTCCTCTAGACGGATTGGGGAGATTCAGTCCCTCTCCATTAGGACCCCCTACATGACTGTATTTCCAGACAAGGTAGTATTCAAACCTGACCCCTTTTTCCAGCCCAGAGTCCTTACGGATTTTCATAGGGAACAGGTTATAGTCCTTCCCTCCTTCTGCCAGGATCCTCGTAACACCAAGGAACAGCGGTTCCATAACTTAGACGTCAGGTGGGCAGTCTTAAAGTATTTGGAGGCCACTAATTCCTTCAGGAAATCTAACAATCTCTTGTTTAATTTCAGGGTGCGAACAGAGGAGGGGCCACTACTAAGGACTCCATAGCACAATGGGTCAGAAGGGCTATCGAAGACACGTATTAGTGCCAAGGGATTCCACACCCCCCCCCCCCCCCGGCAACCTTTAAAGCCTACTCCACCAGGGTGGTCGCTTGTTCCAGGGCAGAGAGAGCCCAGGCAAAAGACCAAATTTGCAAGGCCGCCACCTGGTCCAGTACTCACACGTTCACTAAGCACTACCGCCTGGACTTGGAAGCCGGACAGGATATGGCCTTCTGGCGTAAGGTACTACAGGTGGCAGTCCCCCCCATCCTCCTTCCTAAAAAAGCCCTCATGTTGTTGGCATTCTCCAGGTGTATGCTGTCAGGATGACGAGGGGAAGACAGGAATTAAGTCCTACCTGTTAATTCCCTTTTTTGATGTCATCCTAGCACAGGGGCTTTTCCCTCCCCTTTTGAGTCTTATGTTCACATGAAGTAACGTACTGTAATTTATGATTTTCATATTAGGAAACATTTGTTGAGCAAAGCCGGGTCACTGTAGTTACTTGGTACACACTGGTGAGCTGGTGATGGGAGTTGCCTTTTGTATTTTTCGCTTCCTGTCCCAACAGGTGTCCAGCAGGCAACTTCCAGGTGTATGCTGTCAGGATGACATCAAGAAAGGGAATTAACAGGTAGGACTTCATTCCTGTCTTTCAGTTGCGTTCTAAGAGCCATAACGTTTAAATTTTTTCATTGACGCAGCCATATTAGGGCTTGTTTTTTTTGCAGGACAAGTATTTTCTGATGGCATCATTCTTGGGTATATATAATGTATTGCATAACTTTTGTAAAAAAATTTGTAGGAAGATTGAGGGAAAAAAAAGAAATTCTGCCCTTTGTTTTATTTGGATTGCATTTTTACGGCGTTCATCGAGCAGACTAAATAATGTGATAACATGATTCTCTGAGTCAACACGATTCCGGCGATACCAAGTTTATAGTTTTTTATGTTTTGCTATTTTTGTACATTTAAAACTTTTTTTTTTCTTAAAGGTTTGCTTTTGTGTCGCCACATTCCAAGAGCTGTATAATTTTTTTTCCCATTGCCAGAGCTCTAAAAGGCCTTGTTTTTTGCAGGATGAACTCTAGTCTTCATTTATCAGATTTTTAGGAACATGTAAAATTTTGATCGCTTTTTATTAAAGATGAGCGAACACCAAAATGCTCGGGTGTTCGTTATTCGAAACGAACTTCCCGCGATGTTCGAGGGTTCGTTTCGAATAACGAACCCCATTGAAGTCAATGGGCGACCGGAGCATTTTTGTATTTCGCCGATGCTCGCTAAGGTTTTCATGTGTGAAAATCTGGGCAATTCAAGAAAGTGATGGGAACGACACAGCAACGGGTAGGGCAGGCGAGGGGCTACATGTTGGGCTGCATCTCAAGTTCACAGGTCCCACTATTAAGCCACAATACCGGCAAGAGTGGGCCCCCCCCCCTCCCAACAACTTTTACTTCTGAAAAGCCCTCATTAGCAATGCATACCTTAGCTAAGCACCACACTACCTCCAACAAAGCACAATCACTGCCTGCATGACACTCCGCTGCCACTTCTCCTGGGTTACATGCTGACCAACCCCCCCGCACGACCCAGTGTCCACAGTGCACACCAAGTTGTCCCTGCGCAGCCTTCAGCTGCCCTCATGCCACGCCACACTCATGTCTATTTATAAGTGCGTCTGCCATGAGGAGGAACCGCAGGCACACACTGCAGAGGGTTGGCACGGCTAGGCAGCGACCCTCTTTAAAAGGGGTGGGGCGATAGCCCACAATGCTGTACAGAAGCAATGAGAAATATAATCCTGTGCCACCGCCATCAGGAGCTGCACACGTGGGCATAGCAATGGGGAACCTATGTGCCACACACTATTCATTCTGTCAAGGTGTCTGCATGCCCCAGTCAGACCGGGCTTTTTAATTCATAGACACAGGCAGGTACAACTCCCTATTGTGAAGTCCCTGTGGACCGACAGCATGGGTGGCTCCCTGGAACCCACCGGCGGTACATAAAAATATCCCATTGCATTGCCCAACACAGCTGAAGTAGTAATGTCGTGCTTAATGCAGGTGGGCTTCGGCCCACACTGCATGCCCCAGTCAGATTGGGGTTCTTTACAAGTGGAAACAGATGCATTTACAACTCCCTGTGGACCCACAGCATGGGTGGGTGCCAGGAAGCCACCGGCGGTACATAAAAATATCCCATTGCATTGCCCAACACAGCTGAGGTAGTAATGTCGTGCTTAATGCAGGTGGGCTTCGGCCCACACTGCATGCCCCAGTCTGACTGGGGTTCTTTAGATGTGCTTTCAGATGCATTTATAATTCTCTGTGGACCCACAGCATGGGTGGGTGCCAGGAAGCCACCGGCGGTACATAAAAATATCCCATTGCATTGCCCAACACAGCTGAGGTAGTAATGTTGTGCTTAATGCAGGTGGGCTTCGGCCCACACTGCATGCCCCAGTCTGACTGGGGTTCTTTACAAGTGGACACATGTAGGTTACACTCCGTGTGCACCTACAGCATGGGTGGCTCCCTGGAACCCACCGGCGGTACATAAAAATATCCCATTGCATTGCCCAACACAGCTGAGGTAGTAATGTCGTGCGTAATACAGGTGGGCTTCGGCCCACACTGCATGCCCCAGTCTGACTGGGGTTCTTTAGAAGTGGACAAATGTAGGTTACACTCCGTGTGCACCTACAGCATGGGTGGCTCCCTGGAACCCACCGGTGGTACATAAAAATATCCCATTGCATTGCCCAACACAGCTGAGGTAACGTCAGCTGTAATGCAGGTGGGCTAAAAATTAATTTGATTACACTGTAGGCGAGGGCCCACAAAAATTGCTGTATCAACAGTACTAATGTACATCTAAAAAATTGGCCATGGCCAGCCAAGAGGGCAGGTGAAACCCATTAATCGCTTTGGTTAATGTGGCTTAAGTGGTAACTAGGCCTGAAGGCAGCCCAGTTTAACGAAAAATTGGTTCAAGTTAAAGTTCCAACGCTTTTAAGCGCATTGAAACTTTTAAAAATTGTTCAGAAAAATTATTTGAGTGAGCCTTGTGGCCCTAAGAAAAATTGCCCGTTCATCGCGATTACGTGAGGTTTCAGGAGGAGGAGCAGGAGGAGGAGGAGGAATATTAGACACAGATTGATGAAGAAGAAATGTCCCCGTTTTGGATGGTGAGAGAGAACGTAGCTTCCATCCGCGGGTGCAGCCTACGTATTGCTTACGTATCCTTGCTGTCCGCTGGTGGAGAAGAGAAGTCTGGGGAAATCCAGGCTTTGTTCATCTTGATGAGTGTTAGCCTGTCGGCACTGTCGGTTGACAAGCGGGTACGCTTATCTGTGATGATTCCCCCAGCCGCACTAAACACCCTCTCCGACAAGACGCTAGCCGCAGGACAAGCAAGCACCTCCAGGGCATACAGCGCTAGTTCAGGCCACGTGTCCAGCTTCGACACCCAGTAGTTGTAGGTGGCAGAGGCGTTACGGAGGACGGTCGTGCGATCGGCTACGTACTCCCTCACCATCCTTTTACATTGCTCCCGCCGACTCAGCCTTGACTGGGGAGCGGTGACACAGTCTTGGTGGGGAGCCATAAAGCTGTCCAGGCCCTTAAAGACTGTTGCACTGCCTGGGATGTACATGCTGCTCGATCTCTGCACCTCCCCTGCTACCTTGCCCTCGGTACTGCGCCTTCTGCCACTAGCGCTGTCGGCTGGGAATTTTACCATCAGCTTGTCCGCAAGGGTCCTGTGGTATAGCAACACTCTCGAACCCCTTTCCTCTTCGGGAATGAGAGTGGGCAGGTTCTCCTTATAGCGTGGGTCGAGCAGTGTGTACACCCAGTAATCCGTTGTGGCCAGAATGCGTGCAACGCGAGGGTCACGAGAAAGGCATCCTAACATGAAGTCAGCCATGTGTGCCAGGGTACCTGTACGCAACACATGGCTGTCTTCACTAGGAAGATCACTTGCAGGATCCTCCTCCTCCTCCTCCTCAGGCCATACACGCTGAAAGGATGACAGGCAATCAGCCGGTGTACCGTCAGCAGCGGGCCAAGCTGTCTCTTCCCCCTCCTCCTCATGCTCCTCCTCCTCCTCCTGTACGCGCTGAGAAATAGACAGGAGGGTGCCCTGACTATCCAGCGGCATACTGTCTTCCCCCGCCCCCGTTTCCGAGCGCAAAGCAGCTGCCTTTATGCTTTGCAGGGAATTTCTCAAGATGCATAGCAGAGGAATGGTGACGCTAATGATTGCAGCATCGCCGCTCACCACCTGGGTAGACTCCTCAAAATTACCAAGGACATGGCAGATGTCTGCCAACCAGGCCCACTCTTCTGAAAAGAATTGAGGAGGCTGACTCCCACTGCGCCGCCCATGTTGGAGTTGGTATTCCACTATAGCTCTACGCTGTTCATAGAGCCTGGCCAACATGTGGAGCGTAGAGTTCCACCGTGTGGGCACGTCGCACAGCAGTCGGTGCACTGGCAGCTTAAAGCGATGTTGCAGGGTGCGCAGGGTGGCAGCGTCCGTGTGGGACTTGCGGAAATGTGCGCAGAGCCGGCGCGCCTTTACGAGCAGGTCTAACAAGCGTGGGTAGCTTTTCAGAAAGCGCTGAACCACCAAATTAAAGACGTGGGCCAGGCATGGCACGTGCGTGAGGCTGCCGAGCTGCAGAGCCGCCACCAGGTTACGGCCGTTGTCACACACGACCATGCCCGGTTGGAGGCTCAGCGGCGCAAGCCAGCGGTCGGTCTGCTGTGTCAGACCCTGCAGCAGTTCGTGGGCCGTGTGCCTCTTATCTCCTAAGCTGAGTAGTTTCAGCACGGCCTGCTGACGCTTGCCCACCGCTGTGCTGCCACACCGCGCGACACCGACTGCTGACGACATGCTGCTGCTAACACATCTTGATTGCGAGACAGAGGTTGCGGAGGAGGAGGAGGGTGCTTTAGTGGAGGAAGCATACACCTCCGCAGATACCACCACCGAGCTGGGGCCCGCAATTCTGGGGGTGGGTAGGACGTGAGCGGTCCCAGGCTCTGACTCTGTCCCAGCCTCCACTAAATTCACCCAATGTGCCGTCAGGGAGATGTAGTGGCCCTGCCCGCCTGTGCTTGTCCACGTGTCCGTAGTTAAGTGGACCTTGCCACTAACCGCATTGGTGAGGGCGCGTACAATGTTGCGGGAGACGTGGTCGTGCAGGGCTGGGACGGCACATCGGGAAAAGTAGTGGCGACTGGGAACTGAGTAGCGCGGGGCCGCCGCCTCCATGATACTTTTGAAGGACTCCGTTTCCACAACCCTATACGGCAGCATCTCAAGGCTGATGAATTTTGCTATGCGGACGGTTAACGTTTGAGCGTGCGGGTGCGTGGCGGCGTACTTGCGCTTGCGCTCCAACAGTTGCGCAAGCGACGGCTGGACGGTGCGCTGAACTACACTGGTGGATGGGGCCGAGGACAGCGGAGGTGAGGGTGTGGGTGCAGGCCATGAGGCGGTAGTGCCTGTGTCCTGAGAGGGGGGTTGGATCTCAGTGGCAGGTTGGGGCACAGGGGGAGAGGCAGGGGTGCAAACCGGAGGCGGTGAACGGCCTTCATCCCACCTTGTGGGGTGCTTGGCCATCATATGTCTGCGCATGCTGGTGGTGGTGAGGCTGTTGGTGTTGGCTCCCCGGCTGAGCTTTGCGCGACAAAGGTTGCACACCACTGTTCGTCGGTCGTCAGGCGTCTCTGTGAAAAACTGCCCGACCTTAGAGCACCTCGGCCTCTGCAGGGTGGCATGGCGCGAGGGGGCGCTTTGGGAAACAGTTGGTGGATTATTCGGTCTGGCCCTGCCTCTACCCTTGGCCACCGCACTGCCTCTTGCAACCTGCCCTGCTGCTGCCCGTGCCTCCCCCTCTGAAGACATGTCCTGTGTAGGCGTTGCACACCAGGTGGGGTCAGTCACCTCATCGTCCTGCTGCTCTTCCTCCGAATCCTCTGTGCGCTCCTCCCTCGGACTTACTGCCCTTACTACTACCTCACCGATAGACAACTGTGTCTCATCGTCATCGTCCTCCTCACCCACTGAAAGGTCTTGAGACAGTTGCCGGAAGTCCCCAGCCTCATCCCCCGGACCCCGGGAACTTTCCAATGGTTGGGCATCAGTGACGATAAACTCCTCTGGTGGGAGAGGAACCACTGCTGCCCAATCTGAGCAGGGGCCCGAGAACAGTTCCTGGGAGTGTTCCCGCTCCTGAGCATGTGTCATTGTAGTGGAGTGAGGAGGCTGGGAGGAAGGAGGAGCAGCAGACAGAGGATTCGGATTTGCAGCAGTGGACGGCGCAGAACTGTGGCTGGACGATAGGTTGCTCGAAGCACTTTCTGCCATCCACGACAGGACCTGCTCACACTGCTCATTTTCTAATAACCGTCTCCCGCGTGGACCCATGAATTGTGCGATGACTGTCGGGACGCCAGAAACGTGCCTGTCTACTAATCGCGCAGCAGACGGCTGCGATACACCTAGAACAGGAGTTCGGCCTGTGCCGACACCCTGACTTGGCCCTCCGCGTCCTCGGCCGCGTCCACGTCCTCTAGGCCTACCCCTACCCCTCAGCATGCTGTATTACCAGTGATTTGATTTCACAGGCAGGAAATAAATTGGCGCAAGACTGCAGGCCAAATATTATTTTTTCCCTTTTTTGAAAACGAAACGCCCCACTGCCTCTAGTGAATGAATAATCTAAGTTTAATAACTGTGTTGTGGCCCTGCTAATGTGTCACAGAACTTGAGGGTAGCAGAGTTATTAACTCTGGCAGAGCAGGTATTTTTTTCCCAATTAAGGAAAGCAAATGGCGAAGCCAGCAGTAAACCGTAGCTGGGTGCGTCTGATTTTTTAACGTTGTACACGCAGCTCACACGTGTCCACAGCCCTTAGGACGGACAGAGGCAGGACAAATAGATTTCTTTTCCCTTTTTTTACACCAAAAGGACCCACTGCGTATATTCAATGAATAATAACTGTGCTGTGGCCCTGCCTACACAATTCTTTCCCTGTAGTATCAATGGAGGGTGCAATGCTCTGCAGAGGCGATTTTGAGAAAAAAAAAAATATGCAGCACTGCTAACAGCAGCCAGCACAGTACTGCACACGGTTAAATATGGCCCTAGAAAGGACCGTTGAGGTTCTTGAAGGCTACACTCACTCCTAACACTCTCCCTGCCTATCCAACACTTCTGTCCCTAATGCCGGGTGCAACGCTCTGCAGAGGCGATTTTGAGAAAAAAAAAAAAAAGTCACTGCTAACAGCAGGCAACACACAGGTATTACTGGCCCTAATAAGGAACTTTGGGGTTCTTGAAGCCTACACTAACTGCTATTTCTCTCCCTACAGCAGCTCCGGTACCAGCAGCACTGTCCCTCATCTAACTCACAAGGCATCTGAGGCGAGCCGCGGGGGGGCCGACTTTTATATTCGGGTGACATCTGATCTCGCCAGCCACTCACAGCAGGGGGGTGGTATAGGGCTGGAACAACACAGGAGGAAGTTGTAATGCCTTCCCTGTCTTTCAATTGGCCAGAAAAGCGCGCTAACGTCTCAGGGAAGGAAGTGAAAGTAACCCGAATACCGCATGGTGTTCGTTACGAATAACGAACATCCCGAACACCCTAATATTCGCACGAATATCAAGCTCGGACGAATACGTTCGCTCATCTCTACTTTTTATTCCATTTTTTTCTAGTGGCAAGATTAACAAAATCTGTAATTCTGGCATGTTTTTTATTTTTATTTTTCACTGCATTCTCTGAGCAGTATAAATATATTAAAGTAATTCTACAGGCCAGTACGATTATGCCAATACCAAATTGTAATAGTTTTTTTTCTTTTTCGCGACTTTTTCACAGTTTAAAAAAAAAAAAAAAAAAGGTAATAAAAGTTTAAATCACCCTCCTTTTGCCATATCTATAATAAAAAAATCTAAATCATGAAAGAAAAATACATATTTGGTATCGCCGCTTCCGTAAATGTCCGATCCATCAAAGTAGTGCATTATTTACCCCGCATGGTGAACGTAGTCCGAAAAAAAATAAAGAACGCCAGAAATGCACTTTTTCAGTCACCCTGTCTCCCAGAAAAAATGCAATAAAAAGTAATCAAAAAGTCGTATGTATTTTGAATAAGTACTAACATAAACTACAGAACCTCGCAAAAAATGAGCCCTCGCTCAACTATGTTGACAAGAAAATAAAAAAGTTATTGCGCGGAAGATGCAGCAGAAAATAATTTTAAAAAATTGACTTTGAAAAAAATAAAAGTACTACAGCAAAAAAAAACTATACAAGTTTGATATCGTAGTAATCGTAGTGACCCATAGAATAAAGTTATTGTGTCATTTTTGTTGCAGTTTGTGCGTCATAGAAGCAAGACGCACTGAAAGATGGTGGAATGACATTTTTTTTTTCATTTTACTCCACTTAGAATTTTGTAAAAGTTTTTCAGAACATTATATGGTACTTTACATAGCACCATTTAAAAATACAACTCTTCCCGCAAAAAAACAAGCCCTCATACAGCGACGTCGGTGAATAAATAAAGGAGTTATGATTTTTTAAACAGAGGAAAGAAAAAAAGAAAAGGGAGAAAAAAAAGTGGCTGCGTCAAGGGGTTAAATAATGTACTAACTTCCTGCTCTGGGTCATTTTTTACAAAGTAAATGGAGAAAAGTGTTTTTATTTTTATCTTTTTAATAATTTTTTAACCTTTTTTTAACTTTAAAAAAATTTTTGGTCGCTTTGAGGGACTTCCACAGAGACCCATCAGAACCCCCTGATCACATTCCAGGGGTCCGATAGTGACAGCCCTTTATATGCTGCAGTCGCATAGACCGCGGCATGTAAAGGGTTAACACAGATAGGTTTTCTCTATTCTCTGCTGTGTAAGAGCTGGTGCCTGGCTATCCTCTGACAGCCAAGCACCAGCTCTTCCTGCCATAGACACCATAGGCTGGCTTCTGACAAGTCAATGGTCTCCATGGCAACCTGTAAACAAAGCAGTGCAGGAGTTTGAAAATAAAAGCAAGAGATTGCCGTCAGATTGTCAATCTCTCTGCTTCTTTTTTCAAAGTCCTGCACTGCTCTGTGTGGGTCTGTGCAGGCAGAGCACAATGCCACAGCTTATGGCATTGTGCTCTGCAGGTCCCATAGTCAAACATAGCCCGGAAATCTTCCGGGCTATATCAGTATGAGCAGTGGAGCTCGTCCCGGAAAATTTCTGGGCGTGCCACTCAAGGGGTTAAAGGATTGAGGCAAATCATTGCCTGGGTTTTGAAGAAATCGCATGAGAAGTAAGTGGGGAGAGATTAGGTTTCCAGAGTATTTAAGATTGTGGGTCTATGTATTGGTGAGGTCCATAGAATTTAATCTACAATAAGTGGGTAGACTTTGGTTGCCTCTAAGGACAGCCAGAGTGGGGCATTATTAGTAGTGTGGAGAAGAGCTAACTGGGCTATCTGTGTTGCCTGTTACTTTCATAAGTTTGGTACACCCAATCCTCCTTGCAGTCTGTGCTTAGAGGTACCACGTGCAATTCTAGGAACAGAATTCTTTGAAATAAAGCAAAGGGACATTGGTCGGAATGTTTTTAAAATGTGCTCTGGGATATGAACTGGAAGGGTTCTAAAGAAATATAGGAGTTTAGGAAGGAATGTCATATTCAAAGAATTTTCTGTTGCATCCTAAGAACGTGCAACCTCAATAACATAAATCAAAGGCACAACTGTGCAAAAGGAAACAAAAACTAAAGGGGAATGCTCTCCCTATCGTCCCCTAACCCGGGAGGGGCCCTGCCTACTCGGCAGACCGACCGCGCTGACAAGTGCGAGCCTGCACTCGAACCTGGGCCACTGACCAGTCCCTCACTGGGGGCCCTAGCACAAAACAAAAGAAGAAACCAAACCAAACCAAACAGTAAAGAACTTAGCTTCAAATGAAGAGCTTCCACCACTCTGTGTTGCTCTGACGCTGTCCAACATAGGACTGAAGTGAATTGACCAGCACAGGAGTAACAGTTAGCACTGCTTAAATAGGAGCAGAGCTACTTAGCACCAGGTGCTGACTGACATTAATCTTGCAACCACCACACCTCTCAGCTCCAGGAGAGGTAGGAATGCTGCTAAACCCTGGTCTGGCCTGAAAGCAAGGTGGGAACCTCAGAACGGCTGCAACAGTACCTCCTCTTCAAGGAGGGGCCCCAGGACCCTTAAGATCAGGACGACCAGGGTTTGATCTGTGAAATTTTTTGACTCGACGGGAGTCCAAAATGCTCCTCCCCATCCGTTAGCACAGGAGCCAGGGGTGGAGGGTCATTCCCAGGATCGATGAATCTTTTGAGCAGAGATTTGTGGAAAACATTGTTAATTTTCATCGCCCTGGGAATTTCTAACCGGAAGGCCACCGCGTTAATCTTCTCAATTATTTTAAACGGACCGATAAATCGCAGGCCCAGTTTAGCGGATGGTTGTTTGAGTTTTATATTTCTGGTAGACAACCAAACCAAGTCTCCAACATGGAATTCCGCCCCCTCTGGGCGGTGACTGTTAGCAACTAGAGATGAGCGAACGTGTTCGTCCGAACTTGATATCCGTGCGGATATTAGGGTGTTCGGGATGTTCGTTATTCGTAACGAACACCATGCGGTGTTCGGGTTACTTTCACTTCCTTCCCTGAGACGTTAGCGCGCTTTTCTGGCCAATTGAAAGACAGGGAAGGCATTACAACTTCCTCCTGTGTTGTTCCAGCCCTATACCACCCCCCTGCTGTGAGTGGCTGGCGAGATCAGGTGTCCGCCTAATATAAAAGTCAGCCCCTCCCGCGGCTCGCCTCAGATGCCTTGTGAGTTAGATGAGGGACAGTGTTGTTTGTACCGGAGCTGCTGTAGGGAAAGAATTGGTAGTTAGTGTAGGCTTCAAGACCCCCAAAGGTCCTTATTAGGGCCACTGATAGCTGTGTGTTGGCTGCTGTTAGCAGTGGCAATTTTTTTTCTTTCTCAAAATCGCCTCTGCAGAGCGTTGCACCCGGCATTAGGGACAGAAGTGTTGCATAGGCAGGGAGAGTGTTTAACCGTGTGCAGTACTGTGCTGGCTGCTGTTAGCTATGCTGCATATTTTTTTTCTTCTCAAAATCGCCTCTGCAGAGCATTGCACCCTCTATTGATACTGCAGGGAAAGAATTGTGTAGGCAGGGCCACAACACAGTTATTATTCATTGAATATACGCAGTGCGGCCTTTTGCTTGTAAAACAAGTGAAAAAAATTCTATTTGACCTGCCTCTGTCCGTCCTAAGGGCTGTGGACACGTGTCGGCTGCGTGTGCAACGTTTAAAAATCAGACGCACCCAGCTACGGTTTACTGCTGGCTTCGCCATTTGCTTTCCTTAATTGGGAAAAAAAATACCTGCTCTGCCAGAGTTATAATAACTCTGCTACCCTCAAGTTCTGTGCCACATTAGCAGGGCCACAGCACTGTTATTTGGGCCTTTCGTTTTCAAAAAAGGGAAAAAATTATATTTGGCCTGCAGTCTTGCGCCAATTTATTTCCTGCCTGTGAAATCAAATCACTGGTAATACAGCATGCTGAGGGGTAGGGGTAGGCCTAGAGGACGTGGACGCGGCCGAGGACGCGGAGGGCCAAGTCAGGGTGTGGGCACAGGCCGAGCTCCTGATCCAGTTGTGTCGCAGCCGACTGCTGCGCGATTAGGAGAGAGGCACGTTTCTGGCGTCCCCACATTCATCGCCCAATTAATGGGTCCACGCGGGAGACGGTTATTAGAAAATGAGCAGTGTGAGCAGGTCCTGTCCTGGATGGCAGAAAGTGCTTCGAGCAACCTATCGTCCACCCAGAGTTCTGCGCCGTCCACTGCTGCATATCCGAATCCTCTGTCTGCTGCTCCTCCTTCCTCCCAGCCTCCTCACTCCACTACAATGACACCTGCTCAGGAGCGGGAACACTCCCAGGAACTGTTCTCGGGCCCCTGCTTAGATTGGGCAGGAGTGGTTCCTCTCCCACCAGAGGAGTTTATCGTCACTGATGCCCAACCATTCGAAAGTTCCCGGGGTCCGGGGGAAGAGGCTGGGGACTTCCGCCAACTGTCTCAAGAACTTTCTGTGTGTGAGGAGGACGATGACGATGAGACACAGTTGTCTTGCAGTGAGGTAGTAGTAAGGGCAGTAAGTCCGAGGGAGCAGCGCACAGAGGATTCGGAGGAAGAGCAGCAGGACGATGAGGTGACTGACCCCACCTGGTGTGCAACGCCTACACAGGACAGGTCTTCAGAGGGGGAGGCACGGGCAGCAGCAGGGCAGGTTGCAAGAGGCAGTGCGGTGGCCAGAGGTAGAGGCAGGGCCAGACCGAATAATCCACCAACTGTTTCCCAAAGCGCACCCTCGCGCCATGCCACCCTGCAGAGGCTGAGGTGCTCTAAGGTCTGGCAGTTTTTCACAGAGACGCCTGACGACCGACGAACAGTGGTGTGCAACCTTTGTCGCGCAAAGCTCAGCCGGGGAGCCAACACCAACAGCCTCACCACCACCACCATGCGCAGACATATGATGGCCAAGCACCCCACAAGGTGGGACGAAGGCCGTTCACCGCCTCCGGTTTGCACCCCTGCCTCTCCCCCTGTGCCCCAACCTGCCACTGAGATGCAACCCCCCTCTCAGGACACAGGCACTACCGTCTCCTGGCCTGCACCCACACCCTCACCTCCGCTGTCCTCGGCCCCATTCACCAGTGTAGTTCAGCGCACCGTCCAGCCGTCGCTTGCGCAACTGTTGGAGCGCAAGCGCAAGTACGCCACCACGCACCCGCACGCTCAAACGTTAACCGTCCGCATAGCAAAATTCATCAGCCTTGAGATGCTGCCGTATAGGGTTGTGGAAACGGAGTCCTTCAAAAGTATCATGGAGGCGGCGGCCCCGCGCTACTCAGTCCCCAGTCGCCACTACTTTTCCCGATGTGCCGTCCCAGCCCTGCACGACCACGTCTCCCGAAACATTGTACGCGCCCTCACCAACGCGGTTACTGCCACGGTCCACTTAACAACGGACACGTGGACAAGCACAGGCGGGCAGGGCCACTACATCTCCCTGACGGCACATTGGGTGAATTTAGTGGAGGCTGGGACAGAGTCAGAGCCTGGGACCGCTCACGTCCTACCCACCCCCAGAATTGCGGGCCCCAGCTCGGTGGTGGTATCTGCGGAGGTGTATGCTTCCTCCACTAAAGCACCCTCCTCCTCCTCCTCCTCCGCAACCTCTGTCTCGCAATCAAGATGTGTTAGCAGCAGCATGTCGCCAGCAGTCGGTGTCGCGCGGTGTGGCAGCACAGCGGTGGGCAAGCGTCAGCAGGCCGAGCTGAAACTACTCAGCTTAGGAGATAAGAGGCACACGGCCCACGAACTGCTGCAGGGTCTGATACAGCAGACCGACCGCTGGCTTGCGCCGCTGAGCCTCCAACCGGGCATGGTCGTGTGTGACAACGGCCGTAACCTGGTGGCGGCTCTGCAGCTCGGCAGCCTCACGCACGTGCCATGCCTGGCCCACGTCTTTAATTTGGTGGTTCAGCGCTTTCTGAAAAGCTACCCACGCTTGTCAGACCTGCTCGTAAAGGCGCGCCGGCTCTGCGCACATTTCCGCAAGTCCCACACGGACGCTGCCACCCTGCGCACCCTGCAACATCACTTTAAGCTGCCAGTGCACCGACTGCTGTGCGACGTGCCCACACGGTGGAACTCTACGCTCCACATGTTGGCCAGGCTCTATGAACAGCGTAGAGCTATAGTCGAATACCAACTCCAACATGGGCGGCGCAGTGGGAGTCAGCCTCCTCAATTCCTTTCAGAAGAGTGGGCCTGGTTGGCAGACATCTGCCATGTCCTTGGTAATTTTGAGGAGTCTACCCAGGTGGTGAGCGGCGATGCTACAATCATTAGCGTCACCATTCCTCTGCTATGCATCTTGAGAAATTCCCTGCAAACCATAAAGGCAGCTGCTTTGCGCTCGGAAACGGGGGCGGTGGAAGACAGTATGCCGCTGGATAGTCAGGGCACCCTCCTGTCTATTTCTCAGCGCGTACAGGAGGAGGAGGAGGAGCATGAGGAGAAGGGGGAAGAGACAGCTTGGCCCGCTGCTGACGGTACACCGGCTGATTGCCTGTCATCCTTTCAGCGTGTATGGCCTGAGGAGGAGGAGGAGGAGGATCCTGCAAGTGATCTTCCTAGTGAAGACAGCCATGTGTTGCGTACAGGTACCCTGGCACACATGGCTGACTTCATGTTAGGATGCCTTTCTCGTGACCCTCGCGTTGCACGCATTCTGGCCACAACGGATTACTGGGTGTACACACTGCTCGACCCACGCTATAAGGAGAACCTGCCCACTCTCATTCCCGAAGAGGAAAGGGGTTCGAGAGTGTTGCTATACCACAGGACCCTTGCGGACAAGCTGATGGTAAAATTCCCAGCCAACAGCGCTAGTGGCAGAAGGCGCAGTACCGAGGGCCAGGTAGCAGGGGAGGTGCGGAGATCGAGCAGCATGTACATCCCAGGCAGTGCAACAGTCTTTAAGGGCCTGGACAGCTTTATGGCTCCCCACCAAGACTGTGTCACCGCTCCCCAGTCAAGGCTGAGTCGGCGGGAGCACTGTAAAAGGATGGTGAGGGAGTACGTAGCCGATTGCACGACCGTCCTCCGTGACGCCTCTGCCACCTACAACTACTGGGTGTCGAAGCTGGACACATGGCCTGAACTAGCGCTGTATGCCCTGGAGGTGCTTGCTTGTCCTGCGGCTAGCATCTTGTCAGAGAGGGTGTTTAGTGCGGCTGGGGGAATCATCACAGATAAGCGTACCCGCCTGTCAACCGACAGTGCCGACAGGCTAACACTCATCAAGATGAACAAAGGCTGGATTTCGCCAGACTTCTCTTCTCCACCAGCGGACAGCAGCGATACGTAAGCAATACGTAGGCTGCACCCGCGGATGGAAGCTACGTTCTCTCTCACCATCCAAAACGGGGACATTTCTACTTCATCAATCTGTGTCTACTGTCTAATATTCCTCCTCCTCCTCCTCCTGCTACTCCTCCTGAAACCTCACGTAATCACGCTGAATGGGCAATTTTTCTTAGGGCCACAAGGCTCACTCAAATAATTTTTCTAAACAATTTTTAAAAGTTTCAATGCGCTTAAAAGCGTTGGAAGTGTAACTTGAACCAATTTTTCGTTACACTGGGCTGCCTCCAGGCCTAGTTACCACTTAAGCCACAATAACCAAAGCGATTAATGGGTTTCACCTGCCCTCTTGGCTGGCCATGGCCAATTTTTGGGATGTACATTAGTACTGTTGATACAGCAATTTTTGTGGGCCCTCGCCTACAGTGTAATCAAATTAATTTTTAGCCCACCTGCATTCCAGCTGACGTTACCTCAGCTGTGTTGGGCAATGCAATGGGATATATTTATGTACCGCCGGTGGCTTCCTGGCACCCACCCAGGCTGTGGGTCCACAGGGAATTATAAATGCATCTGTTTCCACTTGTAAAGAACCCCAGTCTGACTGGGGCATGCAGTGTGGGCCTAAGCCCACCTGTATTACGCACGACATTACTACCTCAGCTGTGTTGGGCAATGCAATGGGATATTTTTGTGTACCGCCGGTGGGTTCCAGGGAGCCACCCATGCTGTAGGTGCACACGGAGTGTAACCTACATGTGTCCACTTGTAAAGAACCCCAGTCAGACTGGGGCATGCAGTGTGGGCCGAAGCTCACCTGTATTACGCACGACATTACTACCTCAGCTGTGTTGGACAATGCAATGGGATATTTCTATGTACCGCCGGTGGCTTCCTGGCACCCACCCATGCTGTGGGTCCACAGGGAGTTTAACCTACATGTGTCCACTTCTAAAGAACCCCAGTCAGACTGGGGCATGCAGTGTGGGCCGAAGCCCACCTGTATTACGCACGACATTACTACCTCAGCTGTGTTGGGCAATGCAATGGGATATTTTTATGTACCGCCGGTGGGTTCCAGGGAGCCACCCATGCTGTCGGTCGACAGGGACTTCACAATAGGGAGTTGTACCTGCCTGTGTCTATGAATTAAAAAGCCCGGTCTAACTGGGGCATGCAGAGACACCTTGACAGAATGAATAGTGTGTGGCACATAGGTTCCCCATTGCTATGCCCACGTGTGCAGCTCCTGATGGCGGTGGCACAGGATTCTATTTCTCATTGCTTCTGTACAGCATTGTGGGCTATCGCCCCGCCCCTTTTAAAGAGGGTCGCTGCCTAGCCGTGCCAACCCTGTGCAGTGTGTGCCTGCGGTCCCTCGTCATGGCAGACGCACTTCTAAATAGACATGAGGGTGGTGTGGCATGAGGGCAGCTGAAGGCTACGCAGGGACACTTTGGTGTGCACTGTGGGGGGGAGGGGGGGCGGTTGGGCAGCATGTAACCCAGTAGAAGTGGCAGTGGAGTGTCATGCAGGCGGTGATTGTGCTTTGTTGGAGGTAGTGTGGTGCTTAGCAAAGGTATGCCATGCTAATGATGGCTTTTCAGAAGTAAAAGTTGTTGGGAGGGGGGGGGCCCACTCTTGCCGGTATTCTGGCTTAATAGTGGGACCTGTGAACTTGAGATGCAGCCCAACATGTAGCCCCTCGCCTGCCCTATCCGTTGCTGTGTCGTTCCCATCACTTTCTTGAATTGCCCAGATTTTCACACATGAAAACCTTAGCGAGCATCGGCGAAATACAAAAATGTTCTGGTCGCCCATTGACTTCAATGGGGTTCGTTATTCGAAACGAACCCTCAAACATCACGGGAAGTTCGTTTCGAATAACGAACACCCGAACATTTTGGTGTTCGCTCATCTCTATTAGCAACTCACTTTTTCCGCTGCACTGCTCGCCGTAACTCTTTCTGGACCTCGGCCATAATAGGCCCAGAAGAATCCGGCTGCCCCAGTGCCAGAGCCGTAGCAACACACTTCTTCAATTTTTGAACCGTCTCAGGATCCATCTTAAAACCCTCTTGGGTATAAGCTTTGAGCGTTAGTCTCTCAGGAAGGGGCATGCGTCTCCTGGGGAACTCGTAGTCAGGGAGAAGTTCAATAGCACAATCTCCCTGTCTGTGCGGTGGTAATTTGTCTGCCACCACTGGGGGAAGCCCCTCAGAGAGGTCGGCGATGACTTCCGGCAGCTCTTCTGTCTGAGTAGAAGCTATATCAACAGAGACGCAACCGGATAGACAACCAGGGCTCCATTCAACAATGTCCCCCTTCTCCCAGTCTACTACCGGGTTGTGTAGACGTAGCCAAGGCAGCCCCAAGACTACTTGCGAAGGGAGGGATTCTATGACATATAATGTTATAATCTCCCTGTGGAACAGCCCAATTTTTAAACGGACGTTAGGCACACAAAACCTCAGACTTCTCTGCGATAGTGGAGCAGCATCAATGATGGATACGGGAATGGGAAACTCCAGAGCCTTCATCTCTAAGCCTAAACGTCTGACCGTCTCCCGATGTATTAAATTAATATTAGCTCCACAATCCAGAAGGACTCTTATGGGGCTACCCACACTATCAGACAGGATCTCAGCAGGAAGCACCAGTCTGGAGGGTGATATCCAGGCAATTTGATGGCCTAGTGGGGTCCCCTCAGTAATCTCCTGCTCATCAAGTCCTGGCTGGCAATTATGACGGGGACAGCACTGAGCCATGCGACCAATGTGGTTACAGGAAAAGCATCGACCTTAACACTGTACTTTGTTCCCATTCCTAGCCCCGGCAGCCAGAGACCCCAACTGCATGGGCTCCTCCACATCCGCAAATAAGAAGCCAGAATCTATGGAGAGTTCCTGATGCCTCTCCCTGATCCGTCTCCCAGCTTTGATAGCCAGAGACATGGCCTCATCAAGACTGTGGGGTACTGGATAACCTACCAGTACATTCTTGATTTTATTGGATAGACCCCAATGGAACTGGCTCTTTAAAGCAGGGTCATTCCACTGGGTTTCTGCTGCCCAACGTCGAAACCCAGCACAATAATCTTCGACAGAGGAGTCTCCCTGTTGTAAACGTCTGATATTCCCTTCAGCCACCGATATCTTGTCTGGGTCGTCATAGATTAGACCCACTGCAGCAAAAAAGTCATCCACTGAGTCCAAGGCCTCAGACGTTGGGGGTAATGAAAAAGCCCATGCCTGCGGCGCCCCCTGCAGTCTGGACATGACAATGCCCACCTTCTGGGCGTCGTCCCCTAAAGACACTGGACGCAGTCTAAAGTAGAGCTTACAGGCATCCCGAAAGGATCCGAATTTCTGCCTATCACCAGAAAAACGGTCGGGTAGCTCAATTTTTGGTTCCTTGCTGGGAACCTGCAGTGCAGTTTGTCACTGTTTTATCTCAGCGAGCTCAGCAGCCAGCGTGCCAAGCTGGTGCGACAAAACCTCAAGGGGATTCATAGTAACAGCACAGAATCTCCCTGAGAGAGGTAAGGGCTGGTCAATCTGTTGCGTCCTAAGAACGTGCAACCTCAATAACATAAATCAAAGGCACAACTGTGCAAAAGGAAACAAAAACTAAAGGGGATGCTCTCCCTATCGTCCCCTAACCCGGGAGGGGGCCCTGCCTACTCGGCAGACTGGCCACGCTGACAAGTGCGAGCCTGCACTCGAACCTGGGCCACTGACCAGTCCCTCACTGGGGGCCCTAGCACAAAACAAAAGGAGAAACAAAACAAAACCAAACAGTAAAGAACTTAGCTTCAAATGAAGAGCTTCCACCACTCTGTGTTGCTCCGACGCTGTCCAACATAGGACTGAAGTGAATTGACCAGCACAGGAGTAACAGCACTGCTTAAATAGGAGCCGAGCTACTTAGCACCAGGTGCTGACTGACATTAATCTTGGAACCACCACACCTCTCAGCTGCAGGAGAGGTAGGAATGCTGCTAAACCCTGGTCTGGCCTGAAAGCAAGGTGGAAACCTCAGAACGGCTGCCACATTTGCTTGTCCTATCCATGAGATATGGCAGTGGTTCCAACTTTCCGGGAGCAGACTGAGCTTACGGAGTAGAGGGATAAAATTTTGGGTATATAAAGATGTATAAGAATTATGTAGTCTTATGCCCAGGTAGTCCAGTGATCCTGAAAGCCATTGAAAGGTTAAATTAGATTGAAGTTGGGAGACCAGATTTGGAGGTAGGATGAGATTCCAAATACCAGTTTTTAAGTGATGAATCTTTATATTCAATCACAGAGACAATTATGCAGATAATAAAGTCTCACAGAGCTCCATATTCCCCGCCTTACACTGATCTCTAGGATTTATGTAGCACAGGAAGAGGAAGCTGTATGGAATGATGAGATTAATCTTTTGAGTACCCTATACTATCAGGGATCTTAAAACACGGACATGTAAACACACCATCGGGAATTCAGTGGTTGTAATAGACGCGTGTTTTGTGCGCGCATATGCATGCACATAAACACGCTCATGTGAAGGCTACTCTAAATGCATGAGTATGCTTCTAACTACAGGAGAAAGGGGTGGAAACATTTTTCGGGAGCCTTGATGACATTCAGGTGTGTAGTTGTGTAAAATGTGTCTTAGTTTATTTAAACTGATTTTAGTCATTGTTCTTTTTTTTTTTTTTAGCTATACAACATATACCCAAATATCATGGGATACATACCTGGACCTCACCATGAACTCAAGGAAAACTTTACTGCCATGGCTGACTTTATCAGGAAGAAAGTGGAGAGAAACATGAAGACTTTAGATAGTAATAACCCAAGAGATTTTATAGACTGTTTCCTCATCAAAATGGAGAAGGTACAAAAAACTATTAAATATCCGTCCCTTACATTATCAAGCAGTACTTTCTATCATTGTATATACTACCGTATATCCTCTAATCGGCATCTTTTCTTCAAGGAAGGGAAGAATAAAGCAACGTTTTTCAATTCTGATTCTTTGGTGATGAGTTTAATGTTGTTCTTTGGTGGAACAGGATTAGTGACCGCTACCCTGGAATACACAATGTTACTTCTCATGAAATACCCAAATGTAGCAGGTATGTAACTAAGGTCAGAAAGATCTGTGCATTTAAAAGATTTTTCAGAATCAGAAAAAAATTGGCAACTATGTCTAAAACCAGCACCACATCTGTCCACAGGTTGTATGTGACTTAACTGCTCAGCTCCATTCACTTCAGAACACCTGACCTGCAATACCTGGACCGGTATTGGGATGTTTCTGGAAGAAAGCCAACATGTTTATCTAACCCTGGACAACTACTTTTAAAATTAGAAACAGCAACAAGATGAAATCCTGGGTCAGGCGTGAGTTATACCTTCCAATTCCTTATTGCTTAGTCCATAAAATCACAGAAGCATACAGCAGTGACTAACAATCAGCAATATAAATGAAAGACCAGTTTACAGAGAGTGTCGGTCAACGTTTTAGAATACCCAGAGAAACTATCAAAATTGGGATTATTCACCCTAGAAATAAGACTGTTAAGGCGTGACCAAATAACTATGTATAAATACATTAGGGGACAATGCAAGGATCTCTCCTATAATTTATTCATACCCAAGACTATGACTGTAATAAGATGGCATCCTCTACGTCTAGAAGAAAGGAGGTTTCATCACGAACATAGAAGGTTTTTTTTTTTTTACTGTAAGAGTAGTGAGACTGTGGAACTCTCTGCCTGAGGACGTGGTATGGCAAAATCAATAGAGGGGTTTAAGAGGGGATTAGATGTCTTTTTAGAGCACTATGACATTACAGGATATAGACATTTAATAGCCAGAAGGGTTGTTGACCCGGGGATCTTCTGACTGCCGGACTTGGAGTCAGGAAGGAACTTTTCTCCAGAGTGCTGATCCAGGGATTATTCTAACTGCCATTATGGAACTGCAAAGGAATCCCCCCCCCCCCCAACATGATGTAAATTGGCTTCCGCCTTGTTGTTTGTTTTTTTGCCTTCCTCTGGATGAACATGAAGGGGGGGAGGGAGGGTGAAAACAGGCTGAACTGGATGGACATTTGTCTTTTTCAGCCTAGCATACTATGTTACTATATTTTCAAGCGTAAGGATGAAAACAATGGGCTGCCAGCAACCCCTGCAGTGACTTTCGGGGAAGGGCTTGAAATATATGCCCTTCCCTGAAAATCATCCCTGGTTTGTGTAAAAAAAAATATATATATATATTACAATATATATATATTCACCTCTCTGCCACTGCCGTGTAGACATTCCCCCCGGGGAGTAAAGAAATGGGAGCATTTGTGGGGGTTCTCCATCATTTTGGCTGCTCAGGGGCTCTACAAGTGTGCTATGAGGTCTAAAACCTCTTCAAGCAAAATTTCTGTTCTTAAAGCCACAGGCTGCTTCTTCGGGTTTGGGAACCGTTGTACAGACATAAGATTAAGGTCACATTGGGTATGTTTCTAAACATAGCACAAACATAGGTATCCATTTTGGGGTGCAAATCCTCATTTTCATGTGCAAGATAGAGAAAAAAAACTGTCTTTAAAATGACATATTTGCAAAAATATGAAATTTTATTTTTTCTCCTCCAAAATGGTTGGGTTAAAATACTCATGACGCCCCTCACTGAATATATTAAGGGGTGTAGTTTTCAAAATGGGGTCATTTTGGGGGGTAGCTATCATTCTGAGACCTACGAACCTTTGCAATCTTGACTTGGTGTAGGAAAACAAAATGCTTCTCAAACTTTTTATAATTAATGTTAAATTTCTATATCTCCTAAATGGTTAAAAATCCTAAAGTTTTTTAAATGTGCTTCCAGAATGAACAGATGGAAATATATATCTTATCGAAAATTTTTACAGTATGTTTGCACATATTTCACATATTGCAGTTGAAAATGTGAAAAAATTAAAACCTTTTCCCAATCTTGGTGCTCTTAACAAATATACACAAATCATATTGGCCTATTTTTACCACCTAAATGAAGTACAATGTGAGGCGAAAAAAATGTCAGAATTACTGGGATATGCAAAGCTTTACAGAGTTATTCTATGTTAAAGTGACACATGCCAAATTTCCAAAATTTGGCCTGGTCATTAGGGTGCAAACAGGCTTGGTCACTATGGGCCTAAAAAAGATACTGGTCATGTTCTCTTTAAAACCAAACACGGATGTCCTTATAAGACAGGCTGATAAGAAAGCTCTGTCTGTTGTTCTTATGAACAGGGATCTCTATATTGCCCAAAATGAGTCCCTCCTTCCTGATTCCATCACTTATACACATTTAGACACCAAGATTTAAAAATACTGTTGCAAAATGTTGTTGCATTAGATATGCTGTATTTACCTCTAAGGAGTATGAGTATTTGCTCAATATCTAATTCTCCCTATTTTTCATTCTTTGTCCAAATTGCTTCCTGCCACCGATGAGATCCATGATGGTGGGGATCGGTTCTTTAAATGAACAACTAAGAGAATGGCTTGATTCCTTACTTCCAACTTTGGTAGTAAACTGTCTGGGATATTTACAGGAAACCAAATATTTGTTATACATTATCTTTCACATAATGCGATATATCAACAGTTTCCATGCCTGACGTGTTATAAAATAGCTCTATACCTGAATTCCTCAATACACTGGTTTGAGAGCAGTTGGCTATATGTTAAAAAGTCATTCTACATACATCCAGGGATATATACAGTTACAGGGATATATCAAAGTTTTGAATTATTTGTTAACTCACAACTATTTTTTATTTAATCACATTTTTTTTCCCCGGCAAACAGGTGCTTCTATAGAAGGTCACTAGAGATGAGCGAGTATACTCGCTAAGGCACATTACTCGAGCGAGTAGTGTCTTAACCGAGTATCTCCCCGCTTGTCTCTAAAGATTTGGGGGCTTGCGGGGGGACAGGGAGCGTCGGGGGAGAGTGGGGAGCAACGGAGGGGAGATCTGTCTCTCCCTCTCTTCGCCCCACTCACCCCTGCTCCCTGCCGCAACTCACCTGTCACCGGCGCCGGCCCCCGAATCTTTAGAGACGAGCGGGGAGATACTCGGCGAAGGCACTACTCGCTCGAGTAATGTGCCTTAGCGAGTATACTCGCTCATCTCTAGAGCTCACTTATCACCATCACTTCAAATGTATTTCTTGCATGGTGAGAGGAGCAATTTATTTTTTGTTTAGGTACAGTTACTATGTAGACGATATTATCATTTGGTCCTGTGGAAAGGTGACCCTGCCAGACTTTACAAAAATTAGCATTCAAATTAGAGATGATTGTTTTATATATCTATAATTGGAATCAACGCAATATTATTTTTTGGACCTTTCCCTGTACTCTGATGGCTTAGGCCTTATTAAGATGAGCGTGTTTCTCTGCGTACATTTGTGCGCACAAAACCGTGCCTCTATTAGAGCCATTGGTTCCCTATGGTGTGTTCACATGTCCGTTTCTACAGACATGCAAGCATGCGCACCTGCAAAAGATAGGACATGTGTGCAGTATGGGTCTGTGCCGCATGTAAATTTTCCCCGCGGGGAGTCCCCTCATCACTGAACACCGTGACAGTGATCTGGTACCCAATTTGTCCAGCAGGTTTTGGGGTATTCTGTAGCTTCCTAATTATGTAGTATGGCATGCGCATGGCTTATAATAACCAGTCAGACACAAGATGTAAGTCTCAGATCTAAAACTGCGTCTGGGCGTACAATGCTTAGACCCTCAGTTTTATTAAAACACATAATACCTGCCCTTTATGGGCGTATAACATATTACATACATGGTCCATGAGCATAATTATTGGGTCTCCAGCTAACTGAGTCCCCCTCCCCTCCTTCTAGTGTCCATCTATGTAAGACCATGAGGTCCTTTGTTCTAGGAGTTGAGGAGGGGGGGAAGGTGTGAGATGCCCAAGCTGTTATTCCCAGCCAGCAGAAGACCTAAGCAATTTTAACCCTAGAGAGGCTGCACTAGAGCTTTCCATGAGGCTAATTTTATAGCACACATCTTTCACCATGCCATTGTCCAGCAATTACCATAATGAAATGATGCGGCCATCAGCCTCTACAGAGTTAAATCACTACAGCTGCGTAATACGTCTAGTTTATACAAATCAATAGATATTTCACGCTAACTAATCATCATTTCTACTACAATAGCACCGCTAGAGTGTTCTGTAATGATGGCACTTCCTGTGGGGAGTAAAGAATCCCCTGCAACTGCTGTCACAGCTGTAACAGCTGTGGCAGAGGATCGGGATGTTCTGCCATTGCTCTCAATGGGGCCGCCACTGCTGCCGGCAGCCCCATTGAAAGTAATGGGCTGCCAGCAACCCCTGCATTGATTTTCTGGGAAGGGCTTTAAATATAAGCCCTTCCCCCAAAATCATCCCTAGCTATAGTAAGAAATAATAAAAAATATATATATATACACATATATACTCATCTCAACGCTGCTGTCGGGCCTCAGGCACGTCTAGCCGCTTGGTCCCCCTGCACTGCTCTGAAGCTCTTTCAGCAGACAGGGATTTAAAATCCCCGCCTTCTGAATGGGCTGCATCTAATTGGCTGAGCGCTCAGCCAATCACAGGCAGCGCTCAGCCATTCATTGAATGACAGCTGAGCGCTGCCTGTGATTGGTCACAGCGCTCAGCCAATCACAGCCAGCGCTTGTCCATTTATTGAATTCACACAAGCTAGGAATGATTCACACAAGCTAGGAAAGATTTTCAGAGAAGGGCTTATATTTAAAGCTCTTCCCTGAAAATCAATGCAGGGGTGCCGGCATCCTATTGCTTTTAATGGGGCACGCAGCTTCGTGCACGTGTGTTTTGGCACGTGCTTGGACGCGCGGATTTGTGTGCACACTTGCACGTGCAAAACAATGTTCATGTGTACCAGGCCTTAGTTGGTAACATTACATCTCGGTCTTACTGCAAGCCTGCAGCATGTGACCCTTTATTGAATGCAATATCTTGCCATTGAATGCATACAGTAAAAGCGGTGCCAGTTGGAGAATTAATATAGGTAAGAGTAGCTGTACAACAGAAATGCTATATCTTGGAGGAAGAAAGTGCTGTGTCAGATAGGTCAGCAGCTAGAGCATATCCTTGGTGGATGATAGAGCTAAGAAGATTGCACGTAGTAAATCCAAAATGCAGTTAGTACAATATACTAAACGTATTTTCATAACCACGTATAGCAGAGAGTATAGCCAGATCAAGAAGATCATTAATCGATATTTACCTGTATTATGGCAGAGCGATACTCTCAGAGAGATATTGCCAAATGGTTGCAATTTGAGATCCATTCTGTCTCCTAGTAATTTACCACAATTGAGGCAAAGTGAATCCTGGATGAAAAATTAAGGTTTAACCCCTTAAGGATATTGCCTATTTTGGCCATAGAGAGACAACAATTTATTGGGGATTTTCATCTCTACTTTTGAAAAGACATATCTTTAAATCTTTAGCAAACATGGCCATGTGAGGACTTGTTTTTTGTGTGGCAAACTGTAGTTTTTATCGGTACCTATTGTTGTGAATGCATAATGTATGGAAAACTTATATTGTTTTTTTTTTTTAAGGTTGGGGAGAAAACGCATCAATTTTACCATTCAAAGTCTCATAACTTATTTATTTTTTCTATTGATGGTTTGTTTTTGGTATGACAAGATGTAGTTTCTATTCGCACTATATTTGGTACATACAGCATTTTTGATCATTTTTATTTAGTTTTTTTTTAGGGAAACAAAATGAACAAAATAAGCTGTTTGGCTCTATTATATTTTAAATTATTTCCATTTCCATGCTATAGCATTATGTCATACTGCATTCTGACAGGCAGCCTATCAAGCCACCCCACAGCATTCGAGGGCTTTAAATGCCGCTGTCAGAATTGACAGCAGCATTTAAAGGGTTAATAGCTGCGATCGGCCGAACAACCGATCATGGCTATTGCCCGCGGGTGTCAGCTGTAATAAACAGCTGACGCCCGCGCTGTATGCAGAGAGATCGCCCCGCAACCTCTCTGCATACATACTCAGTCGGTCTAGGACGTAAATGTACGTCCTGGAGCGGGAAGGGGTTAAACTACCGTACTTACAGATTTTGTAAGTAATTACATTACAGATTTTTTTCTTTTCTCTCCTTCCTTAGTATATTGATATTTTTTTATATTTTTGCTCACAACTTTTTTTTAAGTATTTCTTTTTTTTTTAAAATTTATGTACATGTATAATTTGTTTCCAACTGCACACATGAGGTGGAGTGTTTTTTGCTATTTAAACTTCCTGTGTCAATTTGGAGTTTATGGTCATAATTAATTTCTTCCGCTTGAAACACGTTGACCGACCATATCCGTAAGCTGGTCTTTCATTTATAAAGCTTGTTATTACATCACTTGCTAAGCAATAAAGAAATTGAAGTTATAACTCGCACCTGACTCAAGACTTCATCTTGTTGCTTTTCCTCTGTTGCAGTATATTATGTCCTGGACATGCCCTAAGTGAGCAGGTCAATTACATTGTTTTTCTTTAATTTTTTTAATAAGGAGGATATTGAACAATTTGCTGTATACAAAAAATATAGATTTTTTTTCTTTTTTCTTCAGAGAAGGTCTACAGTGAGATAGACAATATAATTGGCCAACATCCAGCAGAATTCGAGGACAGATTCAATATGCCTTACACAGAAGCAATAATAATAATAATCTTTATTTGTATAGCGCCAACATATTCCGCAGCGCTTACATAGACAGGGGGAATACAGAAAGACAAAAGTACAAAAACTTACAGAACCACGGTTACAATCGTAATCAGTTGATGGAAACAATGAGCTCCAACGAGCTTACATACTACAAGTAATGGGGTGATACAGAAGGTAAAATGGCTGGAGATGTGCACAGTATGGCGAGGTGGAGAATGAGGGATGCTATTGTTAGGGATAAAATCCATGTTACGTTAATATGCTGTGGGGCTCCAAATCAGAGCTGGTTATGCCGGCCACCATGAGAAAGCAATAGACACAGGCATCACGGTCGTGTCTTAGAGCAATCTGAGTTTATTGTGTACATTGTCTTTCTTATACAAAAAATAGTAGGCGTGTCAGAGGTTGAACTGCTTTACAGAGGTCGACCTGTTTTACTGGTACATAATTTTGTCTTCTCTATAAACAATGCTTTATTTGTTTGTATGTAGACATCGTGTCTGGTATCCTGATTATCATCACACTCTACATTAACAAAGCATTCCATACAACCTTTTGATCAGTGTAACGAGATAAACAAGCTCTTGGAGACATGATGGACGCTTAAGATTACACCTGTACTTAATGTAATTAAGTACTAAGCTAAATGTACGAGCATTTAGCAGACCTTTTCATAGGACACAGAATAGAGTGTACAATTTAGGCCTACAGCCTCCGGAAACGTATATTACAGATGGATGAAATGTATACATATATAAGTTTTCATGTTCATAACCCTCACACTATATACAGACAATGGTCAGACATTTAGCTATGCGACGGCAGGATCAGTATGACTACAGGAGCAGTTTATGACGGCTAGCAGGGATTGCAGTCAATAGTTTAGGGAGCATGTTATCAGGCAGCGTATAGAGGAATTTGTTTAGAGAATGCAGTATGCCTCCCTGAAGAGGTGCGTTTTTAGAGCACGCCTGAAGTTATTGGAGTCCTGGATTGCCCGGGTATCTTTTGGTAGTGCGTTCCAGAGGACTGGTGCTGCTCTGGAGAAGTCTTGGAGGCGGGAGTGAGAAGTTTGAATTAGAGGGGTGTGCAGTCTAGTTTTGTTTGCCGAGCGGAGAGCCCGGGCTGGGTGATGGATTGAGATGAGGGAGGCAATATAGGGGGGCACTGCGCTGTGGAGGGCTTTGTGGATGAAGGTAGTAAGTTTAAATTGAATTCTGCATTTAACAGGCAGCCAGTGCAGTGACTGGCACAGGGCAGAGGTGTCTGAGTAGCAGCTGGACAGGAATATGAGCCTGGCTGCTGCATTCAGGATGGATTGGAGAGGGTAGAGTCTGGTGCAGGGGAGGCCGATCAGCAACGAGTTGCAATAATCGAGCCGTGAGTAGATGAGGGCAACAATAAGCGTTTTCAGTGTGTCTATGGTGAGAAAAGAGCGGATTCTTGCGATGTTCTTGAGGTGCAGTTGACAGGTTCGGGCCACAGATTGGATGTAGGGGGTAAATGAGAGATCGGAGTCGAATATGACCCCAAGGCAGCGGGCATGCTGTTTGGGAGTTATGGTGGTGCCACATACTGAGATAGAGATGTCAGGATGAGGTCCGTTAGTGGAAGGAGGAAACACCAATAAGTCCGTTTTAGAGAGGTTTAGTTTTAGGTAGAGAGAGGACATAGTGTTAGAGACAGCGGACAGACAGTTGGTGATGTTTTGGAGGAAAGGTGCAGAGATGTCACGGGAAGAGGTGTATAGCTGGGTGTCATCAGCATAGAGGTGGTATTGGAGGCCAAAGGTCCTGATGGTTTGTCCAACAGGGGCTGTGTAAATAGAGAAAAGGAGGGGGCCGAGGACCGAGCCTTGGGGGACCCCAACAGCAAGGGGAAGAGAAGGAGAGGTAGAGCCGGCAAAGGAGACACTGAAAGAGCGGTCAGATGAGTAGGAGGAGAACCAGGAGAGAGCAGTGTCCTTTAGGCTCATGGAGTGAAGCATACTGAGGAGGAATTTGTGGTCGACAGTGTCAAATGCTGCAGAGAGGTCGAGGAGGATCAGTAGGGAGTAATCACCCCTTGATTTGGCTGTCAGTAGGGTGTTTGATACCCTTGTAAGGGCAGTTTCTGTCGAGTGTTGGGGTCGGACGCCAGACTGTAGTGGGTCAAGGAGAGAGTTATCTGATAGCTTACAAGGTGGGAGTAAACCAGCCATTCTAGTAGTTTGGAGATGAAAGGGAGGTTAGAGATGGGTAGGTAATTGGCAACGTCAGTCGCATCAAGAGTCGGCTTTTTTAGCAGTGGGGATATGATGATGTGTTTGAAAGAAGACGGAAAGATGCCAGAGGTCAGAGAGAGGTCGAATATAGTGGTGAGATGGGAGATGACCACTGGGGAGAGGGATCGGAGGAGGTGTGAGGGGAGAGGGTCGCTAGCGCAGGTGGTGGGGCGAGCAGAGAAGAGCAATTTGGAGACTTCTTCCTCTGTCGTTAATATATGAGGTCCAGAGATTTGCTGATGTAGCACCACTGGCTCTTCCTCATAAATTGATTATGGATACTAGGATTCACAACTATAAATTTAAGAAGGTAAAAATCAACTTGGACTAGGGAAAGAAATAATTAAAATGTATAATAAGTTTACTCAGCAATGTTTTCTAACCACAGGGAACAATTTTCACTCTGGTTCTTACAGCGGCACACAATGACAAGATACAGTTCAAGAACCCGGAGAATTTTGACCCAAACAACTTTTTGGATGAAAATGGGAAACTCTTGAAGAAAGAGGCCCTGATGCCGTTTTCTGCAGGTGAGGATGACCTTGAACTAGATGGCAAATTGGGTGGATTATAAGGTTAAAGATGAGCTGGCAGCTCTCCTGACTTGTCTGCTTTAATGAATAGTTAATAGACAACTTGGAGATACAATTCTCCTTTTCAGTAGGGGGTGTCCTACAGTCAGACACTCAATACTGATTGGACAGCGTCAGAGTGTGGAGGTGTCCCAATTTGGAGACAAGGAGACAAAACACTTTGCAGTTATTTTAGTGTCAAACAATCTTAATGCAGTCTCAAGAAAGCAGCATAAAGTAAATGTGTGCATGTTTTATGAAACTGTTATTACTATGTACAAGTATCATGAGTTGAGGAATACCCTGTTTTCCCAAAAATAGGACAGGGTCTTATATTTTTCCAAAAGATTTTACTTTGCTTTAATTCCTCCTTTCTGGAGCCATTTTTCATTGCTGTCTTTCACCAGCGCCTTTTAAGAGCTATAAACTTTTTTTTCATTTTTTATTTCCTTCAGAATACAAGTATGTAGCTTGTTTTCTGCGGGACAAGCTGTATTTTTCAATGGTACCATTTCATATACTATATAATGTGCTCAATATTTTAAAAATCGTTTAAGTGAAATGAAATGGAAAAAGTAAGCCCAAAAAATCATAGCACAGTTAGACTTTTTACCGCATTAACCCTTTCCAATCCACTTTCTGACATCTTCCAACATTTTGATTGAAGCCTGTACAGCTCTGATGTCGGAAGACGTCTCGCAGGGTATTCTTACTGTATATTACTTGCCGTTTTGTTACCGGGGGCCTCTTTGGCATGTCACATACTGCAGTACTGGCTCTAGCCAAAAGATGGCGCCATTGTAAAAAATGGCAGAAAGAGAAATCCCCCTAGGAAACCCTGGATCCAAAGTTGGATTGCAAAGGGTTAATGGTGCAGTAGTAATGACTTCTTAACTTTATTCTGCAGATCAGTATGATCATGGCGCTACCATATTTATATCATTTTTAAAAAATATATTTTACTACCTTTAAAAAAATATTGCGTGCTCAGTTTTTGAGCCTGTGTCAGATATTGAATCGGAAGTGTATACCTATCCATGGGAACCCAGTGCTCAACCTCCTCTATAATTAAATCCCTGGGTGATCAGCTTCTATTTTTAGGGGTATCTGTGGACAACCCCAAAGTGTAATATTACATGGCACCTAATAAAATGAATGTGTGTATAATGTAATGCAGAATATACAGTATCATCTATCATAGATGTTCTTCTACTTATTCACTGTCATGTCTTTTCAGGAAAGAGAATATGTCCAGGCAAAAGTTTGGCAAGCATGGATCTCTTCATCTATATCACCACACTACTGCAGAACTTCACAATCAAGTCACTGGTGCCTCCTGAGAAGATCTCAGTCACTCCAGTGGGAGTTGGGATTGGACACGTTTCTCCCAGCTTTGAGATATGTCTTCTACCCCATACATGTTCTCAAGATTAACTCATAATAACATGCATGAATCTGAGATATTGTGAGAAGAGGAAAGCATTTATTGGTGCAGGAAAGGCATAGAGAAGAACTGCAATCTTTCAATTAATACTCTTTATTATTATAGGATATAAAAGATGTTGTATGACATTAGAAAGAGGAATCCACTTGGTTCCGGACACAATGACACTCTTGTCCATGGACTGTCTTCAGTATAGCAGCTTAGTTCAAGTGAATGGGATTGAGCAGCAAACATCAGACACATAGACACAGCCTATGGAGAAGAGCATTGCTTTTCTGAAAAAAGAAACTCCATCATACCCTACACCAGGATGACTGTCTGAAAACCATATTCCTGGACCCTTCCCTTCTGTGTTATAGGCAACTCCCAAATTTGAGGAACTTAATAAATCAGGAGTGCATTGCCCTCTGATACACAAAAAGGAACTTATCCCTGCAATGTAAGGAGCTGGAAGACTTGCTCAAATGTACTGACCGTGGACAGGATACAAATCCCCAACACACAGCAGGACTATAAGATATGGGGACATTCACATGTTCCACGTCTGATGTTGTGTACCTGATCCTCTGCAGTAAATGTCCTGTTGGGGGGCTTTATGTAGGAGAAACAGGACAAAAACTGAAGGTGAGGATGAGATCTCATTGCTAAACAATTAATGAGAAAAAGACAGAATTACTTGTGGCCGAGCACTTTTCTAGTCATGGACACAACATAGAACACATGAAAGTTATTAAACTTAAAGGCAATTTCAAATCACAAAGCCATAGAATTTGTGAGTATAAATTTATAGCAACTTTTGACAATTTCACCAGAGGGTAAAATTATTCAAGAGGATTCATGTGTGACTGGAAAGTATGAGACATCTATAGGACAGTTAACACTGCTGGCCTGACGACCCCCTAACACTAAATCAGGTACCATAAAACCTTCACATGTTAATCAGTGGACTATTTACATATTTATTTACTTCTCTACTCATCCTGTTGTGGTATTAATTTAAGTGCAAATTAATCACATCCATATCTGTGCCTTGTCATAACTGTGACAAACTGTCATAACTATACCCTAAACTGCAGCCCCCAGTGATGGAACTCAGCGCTGAAGAACTGGCTGCCTACTTCAAAAAGAAAACTGATGACATCCGTTAGAAATAACTTCCCAATCCCAGACTAGCCCTGACCCTTGTCTTGTCAGCACTGCATCTAGCTCCTGCTCACTGTCTGTACTCAGACCAACGTCAGGGGAAGAAGTCTCCAAATTGCTCTTTTCTGCTCGCCCCACCACCTGCGCTAGCGACCCTTTCTTATCACACCTCATCTGATCCCTCTCCTCGGTGGTTATCCCCCACCTCACCACTATATTCAACCTCTCTATGACCTCTGGCATCTTTCCCTCTTCTTTCAAGCACGCTATCATATCCCCACTGCTAAAGAAGCCAACTCTTGACGCGACTGATGCAGCCAACTACCGACCCATCTCTAACCTCTCCTTCATCTCCAAACTACTAGAATGCCTTCTTTACTCCCGTCTTGTAAGCTATCTTTCAGAGAACTCTCTCCTCGAGCCCCTACAGTCTGGCTTCCGATCCCAACACTCGACAGAAACTGCCCTTACAAGGCTATCCAACGACCTACTGACAGCCAAATCAAGGGGCGATTACTCCCTACTGATCCTCCTCGATCTCTCCGTAGCATTTCACATGGTTGACCACAAACTCCTCCTCAGTATGATTTGCTCCATTGGCCTAAAAGACACTGCTCTCTCCTGGTTCTTCTCCCACCTATCTGACCGCTCTTTAAGCGTCTCCTTTGCCGGCTCTACCTCTCCTCCTCTTCCACTTGCTTTTGGGGTCCCCCAAGGCTCTGTCCTCGGCCCCCTCCTTTTCTCCATCTACACAGCCCCTATTGGACAAACATTCAGGAGATTTGGCCTTCAATAACACATCCATGCTCACGACACCCAGCTATACACCTATTCCCGTGACATCTCTGCATCTTTCCTCCAAAACATCACTGACTGTCTGTCCGCTGTCTCTAACACTATGTCCTTTCTCTACCTAAAACTAAACCTCTCTAAAACTGACCTGCTGGTGTTTCCACCCTCCACTAACGGACCTCAATTGGACATCTTCATCTCAGTGTGTGGCGCCACCATAACTCCCAGACAGCATGCCTGCTGCCTTGGGGTCATATTCGACTCTGATCTCTCATTTAGCCCCTACCTCCAATCTCTTGCCTGAATATGTCAGCTGCACCTCAAGAACTTCACAAGAATCCGCTCTTTCCTCACCGTGGACAAAGCTTATTATTGCCATCATCCACTCTCAGCTCGATTATTGCAACTCAGTGCTGATCAGCCTCCCCTGCACCAGACTTCACCCCCTCCGATCCATCCTGAATGCAGCAGCCAGGCTCATCTTCCTGTCCAGCCGCTACTAGGACACCTCTGCCCTGTGCCAGTCACTGCACTGGCTGCCCGTTAAATACTGAATTCAATTTAAACTTGCTACCTTCATCCACAGAGCCCTCAACAGAGCAGCGCCCCCCTATATTGCCTCCCTCATCTCAATCCATCACCCAGCCCGGGCTCTCCGCTCTGCTAACGAAACTAGACTGCACACCCCTCTAATTCGAACTTCTCGTTCCCGCCTCCAAGACTTCTTCAGAGCAGCACCGGTCCTCTGGAACGCACTACCAAAGGCTACCCGGGCAATCCAGGACTCGAATAACTTCAGGTGTGCTCTAAAAACGCACCTCTTCAGGGAGGCATACTGCATTCCCTAAACAAACCCCTCTGTATGCTGCCTGATAACATGCTCCCTCACCTACTGACTGCAATCCCTGCTAGCCATCATAAACTGCGCTTGCAGTCATAGCGATTCTGCCATCACACGGCTAAATGTCTGACCATTGTCTATGTGTATAGCGTCCCTCATTCTCCACCTCACCATACCGTGCACATCTCCAGCCCCTTTACCTTCTGTATCACCCCATTACTTGTAGTATGTAAGCTCGTTGGAGTAGGACCCTCACCCCTATTGTTTCCATCAACTGATTACTATGTAACCGTGGTTCTGTAATTTTTGTACTTTTGTCTTTCTATATTCCCCCTGTCTGTGTAAGTGCTGCGGAATATGTTGACGCTATACAAATAAAGATTATTATTATGTGTGTATATATGCATGCCCCTTCGGATCTATTTCATTATGCCTAAGGAAGAATCCTTAGAGATTTGAAAGCTCGCTATAACATCATGTATTTTTGTTAGCCATAAAAAGGTATCATGTCTACAAGATTACTTGGTTTCTCTTGCTGGGAACAATAACTTTTTGAAAAAAAACTGACATTTTTAGTGTTATTTGAGCCCTTTAAGACTATAATAGTATTTAAACCATGTTTGGTTTGAGATTGTGAAGGAAACGTTCATGGACACACTATCGTATTAGAAGTAATTCTCAAATACGTGGAGTGTAATTGAACTGAAAAGCAAAGGCAATTTAGGATATGGCTGGTGGTACAGGCAATTGAGGGGCCAAAACTCGTACTGTTTCTAAAAATAATAAAGGGGAAAAAAGCAGACTGATATCTTTAGCATCATTAAACGCCTTTAGGAGTGCAGCGAGCTGGAGTTGGCGGGAGTAGCTTGCGTGGGTGTGCCAACTCTGGCCTTGTCGCGGTCGTAACTACTCTGCCTAATATAGTGGCTTGTGCAGTAGGTGGTATTCTGATAAGACTGTTGGCGAGTGCACTTGAGGACTAGTATAAATGATGCCATTACCTTTTGATAAATGCGTTGTGGTGAGGGAATGACGAGTCCATAAAAGTTTCAGTAAAACCAAAGGCACACAGTTTACTTGAACTTGAGAGCTGGAGTACAAGATTCACACTGCTCTTGCAACAAACAATAAATTCTCCAGCAGATGCAGGGCTATATATTAATTCCTCGACCCTCTGCCAAAGGATGAGATGAATGGCCAGATGAAGTTAAGTGATTGCTGTGCTAGCAGGTTATTTATAGTGGAATGAGTGGAACTGTGCAGACTGTCCTATGAAGACACTGACTTCTGACTGTGCAAGGACAAGTTTAACTCACAGTTCCGATGATTGATTTCCTCTTATTGTACGCAGGGTCTGCCCTGGCTCAGCTCCCTTCTGGCAGGGTGAAGAAGACTCCGTTACTGCTCTGGGCTCTGTCAGATTCCTGGTCTTGGCTCCTACACCTCTCTAGCACTTGCTGACTCCTTTCCATCTCTGCTCCTCTTGACAGCCTACACTCTCTACTCTTACTCCGTGCTGACTCACTTCCTGTACCACACCTTCATGCTTTCGCAAGCTTCACTTCACTCCTCCCTCTTGGGTCACAGGGCCAGATCTCTCCAATCTCTTAAAGCCTTCCGCGATAGAGCAGCGAACCAATCAACAGGCGTGCTGTTGCTAGGCAGAACACTCTCAAACCGTTATGCAGGGAAAGACTGTCTTTTCTCCTGAAGGGTGCCTTCTATATCCCCCTAAGGACTCATACAGAGATCCCTAGGACCTATAAACCCTTTGCCTACCCTGTAGGACTCTACAGGAGTTCAATAGTATTTTGTCCATGTTTGGTGTGAGAATGGTCCAAGATGTACTATTTTAGATGAAATCCTCATATACATTACGTGATATTAGGGTACAGGCGGTGGCACTGCTTTTGAGGACATAGTCAGGAGCCAAAGCTCTTCTCTGGGCTGCCACCCACCCACTAACTACCAGTTGCTGCAAGGAGATGACAGATTTTGGTTACAGCTCACATGTTTAAGGACTGTAGTCCAAAAGTCAGTATCAAGGCATAAACATTTGAATGTACAGATTGCTTGCGAGCCCACAAGCTAAAATCCAGCACCATCCAGAACATTTATTAACAGGTCTATGCCAGAATTGTGGGGTAGAAAAGTCACGGAGTCTTGCACAAGCCTGGCATGCACAAAAATCATCTGACTTATCTTCCTCTACACTGCCACTTCTTTTGAAAAATGAGCAGGGCTAATTTTCACCACAAACTGATGTAAATTATGCTAGGAATGTGCACCTGGTTGGGACCAGGCATACATTTCTATGAAGGTGCACAGAGCTGTTGAGGATGTGCTGAATGCAGGAAGAGGCTTGCTTGCCTGTCCTAAGATGAGCTCATCGATGACAGAAACCTTCCATTAAGCAGAAGGGCTTGCGCCTCCTCATGTATTCAGTGCATCATTTGCTGGGGAAAATCTTACTAAGCCCAGCAAAGGAAATGCCGGGCTTAGTAAATTTCCCCCATGTGAATACAACACAATATAAAAATCTCAGCCTTTTTGAGTTCACACTAAAATAGAAATTGCAGTTAACCCCTCCATGACCAAATGTCATTGATGCTTCTGTGTCCAGGTCACATTCTGTAGTACTGGTATTCCCACTTTCCAAAAATCATAACTTTTTGATTTTTATAGCAACATAGCTACATGAGGGCTTGTTTTTTTACAGAATGACCTATAGTTTTTCTTGTTACCATTTTAGGGTGCAAATGACTTTTTCATCCCATTATATAAATTTTTTCTTGGAGATTGGGTGACCAAAAATAAATGCACTTTTGGCATTACTACTTCTTTTTATCTGACAGTGTTGTTTTGTTTTAAGAAGCAAGATTTGGGTTCAGATATGGCTTTAAAGAGAGTAAGACAAAATGGAAAGTTTAACATAAATAATTTATTTGAATTAAGTGATAATCAAGCCTGGAGATGAATGACAATTATAACTATCCTTTTGTATGTTTTATATATAAAAATCATTAATCTTGAAACTTACATCACAAAATATAAATATAGCAAATTACATCTCATCATTATCTATATATAAAGACAAGCTGATATACCCGGCTTCGCCCAAGTTAATTTGGTACTGGTGTTTATCTGGTGTTCACACGGAAAATCTTATGAAGTCGTGGTTACTTTAGAGATACTGAGGAAAAACATATGTTAACCATTTTGCATAGTTCTCTGTGTTACCCAGGAAACACCACGGGGAGGTAACCAAGCGACGTTTCCTTTATATAAAATGACATCAGGAAGTGAGAGAATTAGATTTGGATGCTAATTCTTTTGCACTTAGAATTGAATAATTAAGTTGGGAACCATTAACTTTTCCTATTTATGACATAATCAATGCCCGTGCCAAATTTCAAGTTTCTATGACATCGGGAAGTGAGAGAATTAGATTTCGTACGTAAAATGTGGATGCTGATTCTTTTGCACTTAGAATTGAACAATTGAGGTGGGACTAGAGATGAGCGAGCACCAAAATGCTCGGGTGCTCGTTACTCGGGACGAACTTTGCGTGATGCTCGAGGGTTCGTTTCGAGTAACGAACCCCATTGAAGTCAATGGGCGACCCGAGCATTTTTGTATTTCGCCGATGCTCGCTAAGGTTTCCTTGTGTGAAAATCTTGGCAATTCAAGAAAGTGATGGGAACGACACAGCAACGGATAGGGCAGGCGAGGGGCTACATGTTGGGCTGCATCTCAATTTCCCAGGTCCCACTATTAAGCCACAATAGCGGCAAGAGTGGGCCCCCCCCCCAAAAAAAAACTTTTACTTCTGAAAAGCCCTAATTAGCATGGCATACCTTGGCTAAGCACCACACTACCTCCAACAAATCACAATCACTGCCTGCATGACACTCCACTGCCACTTCTCCTGGCTTACATGCTGCCCAACCGCCCCCCCTCCCCCCCACAGCGCACACCAAAGTGTCCCTGCGCAGCCTTCAGCTGCCCTAATGCCACACCACCCTCATGTCTATTTAGAAGTGCGTCTGCCATGAGGAGGAACCGCAGGCACACACTGCAGAGGGTTGGCACGGCTAGGCAGCGACCCTCTTTAAAAGGGGCGGGGCGATAGCCCACAATGCTGTACAGAAGCAATGAGAAATAGAATCCTGTGCCACCGCCATCAGGAGCTGCACACGTGGGCATAGCAATGGGGAACCTATGTGCCACACACTATTCATTCTGTCAAGGTGTCTCTGCATGCCCCAGTCAGACCGGGCTTTTTAATTCATAGACACAGGCAGGTACAACTCCCTATTGTGAAGTCCCTGTCGACCGACAGCATGGGTGGCTCCCTGGAACCCACCGGCGGTACATAAAAATATCCCATTGCATTGCCCAACACAGCTGAGGTAGTAATGTCGTGCTTAATGCAGGTGGGCTTCGGCCCACACTGCATGCCCCAGTCAGACTGGGGTTCTTTACAAGTGGAAACAGATGCATTTATAATTCCCTGTGGACCCACAGCATGGGTGGGTGCCAGGAAGCCACCGGCGGTACATAGAAATATCCCATTGCATTGCCCAACACAGCTGAGGTAGTAATGTCGTGCTTAATGCAGGTGGGCTTCGGCCCACACTGCATGCCCCAGTCTGACTGGGGTTCTTTACAAGTGGAAACAGATGCATTTATAATTCCCTGTGGACCCACAGCATGGGTGGGTGCCTGGAACCCACCGGCGGTACATAGAAATATCCCATTGCATTGCCCAACACAGCTGAGGTAGTAATGTCGTGCTTAATGCAGGTGGGCTCCGGCCAACACTGCATGCCCCAGTCAGACTGGTAATATGTACCTTAACAGTAACCGCGTTGGTGGTAATGTGGTGGTGACTGCGGACCTAGTAGCGCGGTTTTATTTTGTTGGTTTTCGGAATGTGGCCAGGATTAAGTGGGCCGTGGCGGGGGATGTTTTGGAGGCACTACGTGTCCTCTCCACGTGTCCGTGGTTATATGCACCTTAACAGTAACAGCGTTGGTGGGAAAAGGCCTCGCCGCCATCATGTCTTTGGGAAGCCTCTGTTTCCACACCCCAGAGACATACCATTAGCAGCGGTATAGGCAGAGCCCAGAATTAGTAACATTTCAGCCGTAGCATTAGCGACAGGCCCCACTAACATATCACTAGCAGCATTATAGGGGGAGCACAGTCTTAGTTCCATTTCAGTAATAGTAGCAGCCTACACAGGCCCCAATAACAATTCCGAAGCAGCAGTATAGTGGGAGCGCAATCTTAGTTCCATTTCAGTAGCTGCAGTATAGCCAAGGCCCAAGTTACATTTATGTAGCTAAAGTGTAGGCCAACCCCACACACACTTCTGTACCATGAGTGCAGGCGAAGAACATAGAAATTGCTATGATTACACTGTAGGTGAGGGCCCCAAAACATTGGTGTACCAACAGTACTAATGTACCTCAGTAAAAATTGGCCATGTCCAACCAAGATGGCAGGTGAAACCCATTAATCGCTTTGGTTAATGTGGCTTAAGTGGTAACTAGGCCTGGAGGCAGCCCAGTTTAACTAAAAATTGGTTCAAGTTAAAGTTTCAACGCTTTTAAGAGCATTGAAGCATATAAAAATTGTTTAGAAAAATTAGATGACTGAGCCTTGTGGCCCTAAGAAAAATTGCCCGTTCAGCGTGATTACGTGAGGTTTCAGGAGGAGGAGCAGGAGGAGGAGGAGGAATATTAGACACAGATTGATGAAGCAGAAATGTCCCCGTTTTGGATGGTGAGAGAGAACGTAGCTTCCATCCGCGGGTGCAGCCTACGTATTGCTTACGTATCGCTGCTGTCCACTGGTGGAGAAGAGAAGTCTGGGGAAATCCATTCTTTGTTCATCTTGATGAGTGTTAGCCTGTCGGCACTGTCGGTTGACAGGCGGGTACGCTTATCTGTGATCATTCCCCCAGCCGCACTAAACACCCTCTCTGACAAGACGCTAGCCGCAGGACAAGCAAGCACCTCCAGGGCATACAGCGCGAGTTCAGGCCATGTGTCCAGCTTCGACACCCAGTAGTTGTAGGGGGCAGAGGCGTCACGGAGGACGATTGTGCGATCGGCTACGTACTCCCTCACCATCCTTTTACAGTGCTCCCGCCGACTCAGCCTTGACTGGGGAGCGGTGACACAGTCTTGGTGGGGAGCCATAAAGCTGTCCAGGCCCTTAAAGACTGTTGCACTGCCTGGGCTGTACATGCTGCTCGATCTCCGCACCTCCCCTGCTACCTGGCCCTCGGAACTGCGCCTTCTGCCACTAGCGCTGTCGGATGGGAATTTTACCATCAGCTTGTCCGCCAGGGTCCTGTGGTATAGCAACACTCTCGAACCCCTTTCCTCTTCGGGAATGAGAGTGGGAAGGTTCTCCTTATAGCGTGGGTCGAGCAGTGTGTACACCCAGTAATTGGTGAGGGCGCGTACAATGTTGCGGGAGACGTAGTCGTGCAGGGCTGGGACGGCACATCGGGAAAAGTAGTGGCGACTGGGAACTGAGTAGCGCGGGGCCGCCGCCACCATCATACTTTTGAAGGACTCCGTTTCCACAACCCTATACGGCAGCATCTCAAGGCTGATAAATTTGGCTATGTGGACGGTTAACGCTTGAGCGTGCGGGTGCGTGGCGGCGTACTTGCGCTTGCGCTCAAACACTTGCGCTAGCGACGGCTGGACGGTGCGGTGCGAGACATTGCTGGATTGGGCCGAGGACAGCGGAGGTGAGGGTGTGGGTGCAGGCCAGGAGACGGTAGTGCCTGTGTCGTCAGAGCGGGGTTGGATCTCAGTGGCAGGTTGGGGCACAGGGGGAGAGGCAGCGGTGCAAACCGGAGGCGGTGAACGGCCTTCGTCCCACCTTGTGGGGTGCTTGGCCATCATATGTCTGCGCATGCTGGTGGTGGTGAGGCTGTTGGTGGTGGCTCCCTGGCTGATCTTGGCGCGACAAAGGTTGCACACCACTGTTCGTCGGTCGTCAGGCGTCTCTGTGAAAAACTGCCCGACCTTAGAGCACCTTGGCCTCTGCAGGGTGGCATGGCGCGAGGGTGCGCTTTGGGAAACAGTTGGTGGATTATTCGGTCTGGCTCTGCCTCTACCCCTGGCCACCGCACTGCCTCTTGCAACCTGCCCTGCTGCTGCCCTTGCCTCCCCCTCTGAAGACCTGTCCTGAGTAGGCGTTGCAAACCAGGTGGGGTCAGTCACCTCATCGTCCTGCTGCTCTTCCTCAGAATCCTCTGTGCGCTCCTCCCTCGGACTTACTGCCCTTACTACTACCTCACCGATAGACAACTGTGTCTCATCGTCATCGTCCTCCTCACCCACTGAAAGGTCTTGAGATAGTTGCCGTAAGTCCCCAGCCTCATCCCCCGGACCCCGGGAACTTTCCAATGGTTGGGCATCAGTGAGGATAAACTCCTCTGGTGGGAGAGGAACCACTGCTGCCCAATCTGAGCAGGGGCCCGAGAACAGTTCCTGGGAGTGTTCCCGATCCTGAGCATGTGTCATTGTAGTGGAGTGAGGAGGCTGGGAGGAAGGAGGAGCAGCAGACAGAGGATTCGGATTTGCAGCAGTGGACGGCACAGAACTGTGGGTGGACGATAGGTTGCTCGAAGCACTTTCTGCCATCCAGGACAGGACCTGCTCACACTGCTCATTTTCTAATAAAGGTCTCCCGCGTGGACCCATTAATTGTGAGATGAATGTGGGGACGCCAGAAACGTGCCTCTCTCGTAATCGCGCAGCAGTCGGCTGCGATACACCTGGATCAGGAGTTCGGCCTGTACCCACACCCTCACTTGGCCCTCCGCGTCCTCGGCCACGTCCACGTCCTCTAGGCCTACCCCTACCCCTCAGCATGTTGTATTACCAGTGATTTGATTTCCCAGGCAGGAAAGAAATTGGCGCAAGCCTGCTGTTAAACGTAGCTGGCTGCGTATGATTTTTGTTAACGTTCTGCACCCACCACACACGTACCCAGAACGCTGAGGACTGTCAGAGGCAGGCCAAGTAGAATGTTTCCCATTTTTGGTTAAAGAAAAGGCCCACTGCTTATATTCAATCAATAATATATGTCTTCTGGCCCTGCAAATGTGTCACAGAACTGCAGGGTTGCAGAGTTATTAACTGCAGCAGAGCGGTGATTTTTCCCAGGCAGGAAAGAAATTGGCGCAAGCCTGCTGTTAAACGTAGCTGGCTGCGTATGATTTCTGTTAACGTTCTGCACCCACCACATACGTACCCAGAACGCTGAGGACTGTCAGAGGCAGGCCAAATAGAATGTTTCCCTTTTTTGGTTAAAGAAAAGGCCCACTGCGTATATTCAATCAATAATATATGTCTTCTGGCCCTGCAAATGTGTCACAGAACTGCAGGGTTGCAGAGTTATTAACTGCAGCAGAGCGGTGATTTTTCCCAGGCAGGAAAGAAATTGGCGCAAGCCTGTTGTTAAACGTAGCTGGCTGCGTATGATTTCTGTTAACGTTCTGCACCCACCACACACGTACCCAGAACGCTGAGGACTGTCAGAGGCAGGCCAAACAGAATGTTTCCCTTTTTTGGTTAAAGAAAAGGCCCACTGCCTATATTCAATCAATAATATATGTCTTCTGTCCCTGGAGTGTGTCACAGAACTGCAGAGTGTTGCACTGTTATTAACTGCAACAGAGCGGTGATTTCAGAGCCAGGAAATAATTTGGCGCAAGCCTGCTGTAACACTTAGCTGGCTGCGTATGATTTTGGAGAACTACTACCCCCAGCACACACGGACCCAGAACACTGAGCACAGTGACAGGCAGGCCAAATAACTTTTTTTCCAATATTTTTTAGAAAAGGCCCACTGCGTATATTCTTTTTTTTTTTTTAAATCCGATTTTTATTGGTATTTAACAATTTTTTAAACAACATTACATAATGTTCTCCACACTTTGTGACACTCTGAGATTCCATCTTAACAAACAATCAGACATGTTATGTAGGAAATATAGGACTATAGCGGCAGCAGTCCGAAATCACTTAATTATAGTCCATCGCAGAGCATCTGTGGAAGTTAAACATTTAAAACAAACCTAGTATTGTGAAGAAAGTAAACCACTAGAGGATAGGGATGGGGGGGGGGGGGGGGGGGAGGAGAAAGAGGGGAAGATGGGGGGGGGGGAGCGGACTGAGACACTTTTTAGCCTCTGATCAGGAGCAGCGGCAAGATCCACATCAAAGACCAATGCCCGGTTTTGCCCCCACTCTCTGGAAAACATGTAAGATACGAGGGTCTCTTCCTCTTACTCTCACCTGTCTTTTTCTCAGATATGACTATCAGACTAAACCTGAATCTCTCACTGGAATCGTATCCGCCTCCAAGGGGTCCATATCTTGTTAAAGCTGTTGTGTGAGCCTTTGCTCCAGCTATACAATTCCTCCAAGTTGTAGATTGCGTCCACTTTCATTCTCCACTGAGAGAGGGTCGGGGGTGTCTTCTGCATCCAAAGCACTGGTATCAGCGCCTTAGCTGCGTCTAACAAAAATGCTATCAGCTAGAGATGAGCGAACGTACTCGTCCAAACTTGATGCTCGGGCGAATATTAGCGTGTTCGGGATGCTCGTTACTCATAACAAGTACCACACGATGTTTCGGTTACTTTCAGTTTCCTCTCTGAGACGTTAGCGCGCTTTTCTGGCCAATTGAAAGACAGGGAAGGCATTACAACTTCCCCCTGTGACGTTCAAGCCCTATACCACCCCCCTGCTGTGAGTGGCTGGGGAGATCTGATGGCACCCGAGTATAAAAATCGGCCCCTCCCGCGGCTCGGCTCAGATGCCATGTCAGTTAGCTGAGGGAAAGTGCTATATCGGTGGAGCTGCTGTAGGGAGAGCGTTAGGAGTTAGTGTAGGCTTCAAGAACCCCAACGGTCCTTCTCAGGGCCACATCTACTAGTGTGCAGTACTGTGTTAGCACTGTATTTTTTATTTTTTTTTCAAAATTGGATCTGCAGAGCATTGCGCCCTGCAATAGGGACAGAAGTGGTGGTTAGGCAGGGAGAGTGTTAGCAGTGAGTGTAGGCTTCAAGAACCCCAACGGTCCTTTCTAGGGCCACATCTATCCGTGTGCAGTACTGTCCAGGCTGCTGTTAGCAGTGTTGCATATTTTTTTTTTTTCTCAAAACCGGCTGTGCAGACCATTGCACCCGGCATTAATACTACAGGGATAGAATTGTGTAGGCAGGGCCAGAAGACATACATTATTCATTGAATAGACACAGTGTGGCTTTTCCTTTGAAAAACAAGGGAAAAAATTCTATTTCGCCTGCCTCTGACAGTCCTCAGGGCTCTGGGTACGTGTGTGCTGCGTGCAGAACGTTAAAAAAAATCAGACGCAGCCAGCTACGTTTTACTGCAGGCTTGCGCCAATTTTTTTCCTGCATGGGAAATCCCTGATCTGCTGTAGCGAATAACTTTGCATCACTGCAGTTCTCTGACACATTTGCAGGGCCACAACACAGTTATTAAACTTAGTAGTATTCATTGAATACACGCAGTGTGGCTTGTCCTTTGAAAAACACGGGAAAAAATTCTATTTTGGCTGCAGGCTTGTGCCAATTTTTTTCCTGCATGGGAAATCCCTGATCTGCTGTAGCGAATAACTTTGCATCACTGCAGTTCTCTGACACATTTGCAGGGCCACAACACAGTTATTAAACTTAGTAGTATTCATTGAATACACGCAGTGTGGCTTGTCCTTTGAAAAACACGGGAAAAAATTCTATTTTGGCTGCAGGCTTGCGCCAATTTTTTTCCTGCATGGGAAATCCCTGATCTGCTGTAGCGAATAACTTTGCATCACTGCAGTTCTCTGACACATTTGCAGGGCCACAACACAGTTATTAAACTTAGTAGTATTCATTGAATACACGCAGTGTGGCTTGTCCTTTGAAAAACAAGGGAAAAAATTCTATTTTGGCTGCAGGCTTGCGCCACTTTCTTTCCTGCCTGGGAAATCAAATCACTGGTAATACACCATGCTAAGGGGTAGGGGTAGGCCTATAGGACGTGGATGCGGGCGAGGACGCGGAGGCCCAAGTTAGGGTGTGGGCACAGGCCGAGCCAGTGCGGTGGCCAGGGGTAGAGGCAGGGCCAGACCGAATAATCCACCAACTGTTTCCCAAAGCGCCCCCTCGCGCCATGCCACCCTGCACAGGTCAAGGTGCTCTACGGTGTGGCAGTTTTTCACAGAGACGCCTGACGACCGACGAACAGTGGTGTGCAACCTTTGTCGCGCCAAGATCAGCTGGGGAGGCACCACCAACAGCATGCGCAGGCATATGATGGCCAAGCACCCCACAAGGTGGGACGATGCCCGTTCACCGCCTCCGGTTTGCACCACTGCCTCTCCCCCTGTGCCCCAACCTGCCACTGAGATCCAACCCCCCTCTGAGGACACAGGCACTACCGTCTCCTGGCCTGCACCCACACCCTCACCTCCGCTGTCCTCGGCCCCATCCAGCAATGTCTCTCAGCGTAGCATCCAGACGTCGCTAGCGCCACAGTTTGAGCGCAAGCGCAAGTACGACGCCACGCACCCGCACGCTCAAGTGTTAAACGTGCACATTGCAAAATTGATCAGCCTAGAGATGCTGCCGTATAGGCTTGTGGAATCGGAGGCTTTCAAAAGCATGATGGCGGCGGCTGCCCCGCGCTACTCGGTTTCCAGTCGCCACTACTTTTCCCGATGTGCCGTCCCAGGCCTGCACGACCACGTCTCCCGCAACATTGTACGTGCCCTCACCAACGCGGTTACTGCCAAGGTCCACTTAACAACAGACACGTGGACAAGCACAGGCGGGCAGGGCTACTATATCTCCCTGACGGCACATTGGGTGAATTTAGTGGAGGCTGGGACAGAGTCAGAGCCTGGGACCGCTCACGTCCTACCCACCTCCAGAATAGCGGGCCACAGCTCGGTGGTGGTATCTGCGGCGGTGTATGCTTCCTCCACTAAAGCACCTTCCTCCTCCTCCTCCTCCAACGCAACCTCTGTCTCGCAATCAAGATGTGTCAGCAGCACGTCGCCAGCAGTCGGTGTTATGCGGCGTGGCAGCACAGCGGTGGGCAAGCGTCAGCAGGCCGTGCTGAAACTACTCAGCTTAGGAGAGAAGAGGCACACGGCCCACGAACTGCTGCAGGGTCTGACAGAGCAGACCGACCGCTGGCTTGCGCCGCTGAGCCTCCAACCGGGCATGGTCGTGTGTGACAACGGCCGTAAGCTGGTGGCGGCTCTGCAGCTCGGCAGCCTCACGCACGTGCCATGCCTGGCCCATGTCTTTAATTTGGTGGTTCAGCGCTTTCTGAAAAGCTACCCCCACTTGTCAGACCTGCTCGGAAAGGTGCGCCAGCTCTGCGCACATTTCCGCAAATCCCACACGCACGCTGCCACCCTGCGGACACTGCAACATCGGTTTAATCTGCCAGTGCACCGACTGCTGTGCGACGTGCCCACACAGTGGAACTCTACGCTCCACATGTTGGCCAGACTCTATGAGCAGCGTAGAGCTATAGTGGAATACCAACTCCAACTTGCGCGGCGCAGTGTGAGTCAGCCTCCTCAATTATTTACAGAAGAGTGGCCCTGGTTGGCAGCCATCTGCCAGGTCCTGGGAAAATTTGAGGAGTCTACCCAGGTGGTGAGCGGCGATGCTGCAATCATTAGCGTCACCATTCCTCTGCTATGCATCTTGAGAAGTTCCCTGCAAAGCATAAAGGCAGACGCTTTGCGCTCGGAAGCAAAGCCGGGGGAAGACAGTATGTCGCTGGATAGTCAGAGCACCCTCCTGTCTATATCTCAGCGCGTTCAGGAGGAGGAGGAGGAGCATGAGGAGGATGAGGAGGAGGGGGAAGAGACAGCTTGGCCCGCTGCTGACGGTACCCATGCTGCTTGCCTGTCATCCTTTCAGCGTGTATGGCCTGAGGAGGAGGAAGAGGAGGAGGAGGAGGATCCTGAAAGCGATCTTCCTAGTGAAGACAGCCATGTGTTGCGTACAGGTACCCTGGCACACATGGCTGACTTCATGTTAGGATGCCTTTCTCGTGACCCTCGCGTTACACGCATTCTGGCCACTACGGATTACTGGGTGTACACACTGCTCGACCCACGCTATAAGGAGAGCCTTTGAACTCTCATTCCCGAAGAGGAAAGGGGTTCGAGAATGATGCTATACCACAGGGCGCTGGTGGACAAACTGATGGTAAACTTCCCATCCGACAGCGCTAGTGGCAGAAGGCGCAGTTCCGAGGGCCAGGTAGCAGGGGAGGCGCAGAGATCATGCAGCATGTACAGCGCAGGCAGGGGAACATTCTCCAAGGCCTTTGCCAGCTTTATGGCTCCCCAGCAAGACTGTGTCACCGCTCCCCAGTCAAGGCTGAGTCTGCGGGAGCACTGTAAAAGGATGGTGAGGGAGTACGTAGCCGATCGCACAAGCGTCCTCCGTGACGCCTCTGCCACCTGCAACTACTGGGTGTCGAAGCTGGACACGTGGCCTGAACTCGCGCTGTATGCCCTGGAGGTGCTTGCTTGTCCTGCGGCTAGCGTCTTGTCAGAGAGGGTGTTTAGTGTGGCTGGGGGAATCATCACGGATAAGCGTACCCACCTGTCAACCGACAGTGCCGACAGGCTTACACTCATCAAGATGAACAAAGCCTGGATTTCCCCAGACTTCTCTTCTGCACCAGCGGACAGCAGCGATACCTAAGCAATACGTATTATGCACCCGCGGATGGAAGCATCGTTCTCTCTCACCATCCAAAACGGGGACATTTCTGCTTCATCAATCTGTGTATAATATTCCTCCTCCTCCTCCTGCTCCTCCTCCTGAAACCTGACGTAATCACGCCGAACCAGCAATTTTTCTTAGGGCCACAAGGCTCACTCATATAAATTTTCTAAACAATTTTTATACGTTTCAATGCTCTTAAAAGCGTTGAAACTTTAACTTGAACCAATTTTTCGTTAAACTGGGCTGCCTCCAGGACTAGTTACCACTTAAGCCACATTAACCAAAGCGATTAATAGGTTTCACCTGCCCTCTTGGTTGGCCATGGCCAATTTTTTGGATGTACATTAGTACTGTTGATACAGCAATTTTTGTGGCCCCTCGCCTACAGTGTAATCATAGCAATTTCTATGTTCTTCGCCTGCACTCATGGTACAGAAAGGTGTGTGGGGTTGGCCTACACTTTAGCTACATAAATGTAACTTGTGCCTTGTCTATACTGTAGCTACTGAAAAGGAACTAAGACTGTTCTTCCCCCTTTAATGCTGCTAGTGATATGTTAGTGGGGCCTGTCCTAATGCTACGGCTGAAATGTTAGTAATTATGGGCTCTGCCTATACCGCTGCTAATGGTATGTCTCTGGGGTGTGGAAACAGAGGCTTCCCAAAGACATGATGGCGGCGAGGCCATTTCCCACCAACGCTGTTACTGTTAAGGTGCATATAACCACGGACACGTGGAAAGGACACGTAGTGCATCAAAAACATCCCCCGCCACAGGCCACTTAATCCTGGCCACATTCCGAAAACCAACAAAATAAAACCGCGCTACTAGGTCCGCAGTCACCAACACATTACCACCAACGCGGTTACTGTTAAGGTACATATTACCAGTCTGACTGGGGCATGCAGTGTGGGCCGAAGTCCACCTGCATTAAGCACGACATTACTACCTCAGCTGTGTTGGGCAATGCAATGGGATATTTTTATGTACCGCCGGTGGGTTCCAGGGAGCCACCCATGCTGTAGGTGCACACGGAGTTTAACCTACATGTGTCCACTTGTAAAGAACCCCAGTCTGACTGGGGCATGCAGTGTGGGCCGAAGCCCACCTGCATTAAGCACGACATTACTACCTCAGCTGTGTTGGGCAATGCAATGGGATATTTTTATGTACCACCGTTGGGTTCCAGGGAGCCACCCATGCTGTGGGTCCACAGAGAATTATAAATGCATCTGAAAGCACATCTAAAGAACCCCAGTAAGACTGGGGCATGCTGTGTGGGCCGAAGCCCACCTGCATTAAGCACGACATTACTACCTCAGCTGTGTTGGGCAATGCAATGGGATATTTTTATGTACCGCCGGTGGGTTCCAGGGAGCCACCCATGCTGTAGGTGCACACGGAGTTTAACCTACATGTGTCCACTTGTAAAGAACCCCAGTCTGACTGGGGCATGCAGTGTGGGCTGAAGCCCACCTGCATTAAGCACGACATTGCTACCTCAGCTGTGTTGGGCAATGCAATGGGATATTTTTATGTACCGCCGTTGGGTTCCAGAGAGCCACCCATGCTGTGGGTCCACAGAGAATTATAAATGCATCTGAAAGCACATCTAAAGAACCCCAGTCAGACTGGGGCATGCAGTGTGGGCCGAAGCCCACCTGCATTAAGCACGACATTACTACCTCAGCTGTGTTGGGCAATGCAATGGGAAATTTTTTGTACCGCCGGTGGGTTCCAGGGAGCCACCCATGCTGTAGGTGCACACGGAGTTTAACCTACATGTGTCCACTTGTAAAGAACCCCAGTCTGACTGGGGCATGCAGTGTGGGCCGAAGCCCACCAGCATTAAGCACGACATTACTACCTCAGCTGTGTTGGGCAATGCAATGGGATATTTTTATGTACCGCCGGTGGGTTCCAGGGAGCCACCCATGCTGTAGGTGCACACGGAGTTTAACCTACATGTGTCCACTTGTAAAGAACCCCAGTCTGACTGGGGCATGCAGTGTGGGCCGAAGCCCACCTGCATTAAGCACGACATTACTACCTCAGCTGTGTTGGGCAATGCAATGGGATATTTTTATGTACCGCCGTTGGGTTCCAGGGAGCCACCCATGCTGTGGGTCCACAGAGAATTATAAATGCATCTGAAAGCACATCTAAAGAACCCCAGTAAGACTGGGGCATGCTGTGTGGGCCGAAGCCCACCTGCATTAAGCACGACATTACTACCTCAGCTGTGTTGGGCAATGCAATGGGATATTTTTATGTACCGCCGGTGGGTTCCAGGGAGCCACCCATGCTGTAGGTGAACACGGAGTTTAACCTACATGTGTCCACTTGTAAAGAACCCCAGTCTGACTGGGGCATGCAGTGTGGGCCGAAGCCCACCTGCATTAAGCACGACATTACTACCTCAGCTGTGTTGGGCAATGCAATGGGATATTTTTATGTACCGCCGGTGGCTTCCTGGCACCCACCCATGCTGTGGGTCCACAGAGAATTATAAATGCATCTGAAAGCACATCTAAAGAACCCCAGTCAGACTGGGGCATGCAGTGTGGGCCGAAGCCCACCTGCATTAAGCACGACATTACTACCTCAGCTGTGTTGGGCAATGCAATGGGATATTTTTATGTACCGCCGGTGGCTTCCTGGCACCCACCCATGCTGTGGGTCCACAGGGAATTATAAATGCATCTGTTTCCACTTGTAAAGAACCCCAGTCAGACTGGGGCATGCAGTGTGGGCCGAAGCCCACCTGCATTAAGCACGACATTACTACCTCAGCTGTGTTGGGCAATGGAATGGGATATTTTTATGTACCGCCGGTGGCTTCCTGGCACCCACCCATGCTGTGGGTCCACAGGGACTTCACAATAGGGAGTTGTACCTATTAAATTAAAAACCGCGGTCTGACTGGGGCATGCAGACACCTTGACAGAATGAATAGTGTGTGGCACATAGGTTCCCCATTGCTATGCCCACGTGTGCAGCTCCTGATGGCGGTGGCACAGGATTATATTTCTCATTGCTTCTGTACAGCATTGTGGGCTATCGCCCCGCCCCTTTTAAAGAGGGTTGCTGCCTAGCCGTGCCAACCCTCTGCAGTGTGTGCCTGCGGTTCCTCGTCATGGCAGACGCACTTATAAATAGACATGAGGGTGGTGTGGCATGAGGGTAGCTGAAGGCTGCGCAGGGACACCTTTGTGTGCGCTGTGGACACTGGGTCGTGCGGGGGGGTTGGGCAGCATGTAACCCAGGAGAAGTGGCAGCGGAGTGTCATGCAGGCAGTGATTGTGCTTTGTTGGAGGTAGTGTGGTGCTTAGCCAAGGTATCCATTGCTAATTAGGGCTTTTCAGAAGTAAAAGTTGTTGGGAGGGGGGGGGGCCCACTCTTGCCGGTATTGTGGCTTAATAGTGGGACCTGTGAACTTGAGATGCAGCCCAACATGTAGCCCCTCGCCTGCCCTATCCGTTGCTGTGTCGTTCCCATCACTTTCTTGAATTGCCCAGATTTTCACACATGAAAACCTTAGCGAGCATCGGCGAAATACAAAAATGCTCGGGTCGCCCATTGACTTCAATGGGGTTCGTTACTCGAAACGAACCCTCCAGCATCGCGATAATTTCGTCCCGAGTAACGAGCACCCGAGCATTTTGGTGCTCGCTCATCTCTACTATCAGCCTATCTCTCAGTGGGTGGAACGCAGGTGAAGGTTTCCACAGAAATAACATCTCTGCCGTAGGGGTTGTCCCGCGCCAAAACGTTTTTTTTTTTTTTTTAACCCCCCCCCCGTCCGTTCGGCGCGAGACAACCCCGATGCAGGGGTTAAAAAAACAACCCGCACAGCGCTTACCTGAATCCCGGCGGTCCGGCGTCTTCATACTTACCTGCTGAAGATGGCCGCCGGGATCCTCTGTCTCCGTGGACCGCAGGGCTTCTGTGCGGTCCATTGCCGATTCCAGCCTCCTGATTGGCTGGAATCGGCACGTGACGGGGCGGAGCTACACGGAGCCGGCATTCTACACGAGCGGCCCCATAGAAGACTGCAGAAGACCCGGACTGCGCAAGCGCGGCTAATTTGGCCATCGGAGGGCGAAAATTAGTCTGCTCCATGGGAACGAGGACGCCAGCAACGGAGCAGGTAAGTATAAAACTTTTTATAACTTCTGTATGGCTCATAATTAATGCACAATGTACATTACAAAGTGCATTATTATGGCCATACAGAAGTGTATAGACCCACTTGCTGCCGCGGGACAACCCCTTTAATAATAAGCTGGGTTTAATTTGTTGCAAGGCTTTTCCTATTTCTTCCCAATATGTGGAGATGCTTGGGCACTCCCACCAGATATGCCTAAATGACCCTACGCCTATATCGCATCGCCAACACCTATCGTGTGGGGCAAGTTTATAAGCACACAACCACTGCGGGGTCTTATACCAGCGGACTAAGAGCTTATAGTGACTTTCTTGTAACAGAATGCACGGGGACACCCCAAACGCCGTTTGGAGGATTAATTTTGTATCAATGGGGGAAAGGGAGACATTCAATTCTTTCTCCCATGATTTGAGAAAGTTGGGTTTGTAGACTGTAGGGGGTGTTATGATTTTTTTCCGAAGTAGCGTTATCGCTTTTTTGTTAAAGGTGTCTCGGTTAAGAAGTTTTTCGAATGGAGTGTCTGGTCGAGTGGAACTAAATTTTTTCTTAAATTCCTCAATCATATATGTTAGGTGGGCTCTTTGTAAAAAGGATAGCGGATTCTGGGGTAGTAAGCTTGTTATGATATCATCAGATTTTTTATGTGCTTGAGCTTGTAAATCTTTTATTTTTAATGAGGCCAGGTCTCTCCAAATGAGTCTTGTCATCTCGTCCGTTGGTCTTCCCAGAATCTTATTGAGGAGATTAAGTGGGGTTGCTGGGGATGGTGTGGGTGCTAAGCTTGATCTCAGTTTGTCCCATACTTCCATGGGGCCCCTCAGTAGAGGGCTAAACTTTTTGGATCTATAAATGCCTCTTCTGGGAAACCATAGATCCTCTACTAGTGTGTTTCTGTGTGTTTCTGTTGCTAAGGAATGCAATAGGGTATCTCCAGAGGTAGAAGCTAATTCCCACCAGTAATTCAGTTGGGAAGCCAAGTAATAGTCATGGACACATGGCATCCCGATCCCTCCCTCTTCTTTTCTTCTTACCATAAGGCTATATGCTAATCGTGGCATTCTCTGCCTCCAAACGTATCCTGAGAAGGCTGACCGTATTGTTTTGAAGAAGGCCCGGGGGAGTGCAATCGTGCTTAGGTTGTCGCTGTGCAGGTTTAGAGGAGAGCTGTGCTAGTATGCGACCATCTAGCTCTCCTTCTTGGCCACGCCCCCGACCGTATTGTTTTGAAGAAGGCCCGGGGGAGTGCAATCGGAAGCATTCTGAGTTTATACAGAATCGTAGGAAGGACATAAGAGTTTAGCACATTTTTTCTACCGAACCACGATATGAACGGCATGTCATATGTGTGGAGAAGATGCTTGACTTGTGATAGCAGTGGGACATAGTTGTGTTTATATAGATCCTCAGCTTCTTTAGTAATAGTAATCCCTAGATAGTCGACTGACGAGTTGGACCATTTGAAGGGTGAGTCTGTGCTTAGCGTTTTAAATTTGCTTGGGGGGAGAGTGATGTTGAGTATGGTGGACTTTGAAAAATTGATTTTGAAGTTGGAGATTTTTCCGTATTCTTCTAGTAAAGTTAGTAGGTGTGGGATGCTCCTTTCTGGGTCAGAGATGACAAACATCACATCATCTGCGAAGGCCGCTGTATGTATTTCCTTGGAGCTTGTTTTGAGACCTTTTATGTTAGGGTTTAGTCTCACTCCCTGTAGGAGGGTCTCCATCGATAGGACAAAAAGGGTCGGGGAGAGGGAGCATCCCTGGAGGGTGCCATTTCTAATATTAAATGGAGGTGATAGTAGGTTATTTATTTTTATTCTGGCGTATGGTTCTTGATATAGCGAAAAGATCGCTGAAATAAATAGCGGTGGGAGGTTAAAATGAGAGAGTACTTTTTTCATGTAAGTCCAGTTCACCCTATCAAATGCCTTCTCGGCGTCGGTGCTGATCAGAACTAAGGGGATTTTCTGGGTTTGTGCGTATTTCGTTGCGTGGAGAAGTCTATAACAATTGTTTCTACCCTCTCTACCTTTAACGAAGCCTGTTTGTTCGTTATTTATCAAGGAGGGGATCAGATTCTCCAACCTTTTTGCAAGCAATTTCGCCCAGAGTTTAACGTCTACGTTAATCAAGGATATCGGTCTGTAACTACTACAGAGTTCGGGATCCTTGTTTTCTTTGTATATAAGCGTTAAGTGTGCTTCCTGCGCCTGTTTGGTAAGCGTATCTCCGGACAACAGTGCGTCAAAAAGGTTTTTTAGTTTTGGGATTAGAATCTCTCTAAAGGTTTTATAATAAGTACCTGGTAGACCGTCCGGCCCAGGACTTTTCCCAGCGGGGCATTGCATTACTATCTCTTCTACTTCTTGCGTGGATATGGGAGCCAGGAGGGATTTAGATGCACTTTCTTCTAGTTTTGGTAAATGGACTGTGTTCAGGAATTTGTCAATATGTTTTTCTATCTCCGAATGGCTTTTAGTAGAGTTTTGTTCTTTAAGGTTATATAGATTTGCATAGTATTGTTGGAAGTTTTCTGCTATTTCGTGAGAAGAAGAGGTCGGTTTGCCTCTGTGGTCTTTAATTGTGGCGATGGCGTTCCTAGACTTTATTTTCTTGATTTGGGATGTGAGAAGCCTGCTTCCTCTGTTGCCGTGTGCATAAGTTATATGTTTAAAATATAGAAGTTTCTTGTTATGTCTGGCCTCCAGATGGTTTTTAAGTTCGCGTCTAAGCTCTATCAAATCCTTTTGTTTATCTGAAGCTTGCGAGAGTTTTGCCATTTGTTCAAGTTTTGCAATTTTCGACAAAAGGGTATCAATTTCTGCTTGGCGCTGCTTTTTGATTCTGGACCCTAACGCTATGAAAAGGCCTCTTATATAAGCTTTGTGCGCTTCCCACACCACTGGATATTTCAGTCCCTCTGTATCATTTAGTAGAAAATATTCCGCCAATTGTTTGGATAGATGCGCTTTTTCTTCCTCTGAATCTAGGAGAGAAATATTTAGCTTCCAGCTCCACTCCCGGGCCCGTCTCTTTTGATTTTAATATCCGCATGGGTAGGTGCATGATCGGATAATGTAATCGCTTCCATATGCGCCTTTTCGACTTTTGTTAATAGGTTCTGGGATACAAGGATGTAGTCGAGCCTATGATACGAGGAGTGCATTTGAGAAAAGAAGGAGTAGTCTTTTAAAGAGGGGTTAAGGGATCGCCACGTGTCCTACTAGGACCCAGGATCTACCTGTAGAGGAATCTAATAAGGGGTTTAGGACTGTGTTTAGGTCTCCCCCTAGAATTATGAATCCTTCTGCAAATTCTCTCAATATATTTAGTTGGTCTATCAGCCAGTTGACTTGGTTGGTGTTTGGTGAGTATATGTTGGCTATTGTTAATTTAACATTATCTACGGTGCCTTTAATAAGCAGTACTCTGCCTAATTCATCTGAGTATTTAGCTTTTAGGTTAAATGCCAAGGATCTGTGAAGGAAGATGGAGACCCCCTTGGAGGCGGAGGTCGGGTGAGAGTTATGGAAATTGTGACTGAATTGTCGCCCTGGTAAGTTAGGGCATTTGTTCGCTTTGTAGTGTGTTTCTTGTAATAAAAGTACCTTAGATTTGTACTTTTTAATTAATTGTGAGACGCTATATCTTTTCTGTGGTGTATTAAGACCCCGGACATTAAATGATGTGAACCTTACCGCTTCCATGTTGTCTTCGCTGGTGCTGGTCTTGAGATCTTGCTTGGGTAGTTGTTCGGGCGGGTGCAGGAGCGACCGAGACTTGATAGGTTTTGCGACAGAGGGGTCAGTAGGGGTCCGGAATCACTCGAATAATTCTGTCCGTCTGAGAGTTAGGGTCTGGATGTCCGTGTGGAAGAATTTGGCGAAAGGTCAAGTTGGGTAGGCTGTGCAGATTTAGGGGGGGGGGGGGGGGTAAGAGCGAGAGAAGAAAAAAGGGAGAAAGGGAAAGGGAAAGGGAAAAGGAGAGACAAGTTTAACACTGAGAGACAAACAATTAATGGACCACGTGGTTAATAAGATTGGTTGGTACACGCTGAGTCCAACAAAAAAAAACAAAAAAAAAAAACAAACACAGTCCTCCTTACCAAGGGACGGCTAGTTTCTGTCCCGTATAGAGATCTAACCGTCTGGTCGAGGCGGTTAGGGTGGTAGTTTAATAAACTTTGAACTATAGCTTCGAGTGGGGTTATAAAAAGGGAAAAAATACAAAAGAAAACGTAAAAAAGGGAAAATAAGTAGCCTGGTCGGAGGGGCACGATCGGTCTCCTTCTCTAAGTGGGGATTCAGGTGGTCCATCAGGTGGACGTCTTGACATCTTAATAAAACAAGGGTGGTATGAGGAGGTGTATCCGGAAAGGACTATGTCCTTGTAAAAAGGGTATTTTCAGCATGTTCTGTAATTCAGGTGTCTCCAGAAGTGTTATCCTCTCTGTTTTTCTTTTTTTGCTTGTTTCTGGGGGATTTGGCATGGTTGACTGTGCGCCAGTGTTCTGGAGCGGGAAGAGGCGGGAGACCCGGGAACTCCGGTAATGGGAGCCAGTTAGGGAGCTCAATAGGGTCTATATCTAGATGTTTCCAGATATTCTGGAGGTCTTCCGGGGTGCGTATATTTAATCCTTTCCCTTTGTAGGTGACGCCCACACCAAACGGGAACAGCCACGCATAGCGGATGTTTTTTGCTTTGAGTGCCTCCAGTAAAGGTTTTAGCAATCTTCGCTTCGCCAGGGTTGATGGCGAGAGGTCTTGGAATAGTTGAATCTGTTCGCCTTCATATGTTATGTTTCTGGTATTCCTAGCTGCGTTCAATATTGCTGCTGTGTCAGGGAAAGCCAGAAGTCTGCAGATGATATCTCTGGGGGGGTCGCTAGTTGCGGATTGTGGCCTTAGAGCTCTGTGGATCCTCTCTATAATTATTGAGGCAGCTCTGTCCCCTCCTATCAGATCTGCGAAGATCTCTCGGGCGATTTTTTCAAGAGTGTCCTGTGCCCAAGACTCTGGCAGGCCCTTTATACGAATATTTTTGAGCCTGCTCCTATTCTCCATGTCTTCCTGTGTGAGGAGTATTCTGTTAATATGCAGGTGCTGCTCTTTCACTACTGTAGCAAGCTCACTAGAGTGCGTAGTTATAATGGCGGCAGAGCTCTCTAATTCTTCTACGCTCCTCCCCATGCTCCTCACCTCTTCCTTGATTTCTGTAAGTTCGGCCATCACTGGTTTGATTGTTTTCAGCAGTAGGTCTTTCATAAAACCTTTGGAAAGAGGTTCGTCCTCTTCTCCCTCTGAGGAGCTCTCTCTCTCCCTTGCTGAGGATGATGCTGCAGCTGCTGCCAGCGCCATCTTGCCCGCTCCGTGCGGGGAGTGGGAGCTCCGGTCTTTCAGAAACCTCTGCATATCTGTCTGGCTCCGGGCAGGTCGAGGTGTCCCCTGCTGTTCTCCTCCCTTTTCCCTGGTGATTTTCCCCATTTTACTTCAGATTGCCGCTGTTAGGAGCCGGGTTCTGTGCCTTAGTGAGGGAGCGCTGTGTTCATGCAGCCATCACAGTCCGCGGCCAGGCTCCGCCCCCCAACTGTGTATATTCAATCAATAATATATGTCTTCTGTCCCTGGAGTGTGTCACAGAACTGCAGAGTGTTGCACTGTTATTAACTGCAACAGAGCGGTGATTTCAGAGCCAGGAAATAATTTGGCGCAAGCCTGCTGTAACACTTAGCTGGCTGCGTATGATTTTGGAGAACTACTACCCCCAGCACACACGGACCCAGAACACTGAGCACAGTGACAGGCAGGCCAAATAACTTTTTTTCCAATATTTTTTAGAAAAGGCCCACTGCGTATATTCTTTTTTTTTTTTAAATCCGATTTTTATTGGTATTTAACAATTTTTTAAACAACATTACATAATGCTCTCCACACTTTGTGACACTCTGAGATTCCATCTTAACAAACAATCAGACATGTTATGTAGGAAATATAGGACTATAGCGGCAGCAGTCCGAAATCACTTAATTATAGTCCATCGCAGAGCATCTGTGGAAGTTAAACATTTAAAACAAACCTAGTATTGTGAAGAAAGTAAATCACTAGAGGATAGGGATGGGGGGGGGGGGGAGGAGAAAGAGGGGAAGATGGGGGGGGGAGCGGACTGAGACACTTTTTAGCCTCTGATCAGGAGCAGCGGCAAGATCCACGTCAAAGACCAATGCCCGGTTTTGCCCCCACTCTCTGGAAAACATGTAAGATACGAGGGTCTCTTCCTCTTACTCTCACCTGTCTTTTTCTCAGATATGACTATCAGACTAAACCTGAATCTCTCACTGGAATCGTATCCGCCTCCAAGGGGTCCAGATCTTGTTAAAGCTGTCGTGTGAGCCTTTGCTCCAGCTATACAATTCCTCCAAGTTGTAGATTGCGTCCACTTTCATTCTCCACTGAGAGAGGGTCGGGGGTGTCTTCTGCATCCAAAGCACTGGTATCAGCGCCTTAGCTGCGTCTAACAAAAATGCTATCAGCCTATCTCTCAGTGGGTGGAACGCAGGTGAAGGTTTCCACAGAAATAACATCTCTGCTGTTAATAATAAGCTGGGTTTAATTTGTTGCAAGGCTTTTCCTATTTCTTCCCAATATGTGGAGATGCTTGGGCACTCCCACCAGATATGCCTAAATGACCCTACGCCTATATCGCATCGCCAACACCTATCGTGTGGGGCAAGTTTATAAGCACACAACCACTGCGGGGTCTTATACCAGCGGACTAAGAGCTTATAGTGACTTTCTTGTAACAGAATGCACGGGGACACCCCAAACGCCGTTTGGAGGATTAATTTTGTATCAATGGGGGAAAGGGAGACATTCAATTCTTTCTCCCATGATTTGAGAAAGTTGGGTTGAGAAAGAGTGTCCTTTTGAAGAGCAATCAGTTTTTCGTGAACACAGTTTAGAGAGACGGCATCCTGCATTTCCTCCATGGTGGGGATGCATTTAGATCTCCATTTTCTTGCTATAAGTATTCGTGAGGTGTGGAGTATGTGGCACGTTATTACTCTGAAGCTCCTAGGTATATTTCCTATGCCCAATAGTAACAGGGCTAGTTCTGGTTCTAGATCCCCAGGGGTGGGGAATAGACCGGGTATGCATTGTGAGACCTTGCTCCAGTAGTGGCGTAAGAGGGGGCAAGACCAAAATATGTGGAATAATGATCCGGTTCTCCCACAACCTCTCCAACAGAGGGGAGACATCTCCCCTTTCATCTGCGACAGCCTTAATGGAGAGCAATACCATCTCATCAGGAGTTTCTGGTACTGTTCCCAGTGCGAGGCACAAGAGGTAGATCTGTGAGCCCATCTCATGGCCTCGCACCACATCTCCTGAGAGAATTTTTTGTTCAGGTCTTTCTCCCAGTTCAGGAAAATGATTGTTTTCTTAAAGGATTGTGTGCCAGATAAGCAGGTGTAGATTGTTTTAGAAAGTTTTTTTTGTAGTGGTATATTTGCATTTAGTAAATCATTTAAAGGATTTGGTAGGGTGGAGAAGGTGAGCTTGTGGGCTCTTAAGAAATTACAGATACGTAAGTAGGAGAAGTACTCCAGTGGAGGGACTGCAAATTTTTCTTGTAACTGCAAAAAGGAGAGTAAACTGTTGCCCAGGTACAGGTCTGAAATTTTCATAGATTCTCTGTAAGGCCAGTTATTTAAACAGAGATCCGGGATTAAGAATTTTAGTAAAAGAATGGGAAGTAGGATTTTTGTAGATGTGCTCGGATCAGGGTTTAATCCTGATCCCATAGCGTTCCATGCTTTAAGTGTCGCTTTAACTGGAGGAGGATGCCGTGGGGCCACCTGGGGAGTGATTGAGTTTGCTAGGAGATATACTTTCCAATTGGATATGCCCGTTAGCTTGCATTCAATGGAGGCCCATGTTTTATCCGCCTCCATGTTGCACCAGTGCCTGCTCTGGTCAATTAGGAAAGTATTGTGATAGTTCTGTAGATTGGGGAGGCCCATCCCGCCGAATTTCAGAGGTCTGTTTAGGATAGAGAATGCTACTCTGGGTCTCGCTCCTTTCCATATGAATTCGTTCATTTGTTGGTGGAATGATAGGAATATGGAGTTTGGGATGGGCACAGGGATGGTCCTGAGGAGGTATAAAACTCGAGGGAGAATGAGCATTTTGTACAGGGTCACCCTGCCCATCCAGCTAGGCTCGAACTTGGCCAGGCGGTCTAGTTCTTCTTGTATTAGTATTTTTAGCGGGGGAAAGTTTGTTGAAGGCAGGTCAGCAATTGAGGGGGTTAGAAGTATGCCTAGATAGGGCAAGGAGGAGGGGCACCATTGGAATGGGAAGGAAGTTCGCAAGGATTTTTCGTCTATTTTAGATAGGTTAATGCCCATCATTTGTGATTTGGTAGAATTTGCTTTATAGTAGGAAATGGCACTGAAATGTTGCAGAGTAGACATCACCTGGGGGAGAGAGGTTTTCGGGTTTGTTAGGGTTAAAATTACATCGTCGGCAAATAGGTTTATTTTGTGCGTGTCTTTTCCTATGGGAATACCCTCAATATGTGGGTTGGACCTAACTGCCTCCGCCAATGGCTCCATCATCAATGAGAATATGAGAGGAGATAGCGGGCAGCCTTGGCGTGTGCCATTAGAGATTTGGAACGATTTAGATAGGACACCGTTGGTTAGGACCGAGGCCGACGGGACAGTGTAGAGGGCGGTCATAGCTGTGAGAATCGGTCCGGAAAAGCCGAATCGTTCCAGCACTCGGCTCATGTACCCCCAGTGCACCCTGTCGAATGCCTTCTCCGCATCCAAAGCGAGGAGCAGAGAAGGCATTCGTGCTGCGCCAGCTTTGGCTATGAGGTTAAATCAGACGTCTTGTTCCGTCCGGGGCTTGTCGCCCTCTTGTGAAACCCACTTGGTCATTTTTAATAAGCTGGGGTAGAATAGGAAATAATCGGTTGGCTATTATTTTTGCGTAGAGTTTGATGTCTGAGTTTAGAAGAGAGATAGGGCGGAAGTTGCTAGTAAATTCAGGGGACTTGCCCTCCTTTGGGATAGTAACTATGGTTGCTTTTAGGTTTTCGGGGGGGATTTTACCTGTTAACATTATGTGGTTAAAGAAGTCGCATATATGTGGAAGCAGAATGGGAGAGAAGAGTTTGAGGTATTCGTTCGAGAAGCCGTCGGGGCCTGGGGACTTGCCCGGTTTTAGAGCGCGGATGGTTTGTTCTATTTCTTGTGGCGTGATAGGTAGACACAGCTCTTGAGTTTGAATTTGCGAGAGAGATGGAAGGGATAGTTTGGATAAAAATGTATCAATTGCTAGGGCATTAGGTTGGGGGGTGAGTTTATCTTGGCTTAGATTGTAGAGAGAGTTATAGTAATTACTGAATTCGTCAGCGATTTCTTGTGGGCTAAAAACCTTTTTGTTTGTTGTCTGAGAGGTTAGGTAAGGAATTCTTGAGTTTGCTTTGGTTGCTTTGACTCTGTTGGCCATTAGCTTGCTCGCCTTATTGTGAGAGTGATAGTGTTGCATTTTAAGTCTTTTTATGTGGCTCTCGTAATCTATTGAAAGGTGCGCTTGTAGTTCTGTCCTTGCTTTTTTTAATGGGAGTAAGTTTCCCAGGGAAGGGTCTGCCTTGTGTATCGCAGCCAAGGTAGAGATTTTTGTTAGTAGGTCAAGTGTTGTTAAATTACGTTGCTTATTGTAATAAGCTGTCTGCTGAATGAGAAGACCCCTTACAAATGCTTTATGTGTATTCCATAGCGTTGAAGGGCTGATGGATGGGTGGGCGTTTAGAGCAAAGAATTCAGAAAGCATTTTCTCCGTAGAGTTGGAATTATTTTTAAGAGACATTACATAGGTGTTGTTTCTCCAAATAAAAGTGTTTGAGGGTGAGTGGGATAGTCGGAGGGATAAGGAAATTGGAGCATGGTCTGACCAGGTGATGTCTCCTATTTTGCACTCTGTTACCATTGGTAGTAACCATTTTGTTTTTAGGAACATGTCGATGCGGGAATAGGTGTTGTGTCTGTGGGAGAAAAAGGTGTAATCTCTCTCTGATGCGTGTTTACACCTCCATACATCATACAGGTCTTCTTTTCGAAGCCAATCATAAAGATAAGGGGGAGCTCTGTCCCTTTTTGATGTAGAGTCCAAGTCTGGACTGTGGATAGTATTAAAGTCCCCGCATATTAAAAGCTTACCTTTGGTTATGTGCGAAATCTGTTTGCACAGATCATTTAGAAAGGCAAGCTGAGCAGTATTTGGGGCATAAACATTCACTATGGTGAAGATCATGTTATTAATTGTACAAACTAAAGCGACATATCTTCCCTTTTCGTCCAGAATCTCCTTCTGTAGCTGGAAAGCAACCGTCTTTTTTATTGCAATAAACACGCCTGCTTTCTTCTTTGGCCGTTAGCGTAGAAGATTTGGGGAAAGTCCCTGTTGGTCAGTCTAGTAGAGTCATTTTTTTGAAAATGGGATTCCTGAACGCAAACCACCTCCGCTTTTGATCTTTTAATTTCTCTCCATAAGAGAGACCTTTTGAATGGGCTGTTCAAGCCTTTTGCATTGAGGGATAAAATCTTCAAAGCCATCTGGGCTGAGGTGGTTCAGCGCTAAGGAAACCGTGTCGGTGTCGCAGTCTTTTTACATAGCAAACGATATTATAAAGAGATAACAGAGCTATGCAGCTTGTAAAAGATAAGCAATTAGGTACCTTGTGGGGGATAACAAACATCTGGGTGAGTAAAAGCATAGGAAAAAACATTATCGTGCAGTGTGTCAGACTGCGCAAACTTGGGGAAAGTCTGCAGAAGTATGGTGGCATAACCTGTCCTTGTAGAGCCGGAAATCAGCGACGTAGGCATTCTAGGTTGCATCTCTCCACTCCTGCGCGATCTTGAAGGACTGGTTGTTGCTCTTGGGCAGGGTTTGGACCGCTTGTGCTGGGCAAGGGATGTTCCATTCTTCTAGTAGCTCCAGCCCTTTATCCAGTGTGGCAATGACATGGGTTCTCCCGTTCTTTGTGACAATGATTTTAGTTGGGAAGCCCCATTTGTATCTTATTTCGTGGTTTCGTAACTCAGAAGTTATGGGGAGGAATTTTTTCCTTGCTGCTATTGTAGCTTGGGAGAGATCAGCGTAGAGTGTAATGTTCTGGAAAGGAACTGGCAATGTAGGTATTTGTCTCGAGGCTCGCATAAGTTGCTCTTTAATGTGGTAAAAGTGTATCCGTGCGATTGTGTCTCGCGGGAAGGTTGGAGGAACGGATTGGGCTCTTGGTAGTCTGTGTGCTCGGTCTATTATAAGGTCAGAGGCTGAGCATTGTGGAATGATCGCTTGGATTAGACTTTTCAGAAATGCAATAAGTTCTGAGGGAGGTGTCGATTCAGGAATACCTCTAAACTTAATATTATTTCTGCGATTTCTGTCCTCTATGTCCGCCAGTTTGTTTCGCAGGGATTCTACTTCTTCTTCCAAATTGTTATGAGAGTCCACTAATGTATTATGGGCTGAGGGCAAATTCTTCCATTTTACGCTCTGTATGGTGCACTCTTTCTCCTAGCTCGTCTACGGTTGCATTTATGCCTGCAAGGCTATTAGCGATATCTTTTTGTATTGAGGTGTGGAGCGCCAGCATTGCTTCTTTTATAAATATCTCAGAAGCGGCATGGTTATGAGCTGGCATATCTTTTAGGGTCGATTCAATTATGTGGTCGGAGTCAGATGAATAGCGGGCTCGCTGTTTTTGCGGGCTAGGGGAGTTTGAGTTACTCTCCATCGCTCCTGGATTAGGAGGGGAGTGTTGGGCACCCCTTTTGCTACTTGCTGTCGCTGGGTCAGTAGTGGGAGTACTGTTTTGGCTCCTGCGAGCTTGATCTGGATGTTTTTTGGTGGGTGGGGGAAGCCCTTTAGTGGACAGTTTACGCGGAGGAGAGTGTGGGTGCATCTGAGATACTCTGTTCCCCGTTTCCCTGCGGAAGCTTGGGATATGGGAGACATTTTTATTGCTTTTTTGGATGATACTCCTTGCAGTGTGTGGTGGTTCAGCCCTTGTTTCAGGTAAGGCATTACTGGAGAGATGAAGTTTATCTTGTGGTAAGACATGGTGGGAGGGCTCTTTATTGGCATAAGCCTGAATGGCTGATAGAGAGTGCCCACCGATGTCTAATGCAGTGGATGCCTGGTTAGAGAGGCTCTCAGCTAAGGCAGAGTGTGGGGAGAGTGTTTCACCCACCTGTGAGTCCTGAGCCCGTTCCTGCTTGTCAGCGGTGTCAGCGGTGCTTGTAATGAGCGGCGCAGGGGAGAGATCCTCGCCCGGCACTGTGGTAGCAGGGGAGCTGCGATGAGCGCTGATCCAGCCTCCGTCCCTCCTCCCTCTCTGCATTGCCGACAGAGGACCCTCAGGAGAGCTTATGTCGGCGGGGGAGGCTCCGGATTCTCGGTCCGAGCTGTCAGCAGTAGACGCAGTCGGGGCGCTCTGCTGGAAGATCGCGGTAGGAGAAGCGGGAGGGGTTTCGGGTCTCCGGTTCTGGCGGTCGGCAGCGCTGTCCCCTCGGGTCGGGCTTGCAGGCAGCACTCGTGGGGAAGAAGAGGGGGCAGATCATGTGCCCGGCGGCAGGTCAGGCAGGCTACGTCCTCTGCCGCGGTTTATGTCCCCATCGGCATTTCTCTCTTTGGCGTTCGGGGACTTCCTCCTCTCCCCCAAGCGCGGGAGTGCAGGGCCGCCATCTTTTGGGTCATCTCCTCGTCCTCTGGTGGAGTAAAAGTCAGTAAGCTTCTTTGGAGATAGTTTCCTTGCCCTTCGAGGCATGCTAGGATGAGTTCACTACCTTCAAGGGTGGAATAGTGGTCTTTAAGGCTGTTTTTTTTGTTGCTTAGGTTGTCGCTGTGCAGGTTTAGAGGAGAGCTGTGCTAGTATGCGACCATCTAGCTCTCCTTCTTGGCCACGCCCCCGACCGTATTGTTTTGAAGAAGGCCCGGGGGAGTGCAATCTGAAGCATTCTGAGTTTATACAGAATCGTAGGAAGGACATAAGAGTTTAGCACATTTTTTCTACCGAACCACGATATGAACGGCATGTCATATGTGTGGAGAAGATGCTTGACTTGTGATAGCAGTGGGACATAGTTGTGTTTATATAGATCCTCAGCTTCTTTAGTAATAGTAATCCCTAGATAGTCGACTGACTAGTTGGACCATTTGAAGGGTGAGTCTGTGCTTAGCGTTTTAAATTTGCTTGGGGGGAGAGTGATGTTGAGTATGGTGGACTTTGAAAAATTGATTTTGAAGTTGGAGATTTTTCCGTATTCTTCTAGTAAAGTTAGTAGGTGAGGGATGCTCCTTTCTGGGTCAGAGATGACAAACATCACATCAACTGCGAAGGCCGCTGTATGTATTTCCTTGGAGCTTGTTTTGAGGCCTTTTATGTTAGGGTTTAGTCTCACTCCCTGTACCAGGGGCTCAATCGATAGGACAAAAAGGGTCGGGGAGAGGGGGCATCCCTGGAGGGTGCCATTTCTAATATTAAATGGAGGTGATAGTAGGTTATTTATTTTTATTCTGGCGTATGGTTCTTGATATAGCGAAAAGATCGCTGAAATAAATAGCGGTGGGAGGTTAAAATGAGAGAGTACTTTTTTCATGTAAGTCCAGTTCACCCTATCAAATGCCTTCTCGGCGTCGGTGCTGATCAGAACTAAGGGGATTTTCTGGGTTTGTGCGTATTTCGTTGCGTGGAGAAGTCTATAACAATTGTTTCTACCTTCTCTACCTTTAACGAAGCCTGTTTGTTCGTTATTTATCAAGGAGGGGATCAGATTCTCCAACCTTTTTGCAAGCAATTTCGCCCAGAGTTTAACGTCTACGTTAATCAAGGATATCGGTCTGTAACTACTACAGACTTCGGGATCCTTGTTTTCTTTGTATATAAGCGTTAAGTGTGCTTCCTGCGCCTGTTTGGTAAGCGTATTTCCGGACAACAGTGCGTCAAAAAGGTTTTTTAGTTTTGGGATTAGAATCTCTCTAAAGGTTTTATAATAAGTACCTGGTAGACCGTCCGGCCCAGGACTTTTCCCAGCGGGGCATTGCATTACTATCTCTTCTACTTCTTGCGTGGATATGGGAGCCAGGAGGGATTTAGATGCACTTTCTTCTAGTTTTGGTAAATGGACTGTGTTCAGGAATTTGTCAATATGTTTTTCTATCTCCGAATGGCTTTTAGTAGAGTTTTGTTTTTTAAGGTTATATAGATTTGCATAGTATTGTTGGAAGTTTTCCGCTATTTCGTGAGAAGAAGAGGTCGGTTTGCCTCTGTGGTCTTTAATTGTGACGATGGCGTTCCTAGACTTTATTTTCTTGATTTGGGATGTGAGAAGCCTGCTTCCTCTGTTGCCGTGTGCATAAGTTATATGTTTAAAATATAGAAGTTTCTTGTTATGTCTGGCCTCCAGATGGTTTTTAAGTTCGCGTCTAAGCTCTATCAAATCCTTTTGTTTATCTGAAGCTTGCGAGAGTTTTGCCATTTGTTCAAGTTTTGCAATTTTCGACAAAAGGGTATCAATTTCTGCTTGGTGCTGCTTTTTGATTCTGGACCCTAACGCTATGAAAAGGCCTCTTATATAAGCTTCCCACACCACTGGATATTTCAGTCCCTCTGTATCATTTAGTAGAAAATATTCTGCCAATTGTTTGGATAGATGCGCTTTTTCTTCCTCTGAATCTAGGAGAGAAATATTTAGCTTCCAGCTCCACTCCCCGGGCCCGTCTCTTTTGATTTTAATATCCGCATGGGTAGGTGCATGATCGGATAATGTAATCGCTTCCATATGCGCCTTTTCGACTTTTGTTAATAGGTTCTGGGATACAAGGATGTAGTCGAGCCTATGATACGAGGAGTGCATTTGAGAAAAGAAGGAGTAGTCTTTTATAGAGGGGTTAAGGGATCGCCACGTGTCCACTAGGCCCATGTCTGCTAAGGTTTTGTTTAGCTTTTGGATTTGTTTTTGAGGGACCCAGGATCTACCTGTTGAGGAATCTAATAAGGGGTTTAGGACTGTGTTTAGGTCTCCCCCTAGAATTATGAATCCTTCTGCAAATTCTCTCAATATATTTAGTTGGTCTATCAGCCAGTTGACTTGGTTGGTGTTTGGTGAGTATATGTTGGCTATTGTTAATTTAACATTATCTACGGTGCCTTTAATAAGCAGTACTCTGCCTAATTCATCTGAGTATTTAGCTTTTAGGTTAAATGCCAAGGATCTGTGAAGGAAGATGGAGACCCCCTTGGAGGCGGAGGTCGGGTGAGAGTTATGGAAATTTTGACTGAATTGTCGCCCTGGTAAGTTAGGGCATTTGTTCGCTTTGTAGTGTGTTTCTTGTAATAAAAGTACCTTAGATTTGTACTTTTTAATTAATTGTGAGACGCTTTATCTTTTCTGTGGTGTATTAAGACCCCGGACATTAAATGATGTGAACCTTACCGCTTCCATGTTGTCTTCGCTGGTGCTGGTCTTGAGATCTTGCTTGGGTAGTTGTTCGGGCGGGTGCAGGAGCGACCGAGACTTGATAGGTTCTGCGACAGAGGGGTCAGTAGGGGTCCGGAATCACTCGAATAACTCTGTCCGTCTGAGAGTTAGGGTCTGGATGTCCGTGTGGAAGAATTTGGCGAAAGGTCAAGTTGGGTAGGCTGTGGAGATTTAGGGGGGGGGGGGGGGGGGGAGAGCGAGAGAAGAAAAAAGGGAGAAAGGGAAAGGGAAAGGGAAAGGGAAAAGGAGAGACAAGTTTAACACTGAGAGACAAACAATTAATGGACCACGTGGTTAATAAGATTGGTTGGTACACGCTGAGTCCAACAAAAAAAAACAAACAAAAAAACAAAACAAAACACAGTCCTCCTTACCGAGGGACGGCTAGTTTCTGTCCCGTATAGAGATCTAACCGTCTGGTCGAGGCGGTTAGGGTGGTAGTTTAATAAACTTTGAACTATAGCTTCGAGTGGGGTTATAAAAAGGGAAAAAATACAAAAGAAAACGTAAAAAAGGGAAAATAAGTAGCCTGGTTGGAGGGGCACGATCGGTCTCCTTCTCTAAGTGGGGATTCAGGTGGTCCATCAGGTGGACGTCTTGACATCTTAATAAAACAAGGGTGGTATGAGGAGGTGTATCCGGAAAGGACTATGTCCTTGTAAAAAGGGTATTTTCAGCATGTTCTGTAATTCAGGTGTCTCCAGAAGTGTTATCCTCTCTGTTTTTCTTTTTTTGCTTGTTTCTGGGGGATTTGGCGTAGTTGACTGTGCGCCAGCGTTCTGGAGCGGGAAGAGGCGGGAGACCCGGGAACTCCGGTAATGGGAGCCAGTTAGGGAGCTCAATAGGGTCTATATCTAGATGTTTCCAGATATTCTGGAGGTCTTCCGGGGTGCGTATATTTAATCCTTTCCCTTTGTAGGTGACGCCCACACCAAACGGGAACAGCCACACATAGCGGATGTTTTTTGCTTTGAGTGCCTCCAGTAAAGGTTTTAGCAATCTTCGCTTCGCCAGGGTTGATGGCGAGAGGTCTTGGAATAGTTGAATCTGGTCACCTTCATATGTTATGTTTCTGGTATTCCTAGCTGCGTTCAATATTGCTGCTGTGTCAGGGAAAGCCAGAAGTCTGCAGATGATATCTCTGGGGGGGGGGGGGGGGGGTCGCTAGTTGCGGGTTGTGGCCTTAGAGCTCTGTGGATCCTCTCTATAATTATTGAGGCAGCTCTGTCCCCTCCTATCAGATCTGCGAAGATCTCTCGGGCGATTTTTTCAAGAGTGTCCTGTGCCCAAGACTCTGGCAGGCCCTTTATACGAATATTTTTGCGCCTGCTCCTATTCTCCATGTCTTCCTGTGTGAGGAGTATTCTGTTAATATGCAGGTGCTGCTCTTTCACTACTGTAGCAAGCTCACTAGAGTGCGTAGTTATAATGGCGGCAGAGCTCTCTAATTCTTCTACGCTCCTCCCCATGCTCCTCACCTCTTCCTTGATTTCTGTAAGTTCGGCCATCACTGGTTTGATTGTTTTCAGCAGTAGGTCTTTCATAAAACCTTTGGAAAGAGGTTCGTCCTCTTCTCCCTCTGAGGAGCTCTCTCTCTCCCTTGCTGAGGATGATGCTGCAGCTGCTGCCGGCGCCATCTTGCCCGCTCCGTGCGGGGAGCGGGAGCTTCGGTCTTTCAGAAACCTCTGCATATCTGTCTGGCTCCGGGCAGGTCGAGGTGTCCCTTTTCCCTGGTGATTTTCCCCATTTTGCTTCAGATTGCCGCTGTTAGGAGCCGGGTTCTGTGCCTTAGTGAGGGAGCGCTGTGTTCATGCAGCCATCACAGTCCGCGGCCAGGCTCCGCCCCCCCCACTGCGTATATTCAATCAATAATATATGTCTTCTGTCCCTGGAGTGTGTCACAGAACTGCAGAGTGTTGCACTGTTATTAACTGCAACAGAGCGGTGATTTCAGAGCCAGGAAATAATTTGGCGCAAGCCTGCTGTAACACTTAGCTGGCTGCGTATGATTTTGGAGAACTACTACCCCCAGCACACACGGACCCAGAACACTGAGCACAGTGACAGGCAGGCCAAATAACTTTTTTTCCAATATTTTTTAGAAAAGGCCCACTGCGTATATTCTTTTTTTTTTTTAAATCCGATTTTTATTGGTATTTAACAATTTTTTAAACAACATTACATAATGCTCTCCACACTTTGTGACACTCTGAGATTCCATCTTAACAAACAATCAGACATGTTATGTAGGAAATATAGGACTATAGCGGCAGCAGTCCGAAATCACTTAATTATAGTCCATCGCAGAGCATCTGTGGAAGTTAAACATTTAAAACAAACCTAGTATTGTGAAGAAAGTAAACCACTAGAGGATAGGGATGGGGGGGGGGGGGGAGGAGAAAGAGGGGAAGATGGGGGGGGGGGAGCGGACTGAGACACTTTTTAGCCTCTGATCAGGAGCAGCGGCAAGATCCACGTCAAAGACCAATGCCCGGGTTTGCCCCCACTCTCTGGAAAACATGTAAGATACGAGGGTCTCTTCCTCTTACTCTCACCTGTCTTTTTCTCAGATATGACTATCAGACTAAACCTGAATCTCTCACTGGAATCGTATCTGCCTCCAAGGGGTCCAGATCTTGTTAAAGCTGTCGTGTGAGCCTTTGCTCCAGCTATACAATTCCTCCAAGTTGTAGATTGCGTCCACTTTCATTCTCCACTGAGAGAGGGTCGGGGGTGTCTTCTGCATCCAAAGCACTGGTATCAGCGCCTTAGCTGCGTCTAACAAAAATGCTATCAGCCTATCTCTCAGTGGGTGGAACGCAGGTGAAGGTTTCCACAGAAATAACATCTCTGCTGTTAATAATAAGCTGGGTTTAATTTGTTGCAAGGCTTTTCCTATTTCTTCCCAATATGTGGAGATGCTTGGGCACTCCCACCAGATATGCCTAAATGACCCTACGCCTATATCGCATCGCCAACACCTATCGTGTGGGGCAAGTTTATAAGCACACAACCACTGCGGGGTCTTATACCAGCGGACTAAGAGCTTATAGTGACTTTCTTGTAACAGAATGCACGGGGACACCCCAAACGCCGTTTGGAGGATTAATTTTGTATCAATGGGGGAAAGGGAGACATTCAATTCTTTCTCCCATGATTTGAGAAAGTTGGGTTTGTAGACTGTAGGGGGTGTTATGATTTTTTTCCGAAGTAGCGTTATCGCTTTTTTGTTAAAGGTGTCTCGGTTAAGAAGTTTTTCGAATGGAGTGTCTGGTCGAGTGGAACTAAATTTTTTCTTAAATTCCTCAATCATATATGTTAGGTGGGCTCTTTGTAAAAAGGATAGCGGGTTCTGGGGTAGTAAGCTTGTTATGATATCATCAGATTTTTTATGTGCTTGAGCTTGTAAATCTTTTATTTTTAATGAGGCCAGGTCTCTCCAAATGAGTCTTGTCATCTCGTCCGTTGGTCTTCCCAGAATCTTATTGAGGAGATTAAGTGGGGTTGCTGGGGATGGTGTGGGTGCTAAGCTTGATCTCAGTTTGTCCCATACTTCCATGGGGCCCCTCAGTAGAGGGCTAAACTTTTTGGATCTATAAATGCCTCTTCTGGGAAACCATAGATCCTCTACTAGTGTGTTTCCGTGTGTTTCTGTTGCTAAGGAATGCAATAGGGTATCTCCAGAGGTAGAAGCTAATTCCCACCAGTAATTCAGTTGGGTAGCCAAGTAATAGTCATGGACACATGGCATCCCGATCCCTCCCTCTTCTTTTCTTCTTACCATACGGCTATATGCTAATCCTGGCCTTCTCTGCCTCCAAACGTATCCTGAGAAGGCTGACCGTATTGTTTTGAAGAAGGCCCGGGGGAGTGCAATCTGAAGCATTCTGAGTTTATACAGAATCGTAGGAAGGACATAAGAGTTTAGCACATTTTTTCTACCGAACCACGATATGAACGGCATGTCATATGTGTGGAGAAGATGCTTGACTTGTGATAGCAGTGGGACATAGTTGTGTTTATATAGATCCTCAGCTTCTTTAGTAATAGTAATCCCTAGATAGTCGACTGACTAGTTGGACCATTTGAAGGGTGAGTCTGTGCTTAGCGTTTTAAATTTGCTTGGGGGGAGAGTGATGTTGAGTATGGTGGACTTTGAAAAATTGATTTTGAAGTTGGAGATTTTTCCGTATTCTTCTAGTAAAGTTAGTAGGTGTGGGATGCTCCTTTCTGGGTCAGAGATGACGAACATCACATCATCTGCAAAGGCCGCTGTATGTATTTCCTTGGAGCTTGTTTTGAGACCTTTTATGTTAGGGTTTAGTCTCACTCCCTGTAGGAGGGGCTCCATCGATAGGACAAAAAGGGTCGGGGAGAGGGAGCATCCCTGGCGGGTGCCATTTCTAATATTAAATGGAGGTGATAGTAGGTTATTTATTTTTATTCTGGCGTATGGTTCTTGATATAGCGAAAAGATCGCTGAAATAAATAGCGGTGGGAGGTTAAAATGAGAGAGTACTTTTTTCATGTAAGTCCAGTTCACCCTATCAAATGCCTTCTCGGCGTCGGTGCTGATCAGAACTAAGGGGATTTTCTGGGTTTGTGCGTATTTCGTTGCGTGGAGAAGTCTATAACAATTGTTTCCACCTTCTCTACCTTTAACGAAGCCTGTTTGTTCGTTATTTATCAAGCAGGGGATCAGATTCTCCAACCTTTTTGCAAGCAATTTCGCCCAGAGTTTAACGTCTACGTTAATCAAGGATATCGGTCTGTAACTACTACAGAGTTCGGGATCCTTGTTTTCTTTGTATATAAGCGTTAAGTGTGCTTCCTGCGCCTGTTTGATAAGCGTATCTCCGGACAACAGTGCGTCAAAAAGGTTTTTTAGTTTTGGCATTAGAATCTCTCTAAAGGTTTTATAATAAGTACCTGGTAGACCGTCCGGCCCAGGACTTTTCCCAGCGGGGCATTGCATTACTATCTCTTCTACTTCTTGCGTGGATATGGGAGCCAGGAGGGATTTAGATGCACTTTCTTCTAGTTTTGGTAAATGGACTGTGTTCAGGAATTTGTCAATATGTTTTTCTATCTCCGAATGGCTTTTAGTAGAGTTTTGTTCTTTAAGGTTATATAGATTTGCATAGTATTGTTGGAAGTTTTCCGCTATTTCGTGAGAAGAAGAGGTCGGTTTGCCTCTGTGGTCTTTAATTGTGGCGATGGCGTTCCTAGACTTTATTTTCTTGATTTGGGATGTGAGAAGCCTGCTTCCTCTGTTGCCGTGTGCATAAGTTATATGTTTAAAATATAGAAGTTTCTTGTTATGTCTGGCCTCCAGATGGTTTTTAAGTTTGCGTCTAAGCTCTATCAAATCCTTTTGTTTATCTGAAGCTTGCGAGAGTTTTGCCATTTGTTCAAGTTTTGCAATTTTCGACAAAAGGGTATCAATTTCTGCTTGGTGCTGCTTTTTGATTCTGGACCCTAACGCTATGAAAAGGCCTCTTATATAAGCTTTGTGCGCTTCCCACACCACTGGATATTTCAGTCCCTCTGTATCATTTAGTAGAAAATATTCCGCCAATTGTTTGGATAGATGCGCTTTTTCTTCCTCTGAATCTAGGAGAGAAATATTTAGCTTCCAGCTCCACTCCCGGGCCCGTCTCTTTTGATTTTAATATCCGCATGGGTAGGTGCATGATCGGATAATGTAATCGCTTCCATATGCGCCTTTTCGACTTTTGTTAATAGGTTCTGGGATACAAGGATGTAGTCGAGCCTATGATACGAGGAGTGCATTTGAGAAAAGAAGGAGTAGTCTTTTAAAGAGGGGTTAAGGGATCGCCACGTGTCCACTAGGCCCATGTCTGCTAAGGTTTTGTTTAGCTTTTGGATTTGTTTTTGAGGGACCCAGGATCTACCTGTTGAGGAATCTAATAAGGGGTTTAGGACTGTGTTTAGGTCTCCCCCTAGAATTATGAATCCTTCTGCAAATTCTCTCAATATATTTAGTTGGTCTATCAGTCAGTTGACTTGGTTGGTGTTTGGTGAGTATATGTTGGCTATTGTTAATTTAACATTATCTACGGTGCCTTTAATAAGCAGTACTCTGCCTAATTCTTCAGAGTATTTAGCTTTTAGGTTAAATGCCAAGGATCTGTGAAGGAAGATGGAGACCCCCTTGGAGGTGGAGGTCGGGTGAGAGTTATGGAAATTTTGACTGAATTGTCGCCCTGGTAAGTTAGGGCATTTGTTCGCTTTGTAGTGTGTTTCTTGTAATAAAAGTACCTTAGATTTGTACTTTTTAATTAATTGTGAGACGCTATATCTTTTCTGTGGTGTATTAAGACCCCGGACATTAAATGATGTGAACTAGAGATGAGCGAACGTATTCGTCCGAGCTTGATATTCGTGCGAATATTAGGGTGTTCGGGATGTTCGTTATTCGTAACGAACACCATGCGGTATTCGGGCTACTTTCACTTCCTTCCCTGAGACGTTAGCGCGCTTTTCTGGCCAATTGAAAGACAGGGAAGGCATTACAACTTCCCCCTGCGACGTTCAAGCCCTATACCACCCCCCTGCTGTGAGTGGCTGGGAAGATCAGATGTCACCCGAATATAAAAGTCGGCCCCTCCCGCGGCTCGCCTCAGATGCCTTGTGAGTTAGATGAGGGACAGTGCTGCTGGTACCGGAGCTGCTGTAGGGAGAGAAATAGCAGTTAGTGTAGGCTTCAAGAACCCCAAAGGTCCTTATTAGGGCCAGTAATACCTGTGTGTTGGCTGCTGTTAGCAGTGACTTTTTTTTTTCTTCTCAAAATCGCCTCTGCAGAGCGTTGCACCCGGCATTAGGGACAGAAGTGTTGGATAGGCAGGGAGAGTGTTAGGAGTGAGTGTAGCCTTCAAGAACCTCAACGGTCCTTTGTAGGGCCATATTTAACCGTGTGCAGTACTGTGCTGGCTGCTGTTAGCTGTGCTGCATATTTTTTTTTTCTCAAAATCGCCTCTGCAGAGCATTGCACCTTCCATTGATACTACAGGGAAAGAATTGTGTAGGCAGGGCCACAACACAGTTATTATTCATTGAATATACGCAGTGGGTCCTTTTGGTGTAAAAAAAAGGGAAAAGAAATCTATTTGTCCTGCCTCTGTCCGTCCTAAGGGCTGTGGACACGTGTGAGCTGCGTGTACAACGTTAAAAAATCAGACGCACCCAGCTACGGTTTACTGCTGGCTTCGCCATTTGCTTTCCTTAATTGGGAAAAAAATACCTGCTCTGCCAGAGTTAATAACTCTGCTACCCTCAAGTTCTGTGACACATTAGCAGGGCCACAGCACAGTTATTAAACTTAGATTATTCATTCACTAGAGGCAGTGGGGCGTTTCGTTTTCAAAAAAGGGAAAAAATTATATTTGGCCTGCAGTCTTGCGCCAATTTATTTCCTGCCTGTGAAATCAAATCAATGGTAATACAGCATGCTGAGGGGTAGGGGTAGGCCTAGAGGACGTGGACGCGGCCGAGGACGCGGAGGGCCAAGTCAGGGTGTGGGCACAGGCCGAACTCCTGTTCTAGGTGTATCGCAGCCGTCTGCTGCGCGATTAGTAGACAGGCACGTTTCTGGCGTCCCGACAGTCATCGCACAATTCATGGGTCCACGCGGGAGACGGTTATTAGAAAATGAGCAGTGTGAGCAGGTCCTGTCGTGGATGGCAGAAAGTGCTTCGAGCAACCTATCGTCCACCCACAGTTCTGCGCCGTCCACTGCTGCAAATCCGAATCCTCTGTCTGCTGCTCCTCCTTCCTCCCAGCCTCCTCACTCCACTACAATGACACATGCTCAGGAGCGGGAACACTCCCAGGAACTGTTCTCGGACCCCTGCTCAGATTGGGCAGCAGTGGTTCCTCTCCCACCAGAGGAGTTTATCGTCACTGATGCCCAACCATTCGAAAGTTCCCGGGGTCCGGGGGAAGAGGCTGGGGACTTCCGCCAACTGTCTCAAGAACTTTCTGTGTGTGAGGAGGACGATGACGATGAGACACAGTTGTCTTGCAGTGAGGTAGTAGTAAGGGCAGTAAGTCCGAGGGAGCAGCGCACAGAGGATTCGGAGGAAGAGCAGCAGGACGATGAGGTGACTGACCCCACCTGGTGTGCAACGCCTACACAGGACAGGTCTTCAGAGGGGGAGGCACGGGCAGCAGCAGGGCAGATTGCAAGAGGCAGTGCGGTGGCCAGGGGTAGAGGCAGGGCCAGACCGAATAATCCACCAACTGTTTCCCAAAGCGCCCCCTCGCGCCATGCCACCCTGCAGAGGCCGAGGTTCTCTAAGGTCTGGCAGTTTTTCACAGAGACACCTGACGACCGACGAACAGTGGTGTGCAACCTTTGTCGCGCAAAGCTCAGCCGGGGAGCCACCACTACCAGCCTCACCACCACCAGCATGCGCAGGCATATGATGGCCAAGCACCCCACAAGGTGGGACGAAGGCCGTTCACCGCCTCCGGTTTGCACCCCTGCCTCTCCCCCTGTGCCCCAACCTGCCACTGAGATCCAACCCCTCTCAGGACACGGGCACTACCGCCTCATGGCCTGCACCCACACCCTCACCTCCGCTGTCCTCGGCCCCATCCACCAGTGTAGTTCAGCGCACCGTCCAGCCGTCGCTTGCGCAACTGTTGGAGCGCAAGCGCAAGTACGCCGCCATGCACCCGCACGCTCAAACGTTAACCGTCCGCATAGCAAAATTCATCAGCCTTGAGATGCTGCCGTATAGGGTTGTGGAAACGGAGTCCTTCAAAGCTATGATGGCGGCGGCGGCCCCACGCTACTCAGTTCCCAGTCGCCACTACTTTTCCCGATGTGCCGTCCCAGCCCTGCACGACCACGTCTCCCGCAACATTGTACGCGCCCTCACCAATGCGGTTAGTGGCAAGGTCCACTTAATTACGGACACGTGGACAAGCACAGGCGGGCAGGGCCACTACATCTCCCTGACGGCACATTGGGTGAATTTAGTGGAGGCTGGGACAGAGTCAGAGGCTGGGACCGCTCACGTCCTACCCACCTCCAGAATTGCTGGCTACAGCTCGGTGGTGGTATCTGCGGAGGTGTATGCTTCCTCCACTAAAGCACCCTCCTCCTCCTCCTCCTCCTCCGCCTCCTCCGCAACCTCTGTCTCGCAATCTAGATGTGTTAGCAGCAGCATGTCGCCAGCAGTCGGTTTCGCGCGGTGTGGCAGCACAGCGGTGGGCAAGCATCAGCAGGCCGTGCTGAAACTACTCAGCTTAGGAGATAAGAGGCACACGGCCCACGAACTGCTGCAGGGTCTGACACAGCAGACCGACCGCTGGCTTGCGCCGCTGAGCCTCCAACCGGGCATGGTCGTGTGTGACAACGGCCGTAACCTGGTGGCGGCTCTGCAGCTCGGCAGCCTCACGCACGTGCCATGCCTGGCCCACGTCTTTAATTTGGTGGTTCAGCGCTTTCTGAAAAGCTACCCACGCTTGTCAGACCTGCTCGTAAAGGCGCGCCGGATCTGCGCACATTTCCGCAAGTCCCACACGGACGCTGCCACCCTGCACACCCTGCAACATCGCTTTAAGCTGCCAGTGCACCGACTGCTGTGCGACGTGCCCATATGGTGGAACTCTACGCTCCACATGTTGGCCAGGCTCTATGAACAGCGTAGAGCTATAGTCGAATACCAACTCCAACATGGGCGGCGCAGTGGGAGTCAGCCTCCTCAATTCTTTTCAGAAGAGTGGGCCTGGTTGGCAGACATCTGCCAGGTCCTTGGTAATTTTGAGGAGTCTACCCAGGTGGTGAGCGGCGATGCTGCAATCATTAGCGTCACCATTCCTCTGCTATGCATCTTGAGAAATTCCCTGCAAAGCATAAAGGCAGCTGCTTTGCGCTCGGAAACGGGGGCGGTGGAAGACAGTATGCCGCTGGATAGTCAGGGCACCCTCCTGTCTATTTCTCAGCGCGTACAGGAGGAGGAGGAGGAGCATGAGGAGGAGGGGGAAGAGACAGCTTGGCCCGCTGCTGACGGTACACCGGCTGATTGCCTGTTATCCTTTCAGCGTGTATGGCCTGAGGAGGAGGAGGAGGAGGAGGAGGAGGAGGAGGAGGAGGATCCTGCAAGTGATCTTCCTAGTGAAGACAGCCATGTGTTGCGTACAGGTACCCTGGCACACATGGCTGACTTCATGTTAGGATGCCTTTCTCGTGACCCTCGCGTTGCACGCATTCTGGCCACAACGGATTACTGGGTGTACACACTGCTCGACCCACGCTATAAGGAGAACCTGCCCACTTTCTGTTACGGCACTCTGCCCCCCGAGCGCCAAGTGGGGTGCCCTGATCTTCCCGCACCCCACTGTCCCTGCCTACTTGCCTCGGCCCTGGCTAACCCCAGGCGACAACTGGACGGCGGTCCCTGCACTGGCTAGGGACCTGGCGGCTGACAAGCAGGAAACTACCTAATGGGGGGAACAGAGTGCCGACAGAGGAGGCAGGTGTAACAGACCAAACAAAACTGACAAGGCTGGAGATGGAACTCACAGGCAAACTGGCAGAGTGCTGGATAGCAACTAGTGCTGACTGGGCCAGACTAGATTAGAGGCAAACCAAACCAACAAAAACAGACTGAGTAAAAGGGGACCAGAGGGAGCTGACCGAACACTAGGGACTGACTGAGGAGAACCGCAGACAGACTGGCTAGGTGCATGCAGAACCAATAACTGGCAATGAGCTCAGTTCACTGCCAGTCTTTTAACCACAAGGTTCTGCCCAGGGGCGGAGAGTGGGAGGAGGCAACTCCACCCACTGCTGTATAAGAAGCACAGAGGAGTGCGGGCGGCACCCTACGGGCGGGCACGCCCACGCCGCCGCCCACTGGCCAACCCAAGCTGCTGGGATGACCTCGACACAGGGCTCCAGGCTGCTGGAGCCGACGCCGGAGCGACGCGTGCCGACCGCGGGACCCCATGCCGCACTGTATTGTAACATTACCCCCTCTCTGACGGGGGACCTCCGGGCCCCCGGAAACTCGACCAGGCTTATCCAGGCAAATGCTGTGAAAACGCTGTACCAACCCGAGAATGTGACCCTCCTGAGCGGACACCATGGACTGATCCTCAGGTCCATGACTTCGGTAGTCTGTGGCTGCCCCATTTCCTTCAGGGCCAACCGTTGACATATCATCATGTTTCAGGTCGTCTTCCGAGTCAATGTCCAACCATTCGCCACTGTCATCTGAGCTATCATACTCCAAAAAACTCTTCCGGGCCCCCAAATATTGTACGGTTCCTGGACCCCGGCAAGAATCCAGGACCTCCTGGGCCTTGTGTTCAACTTCATCACAGACCAGGGTGGGCGGCGGGGGACCGGAGGTGGGCATCACCGAAGAGACAACAGGTTTCGACAAAGACTTATGGCACCCCGTGCGATCCCTCCTTTTGCGATTTCCAGATGACCGGTACCCCTTCTGTTCGACTGAGCAGGGGGGAGGGGGAGCACGATGGCTATGGCAGGACGGCCCCCACTGGGTTAGCTCCCCAGTGGCCCAATCGAATTGGGGGTTGTGCAACGCCAGCCACGGCATCTCTAGTACCATGTCTACCGACATTTTCTCCATCACCAGGAATGATAGACCTTCCGAATGGCGACCCCCCACCATGAGTTGTAACACTGGCGTCCTCCATCGTACCAAGCCCGAAGCAAGAGGAGTAACATCAATGCTAGCAAAACGAATTGGCGTCTTCAGCGCCACAAATTCAGCCCTCAGGGGCTCAACGAGACGCATGCTTATCAGGTTAGCAGCTGCTCCGGAATCAATAAACGCCTGCCCTAGGCGGGAGAAGTTCCGGAATCTAACCTGGCATGGTATCAGAAGTCTAGGACGTACCTGAGGTCCTAGGCGACTCTCCCTGCAGTCGCCTAGGACTGGAAGTCTTTCTGCCGATTCAGACTGTGGGCGCTGAGGCCTCCAGGGGCAAGTTATCACCCGATGTCCAGCTTTCCCGCAGTAGAGACAGAGATTATGTAATAACCGAATCCGGCGTCGCTCCTTGGGGTCCAGCGGGTCCAGTTCCATAGGTTCGGGAACAGAGACTGGTACGGACGGGGAGGGAACAGGACAAATGACCTCCCTGACTCTATGGGTCGGTCTATCTTGCTTCCCAGCCCTGAGCCTCCTATCTGCCTTCACTGCTAACTCCATAGCCTCCTTTAAGGACCCGGGAACGGGATGGGAGATCAACAGTTCTTTGACCGCGTCTGAGAGGCCTTGCATAAAAACGTCTTTCAGGGCACTATCGTTCCATGCAGTATCACCCGCATAGCGTCTGAAATTGGAGCAATAATCCTCCACACAAAGCGACCCCTGATGCAGCGCCAGCAACCGCGCAACCGCCAACCCCACTCGGTCCGGTTCATCGAAGATACCCCCGAGTTCCTGAAAAAAGGAGTCCACCGACTGCAGAGAGGGGGAACCCTCGGGAATGGAAAAGGCCCAAGTCTGGGCAGAGCCCCGCAGCAGGGACATTATAAGCCCGACCCTCTGGACCTCCGAGCCGGAAGAACGGGGACGCATCCGAAAAAACAGGCGACACGCCTGTTGGAAAACGAAAAACTTGTTCCTCTCCCCAGAGAACACCTCGGGAAGAGGGCACTTGGGTTCGGGACAGGTAGAGGCGTTCTGCTCCTGCGACAACGCCCACTGCTCCTGGGCCACCATGCGAGCTGACAAATCTTGGATCACCGGCACCAGGTCTTGCAGCTGGTTTGCAAGGGCGCTGATCGCCGCCATGAAAAGAAAAACAATATTTTAAGGGCCAGTTATTATGTTACGGCACTCTGCCCCCCGAGCGCCAAGTGGGGTGCCCTGATCTTCCCGCACCCCACTGTCCCTGCCTACTTGCCTCGGCCCTGGCTAACCCCAGGCGACAACTGGACGGCGGTCCCTGCACTGGCTAGGGACCTGGCGGCTGACAAGCAGGAAACTACCTAATGGGGGGAACAGAATGCCGACAGAGGAGGCATGTGTAACAGACCAAACAAAACTGACAAGGCTGGAGATGGAACTCACAGGCAAACTGGCAGAGTGCTGGATAGCAACTAGTGCTGACTGGGCCAGACTAGATTAGAGGCAAACCAAAGCAACAAAAACAGACTGAGTAAAAGGGGACCAGAGGGAGCTGACCGAACACTAGGGACTGACTGAGGAGAACCGCAGACAGACTGGCTAGGTGCATGCAGAACCAATAACTGGCAATGAGCTCAGTTCACTGCCAGTCTTTTAACCACAAGGTTCCGCCCAGGGGCGGAGAGTGGGAGGAGGCAACTCCACCCACTGCTGTATAAGAAGCACAGAGGAGTGCGGGCGGCACCCTACGGGCGGGCACGCCCACGCCGCCGCCCACTGGCCAACCCAAGCTGCTGGGATGACCTCGACACAGGGCTCCAGGCTGCTGGAGCCGACGCCGGAGCGACGCGCGCCGACCGCGGGACCCCATGCCGCACTGTATGGTAACACTCTCATTCCCGAAGAGGAATGGGGTTCGAGAGTGTTGCTATACCACAGGACCCTTGCGGACAAGCTGATGGTAAAATTCCCAGCCGACAGCGCTAGTGGCAGAAGGCGCAGTACCGAGGGCAAGGTAGCAGGGGAGGTGCGGAGATCGAGCAGCATGTACATCCCAGGCAGTGTAACAGTCTTTAAGGGCCTGGACAGCTTTATGGCTCCCCACCAAGACTGTGTCACCGCTCCCCAGTCAAGGCTGAGTCGACGGGAGCACTGTAAAAGGATGGTGAGGGAGTACGTAGCCGATCGCACGACCGTCCTCCGTGACGCCTCTGCCACCTACAACTACTGGGTGTCGCAGCTGGACACGTGGCCTGAACTCGCGCTGTATGCCCTGGAGGTGCTTGCTTGTCCTGCGGCTAGCGTCTTGTCGGAGAGGGTGTTTAGTGCGGCTGGGGGAATCATCACAGATAAGCGTACCCGCTTGTCAACCGACAGTGCCGACAGGCTAACACTCATCAAGATGAACAAAGCCTGGATTTCCCCAGACTTCTCTTCTCCACCAGCGGACAGCAGCGATACGTAAGCAATACGTAGGCTGCACCCGCGGATGGAAGCTACGTTCTCTCTCACCATCCAAAACGGGGACATTTCTGCTTCATCAATCTGTGTCTAATATTCCTCCTCCTCCTCCTGCTCCTCCTCCTGAAACCTCACGTAATCACGCTGAACGGGCAATTTTTCTTAGGGCCACAAGGCTCACTCAAATAATTTTTCTGAACAATTTTTAAAAGTTTCAATGCGCTTAAAAGCGTTGGAACTTTAACTTGAACCAATTTTTCGTTACACTGGGCTGCCTCCAGGCCTAGTTACCACTTAAGCCACATTAACCAAAGCGATTAATGGGTTTCACCTGCCCTCTTGGCTGGCCATGGCCAATTTTTTGGATGTACATTAGTACTGTTGATACAGCAATTTTTGTGGGCCCTCGCCTACAGTGTAATCAAATTAATTTTTAGCCCACCTGCATTACAGCTGACGTTACCTCAGCTGTGTTGGGCAATGCAATGGGATATATTTATGTACCGCCGGTGGCTTCCTGGCACCCACCCAGGCAGTGGGTCCACAGGGAATTATAAATGCATCTGTTTCCACTTGTAAAGAACACTTTTAAAGAGGGTCGCTGCCTAGCCGTGCCAACCCTCTGCAGTGTGTGCCTGCGGTTCCTCCTCATGGCAGACGCACTTATAAATAGACATGAGTGTGGCGTGGCATGAGGGCAGCTGAAGGCTGCGCAGGGACAACTTGGTGTGCGCTGTGGACACTGGGTCGTGCATGTAACCCAGGAGAAGTGGCAGCGGAGTGTCATGCAGGCAGTGATTGTGCTTTGTTGGAGGTAGTGTGGTGCTTAGCTAAGGTATCCATTGCTAATGAGGGCTTTTCAGAAGTAAAAGTTGTTGGGAGGGGGTGGGGGGGCCACTCTTGCCGGTATTGTGGCTTAATAGTGGGACCTGTGAACTTGAGATGCAGCCCAACATGTAGCCCCTCGCCTGCCCTATCCGTTGCTGTGTCGTTCCCATCACTTTCTTGAATTGCCCAGATTTTCACACATGAAAACCTTAGCGAGCATCGGCGAAATACAAAAATGCTCCGGTCGCCCATTGACTGCAATGGGGTTCGTTATTCGAAACGAACCCTCGAACATCGCGGGAAGTTCGTTTCGAATAACGAACACCCGAGCATTTTGGTGTTCGCTCATCTCTAATGTGAACCTTACCGCTTCCATGTTGTCATCGCTGGTGCTGGTCTTGAGATCTTGCTTGGGTAGTTGTTCGGGTGGGTGCAGGAGCGACCAAGACTTGATAGGTTTTGCGACAGAGGGGTCAGTAGGGGTCCGGAATCACTCGAATAACTCTGTCCGTCTGAGAGTTAGGGTCTGGATGTCCGTGTGGAAGAATTTGGCGGAAGGTCAAGGCTGTGCAGATTTAGGGGGGGGGGGGGGGGGGTAAGAGCGAGAGAAGAAAAAAGGGAGAAAGGGAAAGGGAAAAGGAGAGACAAGTTTAACACTGAGAGACAAACAATTAATGGACCACGTGGTTAATAAGATTGGTTGGTACACGCTGAGTCCAACAAAAAAAAACAAACAAAAAAACAAAACAAAACACAGTCCTCCTTACCGAGGGACGGCTAGTTTCTGTCCCGTATAGAGATCTAACCGTCTGGTCGAGGCGGTTAGGGTGGTAGTTTAATAAACTTTGAACTATAGCTTCGAGTGGGGTTATAAAAAGGGAAAAAATACAAAAGAAAACGTAAAAAAGGGAAAATAAGTAGCCTGGTCGGAGGGGCACGATCGGTCTCCTTCTCTAAGTGGGGATTCAGGTGGTCCATCAGGTGGACGTCTTGACATCTTAATAAAACAAGGGTGGTATGAGGAGGTGTATCCGGAAAGGACTATGTCCTTGTAAAAAGGGTATTTTCAGCATGTTCTGTAATTCAGGTGTCTCCAGAAGTGTTATCCTCTCTGTTTTTCTTTTTTTGCTTGTTTCTGGGGGATTTGGCGTAGTTGACTGTGCGCCAGTGTTCTGGAGCGGGAAGAGGCGGGAGACCCGGGAACTCCGGTAATGGGAGCCAGTTAGGGAGCTCAATAGGGTCTATATCTAGATGTTTCCAGATATTCTGGAGGTCTTCCGGGTTTGCGTATATTTAATCCTTTCCCTTTGTAGGTGACGCCCACACCAAACGGGAACAGCCACGCATAGCGGATGTTTTTTGCTTTGAGTGCCTCCAGTAAAGGTTTTAGCAATCTTCGCTTCGCCAGGGTTGATGGCGAGAGGTCTTGGAATAGTTGAATCTGTTCGCCTTCATATGTTATGTTTCTGGTATTCCTAGCTGCGTTCAATATTGCTGCTGTGTCAGGGAAAGCCAGAAGTCTGCAGATGATATCTCTGGGGGGGGGGGGGGGGTCGCTAGTTGCGGGTTGTGGCCTTAGAGCTCTGTGGATCCTCTCTATAATTATTGAGGCAGCTCTGTCCCCTCCTATCAGATCTGCGAAGATCTCTCGGGCGATTTTTTCAAGAGTGTCCTGTGCCCAAGACTCTGGCAGGCCCTTTATACGAATATTTTTGCGCCTGCTCCTATTCTCCATGTCTTCCTGTGTGAGGAGTATTCTGTTAATATGCAGGTGCTGCTCTTTCACTACTGTAGCAAGCTCACTAGAGTGCGTAGTTATAATGGCGGCAGAGCTCTCTAATTCTTCTACGCTCCTCCCCATGCTCCTCACCTCTTCCTTGATTTCTGTAAGTTCGGCCATCACTGGTTTGATTGTTTTCAGCAGTAGGTCTTTCATAAAACCTTTGGAAAGAGGTTCGTCCTCTTCTCCCTCTGAGGAGCTCTCTCTCTCCCTTGCTGAGGATGATGCTGCAGCTGCTGCCGGCGCCATCTTGCCCGCTCCGTGCGGGGAGCGGGAGCTCCGGTCTTTCAGAAACCTCTGCATATCTGTCTGGCTCCGGGCAGGTCGAGGTGTCCCCTGCTGTTCTCCTCCCTTTTCCCTGGTGATTTTCCCCATTTTGCTTCAGATTGCCGCTGTTAGGAGCCGGGTTCTGTGCCTTAGTGAGGGAGCGCTGTGTTCATGCAGCCATCACAGTCCGCGGCCAGGCTCCGCCCCCCCCCCCCACTGCGTATATTCAATCAATAATATATGTCTTCTGTCCCTGGAGTGTGTCACAGAACTGCAGAGTGTTGCACTGTTATTAACTGCAACAGAGCGGTGATTTCAGAGCCAGGAAATAATTTGGCGCAAGCCTGCTGTAACACTTAGCTGGCTGCGTATGATTTTGGAGAACTACTACCCCCAGCACACATGGACCCAGAACACTTAGCACAGTGACAGGCAGGCCAAATAAATGTTTTTCCAATATTTTTTAGAAAAGGCCCACTGCGTATATTCAATCAATAATATATGTCTTCTGTCCCTGGAGTGTGTCACAGAACTGCAGAGTGTTGCACTGTTATTAACTGCAACAAAGCGGTGATTTCAGAGCCAGGAAATAATTTGGCGCAAGCCTGCTGTAACACTTAGCTGGCTGCGTATGATTTTGGAGAACTACTACCCCCAGCACACACGGACCTAGAACACTGAGCACAGTGATAGGCAGGCCAAATAGATTTTTTACCCAATATTTTTTAGAAAAGGCCCACTGCGTATATTCAATCAATAATATATGTCTTCTGTCCCTGGAGTATTACTGCAGGGCGCAATGCTCTGCACGGCCGATATACAAAAAAAAAAATTTGCAACACTGCTAAAAGCAGCCTCCACGCTACTGCACACGGTTAGATGTGGCCCTAAGAAGGACCGTTGGGGTTCTTGAAGCCTACAATAACTCCTAACGCTCTCCTTGCCTCCACACTTCTGTCCCTGGAGTATTACTGCAGGGCGCAATGCTCTGCACGGCCGATATACCAAAAAAAAAAAGTGCAACACTGCAAAAAGCAGCTTTCACACTACTGCACACGGTTAGATGTGGCCCTAAGAAGGACCGTTGGGGTTCTTGAAGCCTACACTAACTCCTAACACTCTTCTACAGCAGCTCCAACACTATAGCACTGTCCCTCAGCTATGTCACAACGCATCTGAGGCGAGCCGCGGGAGGGGCCGATTTTTATACTCGGGTGACACCTGATCTCGCCAGCCACTCACCGCAGTGGGGTGATATAGGGCTTGAATGTCGCAGGGGGAAGTTGTAATGCCTTCCCTGTCTTTCAATTGGCCAGAAAAGCGCGCTAACGTCTCAGAGATTAAAGTGAAAGTAACTCGAACATCGCGTGGTACTCGTTACGAGTAACGAGCATCTCGAACACGCTAATACTCGAACGAGTATCAAGCTCGGACGAGTACGTTCGCTCATCTCTAGTCATCACGCATACGCATCATGTGACTGGCGCTACTTGCCAGGTCTATAGTTGTCAAGGGCGTACACTCTGTGAATCTATAATGCCCCCTACTATCAGGTGATCCCGCTACGTTCCTTCCCATACGTGATGACGTCACAGCGCACACGTATCACGTGACTGGCGCTATTAGCCGGGCTCACAGATTTGAGCACACTCTCTAGATAATAATTTCCTTAGTTAAATACCATAGGTCCGTTTTAAACCTTTTCAGAATATTCTTAATGATGATGGTTTATTCCTTTCTACTATAGTTCATTTTGTGTATCATAACTAGAGATGAGCGAACGCGTTCGTCCGAGCTTGATATTCGTGCGAATATTAGGGTGTTCGGGATGTTCGTTATTCGTAACGAACACCATGCGGTGTTCTGGTTACTTTCACTTCCTTCCCTGAGACGTTAGCGCGCTTTTCTGGCCAATTGAAAGACAGGGAAGGCATTACAACTTCCCCCTGCAACGTTTAAGCCCTATACCACCCCCCTGCTGTGAGTGGCTGGCGAGATCAGGTGTTCGCCTAATATAAAAGTCGGCCCCTCCCGCGGCTCGCCTCAGATGCGGTGTGAGTTAGATGAGGGACAGTGCTGTTTATACCGGAGCTGCTGTAGGGAAAGAATTGGTAGTTAGTGTAGGCTTCAAGACCCCCCAAAGGTCCTTATTAGGGCCACTGATAGCTGTGTGTTGGCTGCTGTTAGCAGTGGCATTTTTTTTTTTCTCAAAATCGCCTCTGCAGACCGTTGCACCTGGCATTAGGGACAGAAGTGCTGCATAGGCAGGGAGAGTGTTAGGAGTGAGTGTAGCCTTCAAGAACCTCAACGGTCCTTTCTAGGGCCATATTTATCCGTGTGCAGTACTGTCCAGGCTGCTGTTAGCTGTGCTGCATTTTTTTTGGGCTTCTCAAAATCGCCTCTGCAGAGCATTCCACCCTCCATTGATACTGCAGGGAAAGAATTGTATAGGCAGGGCCACAACACAGTTATTATTCATAGAATATACGCAGTGCTGCCTGTTGGTGGGAAAAAACTGAAAACAAATCTATTTGTCCAGCCTGTGTCCGTCCTAACGCCTGTGGACACGTGTGAGCTGCGTGAAAAACATTGCTAAATCATACGCACCCAGCTATGCTTTACTGCTGGCTTCGCCATTTGCTTTCCTTAATTGGGAAAAAAAATACCTGCTCTGCCAGAGTTATAATAACTCTGCTACCCTCACGTTCTGTGACACATAAGCAGGGACACAGCACAGTTATTAAACTTCTCATGTTCATTGAATATACGCAGTGCTGCCTGTTTGTGGGAAAAAACTGAAAACAAATCTATTTGTCCAGCCTCTGTCCATCCTAACGCCTGTGGACACGTGTGAGCTGCGTGAAAAACATTGCTAAATCATACGCACCCAGCTACGCTTTACTGCTGGCTTCGCCATTTGCTTTCCTTAATTGGGAAAAAAAATACCTGCTCTGCCAGAGTTATAATAACTCTGCTACCCTCACGTTCTGTGACACATAAGCAGGGACACAGCACAGTTATTAAACTTCTCATGTTCATTGAATATACGCAGTGCTGCCTTTTGGTGGGAAAAAACTGAAAACAAATCTATTTGTCCAGCCTCTGTCCGTCCTAACGCCTGTGGACACGTGTGAGCTGCGTGAAAAACATTGCTAAATCATACGCACCCAGCTACGCTTTACTGCTGGCTTCGCCATTTGCTTTCCTTAATTGGGAAAAAAAATACCTGCTCTGCCAGAGTTATAATAACTCTGCTACCCTCACGTTCTGTGACACATAAGCAGGGACACAGCACAGTTATTAAACTTCTCATGTTCATTGAATATACGCAGTGCTGCCTTTTGGTGGGAAAAAACTGAAAACAAATCTATTTGTCCAGCCTCTGTCCGTCTCAACGCCTGTGGACACGTGTGAGCTGCGTGAAAAACATTGCTAAATCATACGCACCCAGCTACGCTTTACTGCTGGCTTCGCCATTTGCTTTCCTTAATTGGGAAAAAAAATACCTGCTCTGCCAGAGTTATAATAACTCTGCTACCCTCACGTTCTGTGACACATAAGCAGGGACACAGCACAGTTATTAAACTTCTCATGTTCATTGAATATACGCAGTGCTGCCTTTTGGTGGGAAAAAACTGAAAACAAATCTATTTGTCCAGCCTCTGTCCGTCCTTACGCCTGTGGACACGTGTGAGCTGCGTGAAAAACATTGCTAAATCATACGCACCCAGCTACGCTTTACTGCTGGCTTCGCCATTTGCTTTCCTTAATTGGGAAAAAAAATACCTGCTCTGCCAGAGTTATAATAACTCTGCTACCCTCACGTTCTGTGACACATAAGCAGGGACACAGCACAGTTATTAAACTTCTCATGTTCATTGAATATACGCAGTGCTGCCTGTTTGTGGCAAAAAACTGAAAACAAATCTATTTGTCCAGCCTCTGTCCGTCCTAACGCCTGTGGACACGTGTGAGCTGCGTGAAAAACATTGCTAAATCATACGCACCCAGCTACGCTTTACTGCTGGCTTCGCCATTTGCTTTCCTTAATTGGGAAAAAAAATACCTGCTCTGCCAGAGTTATAATAACTCTGCTACCCTCACGTTCTGTGACACATAAGCAGGGACACAGCACAGTTATTAAACTTAGATTATTCATTCACTAGAGGCAGTGGGGCCTTTCGTTTTCCCAAAAGGGCAAAAATTATATTTGGCCTGCAGTCTTGCGCCAATTTATTTCCTGCCTGTTAAATCAAATCACTGGTAATACAGCATGCTGAGGGGTAGGGGTAGGCCTAGAGGACGTGGACGCGGCCGAGGACGCGGAGGGCCAAGTCAGGGTGTGGGCACAGCCCGAGCTCCTGATCCCGGTGTGTCGCAGCCGACTGCTGCGCGATTAGGAGAGAGGCACGTTTCTGGCGTCCCCACATTCATCGCCCAATTAATGGGTCCATGCGGGAGACGGTTATTAGAAAATGAGCAGTGTGAGCAGGTCCTGTCCTGGATGGCAGAAAGTGCTTCGAGCAACCTATCGTCAACACGCAGTTCTGCGCCGTCCACTGCTGCAAATCCGAATCCTCTGTCTGCTGCTCCTCCTTCCTCCCAGCCTCCTCACTCCACTACAATGACACCTGCTCAGGAGCGGGAACACTCCCAGGAACTGTTCTCGGGCCCCTGCTCAGATTGGGCAGCAGCGGTTCCTCTCCCACCAGAGGAGTTTATAGTCACTGATGCCCAACCATTCGAAAGTTCCCGGGGTCCGGGGGATGAGGCTGGGGACTTCCGCCAACTGTCTCAACAACTTTCTGTGGGTGAAGAGGACGATGACGATCATACACAGTTGTCTTGCAGTGAGGTAGTAGTAAGGGCAGTAAGTCCGAGGGAGCAGCGCACAGAGGATTCGGAGGAAGAGTAGCAGGACGATGAGGTGACTGACCCCACCTGGTGTGCAACGCTTACTCAGGAGGACAGGTCTTCAGAGGGGGAGTCAAGGGCATCAGCAGGGCAGGTTGCAAGAGGCAGTGCGGTGGCCAGGGCCAGGGGTAGAGGCAGGGCCAGACCGAATAATCCACCAAGTGTTTCCCAAAGCGCCCCCTCGCGCCATGCCACCCTGCAGAGGCCGAGGTGCTCTAAGGTCTGGCAGTTTTTCACAGAGACGCCTGACGACCGACGAACAGTGGTGTGCAACCTTTGTTGCGCAAAGCTCAGCCGGGGAGCCAACACCAACAGCCTCACCACCACCACCATGCGCAGGCATATGATGGCCAAGCACCCCACAAGGTGGGACGAAGGCCGTTCACCGCCTCCGGTTTGCACCCCTGCCTCTCCCCCTGTGCCCCAACCTGCCACTGAGATGCAACCCCCCTCTCAGGACACAGGCACGACCGTCTCCTGGCCTGCACCCACACCCTCACCTCCGCTGTCCTCGGCCCCATCCACCAATGTCTCGCACCGCACAGTCCAGCCGTCGCTAGCGCAACTGTTGGAGCGCAAGCGCAAGTATGCCGCCACGCACCCGCACGCTCAAACGTTAACCGTCCGCATCGCAAAATTCATCAGCCTTGAGATGCTGCCGTATAGGGTTGTGGAAACGGAGTCCTTCAAAAGTATCATGGAGGCGGCGGCCCCGCGCTACTCAGTTCCCAGTCGCCACTACTTTTCCCGATGTGCCGTCCCAGCCCTGCACGACCACGTCTCCCGCAACATTGTACGCGCCCTCACCAACGCGGTTACTGCCACGGTCCACTTAACTACGGACACGTGGACAAGCACAGGCGGGCAGGGCCACTACATCTCCCTGACGGCACATTGGGTGAATTTAGTGGAGGCTGGGACAGAGTCAGAGCCTGGGACCGCTCACGTCCTACCCACCCCCAGAATTGCGGGCCCCAGCTCGGTGGTGGTATCTGCGGAGGTGTATGCTTCCTCCACTAAAGCACCCTCCTCCTCCTCCTCCTCCTCCTCCTCTGTCTCGCAATCAAGATGTGTTAGCAGCAGCATGTCGCCAGCAGTCGGTGTCGCGCGGTGTGGCAGCACAGCGGTGGGCAAGCGTCAGCAGGCCGTGCTGAAACTACTCAGCTTAGGCGATAAGAGGCACACGGCCCACGAACTGCTGCAGGGTCTGACACAGCAGACCGACCGCTGGCTTGCGCCGCTGAGCCTCCAACCGGGCATGGTCGTGTGTGACAACGGCCGTAACCTGGTGGCGGCTCTGCAGCTTGGCAGCCTCACGCACGTGCCATGCCTGGCCCACGTCTTTAATTTGGTGGTTCAGCGGTTTCTGAAAAGCTACCCACGCTTGTCAGACCTGCTCGTAAAGGCGCGCCGGCTCTGCGCACATTTCCGCAAGTCCCACACGGACGCTGCCACCCTGCGCACCCTGCAACATCACTTTAAGCTGCCAGTGCACCGACTGCTGTGCGACGTGCCCACACGGTGGAACTCTACGCTCAACATGTTGGCCAGGCTCTATGAACAACGTAGAGCTATAGTCGAATACCAACTCCAACATGGGCGGCGCAGTGGGAGTCAGCCTCCTCAATTCCTTTCAGAAGAGTGGGCCTGGTTGGCAGACATCTGCCATGTCCTTGGTAATTTTGAGGAGTCTACCCAGGTGGTGAGCGGCGATGCTACAATCATTAGCGTCACCATTCCTCTGCTATGCATCTTGAGAAATTCCCTGCAAACCATAAAGGCAGCTGCTTTGCGCTCGGAAACGGGGGCGGGGGAAGACAGTATGCCGCTGGATAGTCAGGGCACCCTCCTGTCTATTTCTCAGCGCGTACAGGAGGAGGAGGAGGAGCATGAGGAGGATGAGGAGGAGGGGGAAGAGACAGCTTGGCCCGCTGCTGACGGTACACCGGCTGATTGCCTGTCATCCTTTCAGCGTGTATGGCCTGAGGAGGAGGAGGAGGAGGAGGATCCTGAAAGTGATCTTCCTAGTGAGGACAGCCATGTGTTGCGTACTGGTACCCTGGCACACATGGCTGACTTCATGTTAGGATGCCTTTCTCGTGACCCTCGCGTTGCACGCATTCTGGCCACGACGGATTACTGGGTGTACACACTGCTCGATCCACGGTATAAGGAGAACCTGCCCACTCTGATTCCCGAAGAGGAAAGGGGTTCGAGAGTGTTGCTATACCACAGGACCCTTGCGGACAAGCTGATGGTAAAATTCCCAGCCGACAGCGCTGGTGGCAGAAGGCGCAGTTCCGAGGGCCATGTTGCAGGGGATGTGCGTAGATCGAGCAGCATGTACATCCCAGGCAGTGCAACAGTCTTTAAGGGCCTGGCCAGCTTTATGGCTCCCCACCAAGACTGTGTCACCGCTCCCCAGTCACGGCTGAGTCGGCGGGAGCACTGCAAAAGGATGGTGAGGGAGTACGTAGCGGATCGCACGACCATCCTTGGTGATGCCTCTGCCCCCTACAACTACTGGGTGTCGAAGCTGGACACGTGGCCTGAACTAGCCCTGTATGCCCTTGAGGTGCTTGCTTGTCCTGCGGCTAGCGTCTTGTCGGAAAGGGTGTTTAGTGCGGCTGGGGGAATCATCACAGATAAGCGTAGCCGCTTGTCAACCGACAGTGCCGACAGGCTAACACTCATCAAGATGAACAAAGGCTGGATTTCCCCAGACTTCTGTTCTCCACCAGCGTACAGCAGCGATACCTAAGCAATACGTAGGCTGCACCCGCGGATGGAAGCTACGTTCTCTCTCACCATCCAAAACGGGGACATTTCTGCTTCATCAATCTGTGTCTAATATTCCTCCTCCTCCTGCTCCTCCTCCTGAAACCTCACGTAATCACGCTGAACGGGCAATTTTTCTTAGGGCCACAAGGCTCACTCAAATAATTTTTCAGAACAATTTTTATAAGTTTCAATTAGCTTAAAAGCGTTGGAACTTTAACTTGAACCAATTTTTCGTTACACTGGGCTGCCTCCAGGCCTAGTTACCACTTAAGCCACATTAACCAAAGCGATTCACCTGCCATCTTGGTTGGGCATGGCCAATTTTTACTGAGGTACATTAGTACTGTTGGTACACCAATTTTTTGGGGCCCTCACCTACAGTGTAATCATAGTAATTTCTATGTTCTTCGCCTGCACTCATGGTACAGAAAGGTGTGTGGGGTTGGCCTACACTTTAGCTACATAAATGTCACTTGTGCCTTGGCTATACTAAGGCTACTGAAATGGAACTAAGACTGCGCTCCCGCTATACTGCTGCTTCAGAATTGTTACTGGGGCCTGTCTTGAGTGCTACTATTGCTTACATGGAACGAAGACTGCGCTCCCGCTATACTGCTGCTTCAGAATTGTTACTGGGGCCTGTCTTGAGTGCTACTATTGCTTACATGGAACGAAGACTGCGCTCCCGCTATACTGCTGCTTCAGAATTGTTACTGGGGCCTGTCTTGAGTGCTACTATTGCTTACATGGAACGAAGACTGCGCTCCCGCTATACTGCTGCTTCAGAATTGTTACTGGGGCCTGTCTTGAGTGCTACTATTGCTTACATGGAACGAAGACTGCGCTCCCGCTATACTGCTGCTTCAGAATTGTTACTGGGGCTTGTCTTGAGTGCTACTATTGCTTACATGGAACGAAGACTGCGCTCCCGCTATACTGCTGCTTCAGAATTGTTACTGGGGCCTGTCTTGAGTGCTACTATTGCTTACATGGAACGAAGACTGCGCTCCCGCTATACTGCTGCTTCAGAATTGTTACTGGGGCCTGTCTTGAGTGCTACTATTGCTTACATGGAACGAAGACTGCGCTCCCGCTATACTGCTGCTTCAGAATTGTTACTGGGGCCTGTCTTGAGTGCTACTATTGCTTACATGGAACGAAGACTGCGCTCCCGCTATACTGCTGCTTCAGAATTGTTACTGGGGCCTGTCTTGAGTGCTACTATTGCTTACATGGAACGAAGACTGCGCTCCCGCTATACTGCTGCTTCAGAATTGTTACTGGGGCCTGTCTTGAGTGCTACTATTGCTTACATGGAACGGACACGTGGAGAGGACACGTAGTGCCTCAAAAACATCCCCCTCCTCCTCCAACAGGGAAAACATTGTTGGCAAATGCCTTTGCATTGGTTCGTCTGGTGGCAGTCCAAGAATTTCACCTTTACCGACACTACAAGAGAGCCCCCCCACCATCCCCCCGCCACGGCCCACTTAATCCTGGCCACATTCCGAAAACCAACAAAATACAACCGTGGTACTAGGTCCGCAGTCACCACCACATTACCACCAACGCGGTTACTGTTAAGGTGCATATAACCACGGACACGTGGAGAGGACACGTAGTGCCTCAAAAACATCCCCCTCCTCCTCCAACAGGGAAAACATTGTTGGCAAATGCCTTTGCATTGGTTCGTCTGGTGGCAGTCCAAGAATTTCACCTTTACCGACACTACAAGAGAGCCCCCCCACCATCCCCCCGCCACGGCCCACTTAATCCTGGCCACATTCCGAAAACCAACAAAATACAACCGTGGTACTAGGTCCGCAGTCACCACCACATTACCACCAACGCGGTTACTGTTAAGGTGCATATAACCACGGACACGTGGAGAGGACACGTAGTGCCTCAAAAACATCCCCCTCCTCCTCCAACAGGGAAAACATTGTTGGCAAATGCCTTTGCATTGGTTCGTCTGCTGGCAGTCCAAGAATTTCACCTTTACCGACACTACAAGAGAGCCCCCCCACCATCCCCCCGCCACGGCCCACTTAATCCTGGCCACATTCCGAAAACCAACAAAATACAACCGTGGTACTAGGTCCGCAGTCACCACCACATTACCACCAACGCGGTTACTGTTAAGGTGCATATAACCAGTCTGACTGGGGCATGCAGACACCTTGACAGAATGAATAGTGTGTGGCACATAGGTTCCCCATTGCTATGCCCACGTGTGCAGCTCCTGATGGCGGTGGCACAGGATTGTATTTCTCATTGCTTCTGTACAGCATTGTGGGCTATCGCCCCGCCCCTATTAAAGAGGGTCGCTACCTAGCCGTGCCAACCCTGTGCAGTGTGTGCCTGCGGTCCCTCGTCGTGGCAGACGCACTTCTAAATAGACATGAGGGTGGTGTGGCATGAGGGCAGCTGAAGGCTGCGCAGGGACAGTTTGGTGTGCGCTGTGGGGGGGAGGGGGTGCGGTTGGGCAGCATGTAACTCAGGAGAAGTGGCAGTGGAGTGTCATGCAGGCGGTGATTGTGCTTTGTTGGAGGTAGTGTGGTGCTTAGCAAAGGTATGCCATGCTAATGAGGGCTTTTCAGAAGTAAAAGTTGTTGGGGGGGGGGGGCCCACTCTTGCCGCTATTGTGGCTTAATAGTGGGACCTGTGAACTTGAGATGCAGCCCAACATGTAGCCCCTCGCCTGCCCTATCCGTCACTGTGTCATTCCCATCACTTTCCTGAATTGCCCAGATTTTCACACATGAAAACCTTAGCGAGCATCGGTGAAATACAAAAATGTTCTGGTCGCCCATTGACTTCAATGGGGTTCGTTGTTCGAAACGAACCCTCGAGCATCACGGGAAGTTCGTTCCGAATAACGAACACCCGAACATTTTGGTGTTCGCTCATCTCTAATCATAACGTATTGACGTCATAGCGCCGTCACAGTAACCCCTCCCACAATATGGCGACCACCATGAGGACTCTAATGACATCTAATTGTAAGTTATACTTTTTTATCTATATTAACGATTGTTTTTTGTTATTTTGTATGCTTGAAAAAGGCCCTTAGCGGGCAGAAACTCTTGCAATAAACCTCACCTATTAGGTGAAAGAATACAATTTTTTCCTTCATCCCGTGAAGCGCTATTTTGGATAACTTTTTTTATACCTTGGATCTGTATCTACACTGGGGGACCCCAGATATCCGAGCAGCTCTCCGGCCAGGATTGGGAAGAAGGACAAACTATTTATAGGCTATCCAGGATTTGGAGGTACTAGTGAGTCATCCCACGGATCGGGATCCTTACTAAGTGCCAGGTAAGTTCCAAATTTTATATTATCTATTTTCTCAAATTCTATCTAATACTGAAGGAGCGCTATTCTGATCCCAGTACCACTGTTATATGTGAGGATGGGTAATTCAAGTAGCCATAGACGCGGTTCTTCCAAAGCATATATGCATTTATTTAAAGCAGTCCATCTTTACATGGCAAACAGCCATGTTCTACATACAGTCCTTGCTCAACAAACAAAAGAACTGAACTCCGCACTAATTGCCCAGGTGAGCCTTTATAGTAGTGAAAGGCTCCCACAATCCTTTTCAGGAGTCCTATAAAGTCATTCATTTGCTGGTCTGCCTCTATAGTCTCAGAGCAGACACCCCGCTGCAGCTCTACCAGTGCAGACAAAACATAATGCATTTTACTCAAAACATTTCCCTTAGCTGCCGTACATGGTTCCCAGGAAAGAGATAGATCAAGAATTAGGTGGACAGCCTAATGAGAAAAGCAAAGCAATTCCACCGTGGAATTCCGCACCGTGGAATCTCCCGTCCTCACCCGCGGCATGCTCTATTTGCCACGGGTGTACGCGCTGACGGCTTCCATTGCAGTCAATGGAAGCCGTCCGTTCACGCTATCTCCCGCTGCAACACAGCGGAAGATGGCGTGAAAACGTTTTCCCGCCTACCGCCGCCGCGTCATATGACGCGGCCGGCGCGTCACATGAAACGGCCGGCCGCGTCATGTGACCTGGTGGGCGGGGAAGCGTCATGCGGGAGCGAAAACGCCGGATCCGCTGGTAAGTATGGGGTCTCTGGGGGGCGCCGTGACATGCTTCGCCGCGGAATACTCCGCGGCGGAGCCCGTCACGCTCGTGTGCAGCCGGCCTTAGAGACATACTTACAACATACAAATGGCATCCATTAACCCCTTCAGTGGCAGGTTTATTATTACCATGTCATGCCTCACATGGCAGGTTTTTAAATAAGAGTCAACAATACAATTTAACCTCACAAGTATTTATTAAGGAATGCATCAATCACATTGCAACATTTTTTTTGTAATGAAAGAATACATTATAACAATTTTGGAAAATTTCCAAATTTTGGAGTAAGGAGATTTTCCGGGCATGCCACTAAAGGGGTTATTAAGTAGGAGCTTTCCTAAGCAACGGCTTAATGAAAACTGCACGATATCACTGCAGTTAGAAACAAGGATTATCGCTCAAAAAACGGCGTTTGAGCAATAATCCTTGTCTAAATGGGCCTTTACAGGTACAAGATGCTTCTGATCTGCATTACAATTTATCTCCTAGTTTATACGCTATTAGCCATACCCGGCTACACGTTGCTGTGGCTCAGTCTGGTTAAATGGAAAAGAAAGAAAAGATAGTGCAGGTTTCTAATATGCTTAATTTCACAATGCTAGTGGGTATACAATGTTTTTTGTTCCATTGTCTGTGCAGATATAGAGATTGTCTGTCTGGTTTTCCGACTCTAGGACACGTAACATATAATTTTCCATGTGAGAAGCAATCAGTGTCTAGATCTAAACCGCACAACCGCCATCTTCTGCTGATCTTCTGTATAAAGGATATCTATTGTTTCTTGTAACTGTGTTGGATAATAATGCTCGAGGATGTCGCGTAGAGCACTTTCCGTCTATCATGCATGGTGAATTTGGATTCAGTGTACCGCAGGTCCATGTATCATATTTCTCATCACAACTTCATTCAAATCCTTACTGACGTCAGCATCAGGTGTTTCAGTGCATATTACATCATCGATTTCGTTTGAAGTGATTTTGTTAGAGCCAGATTAGTATATGAGCGTGTGGCAATCCTCTCTTTTTCCATTCCACTGAGTACATCCAACAGCGCACAGACCCAAACAATTAATGTTTTACCATGAAATCCATGAGCAATTTCAGCTTCTATCTGAAAACACGTGCTGTGATGTCATGCCTATCCACAGCCTATCCACGCCCAGAAGGTAAGAGCTGTTGTACACTACCGTTCAAAAGTTTGGGGTCACCCAAACAATTTTGTGTTTTCCATGAAAAGTCACACTTATTCACCACCATGCGTTGTGAAATGAATAGAAAATAGAGTCAAGACATTGACAAGGTTAGAAATAATGATTTGTATTTGAAATAACATTGTTTTTACATCAAACTTTGCTTTCGTCAAAGAATCCTCCTTTTGCAGCAATTACAGCATTGCACACCTTTGACATTCTAGCTGTTAATTTGTTGAGGTAAGCTTGTGAAATTGCACCCCACGCTTCTAGAAGCATCTCCCACAAGTTGGATTGGTTGGATGGGCACTTCTGGCGTACCATACGGTCAAGCTGCTCCCACAACAGCTCAATGGGGTTCAGATCTGGTGACTGCGCTGGCCACTCCATTACCGATAGAATACCAGCTGCCTGCTTCTGCTGTAAATAGTTCTTGCACAATTTGGAGGTGTGTTTAGGGTCATTGTCCTGTTGTAGGATGAAATTGGTTCCAATCAAGCGCTGTCCACTGGGTATGGCATGGCGTTGCAAAATGGAGTGATAGCCTTCCTTATTCAGAATCCCTTTTACCCTGTACAAATCTCCCACCTTACCAGCACCAAAGCAACCCCAGACCATCACATTACCTCCACCATGCTTAACAGATGGCGTCAGGCATTCTTCCAGCATCTTTTCATTTGTTCTGCGTCTCACAAACGTTCTTCTTTGTGATCCAAACACCTCAAACTTGGATTCATCCGTCCACAACACTTTTTTCCAGTCTTCCTCTGTCCAATGTCTGTGTTCTTTTGCCCATCTTAATCTTTTTCTTTTATTGGCCAGTCTCAGATATGGCTTTTTCTTTGCCACTCTGCCCTGAAGTCCAAAATCCCGCAGCCGCCTCTTCACTGTAGATGTTGACACTGGTGTTTTGTGGGTACTATTTAATGAAGATGCCAGTTGGGTACCTGTGAGGCGTCTGTTTCTCAAACTAGAGACTCTAATGTGCTTATCTTCTTGCTTAGTTGTGCAATGCGGCCTCCCACTTCTTTTTCTACTCTGGTTAGAGCCTGTTTGTGCTGTCCTCTGAAGGGAGTAGTACACACCGTTGTAGGAAATCTTCAATTTCTTAGCAATTTCTCGCATGGAATAGCCTTCATTTCTAAGAACAAGAATAGACTGTCGAGTTTCAGATGAAAGTTCTCTTTTTCTGGCCATTTTGAGCGTTTAATTGACCCCACAAATGTGATGCTCCAGAAACTCAATCTGCTCACAGGAAGGTCAGTTTTGTAGCTTCTGTAACGAGCTAGACTGTTTTCAGATGTGTGAACATGATTGCACAAGGGTTTTCTAATCATCAATTAGCCTTCTGAGCCAATGAGCAAACACATTGTACCATTAGAACACTGGAGTGATAGTTGCTGGAAATGGGCCTCTATTCACCTTTGTAGATTTTGCACAAAAAACCAGGCATTTGCAGCTAGAATAGTCATTTACCACATTAGCAATGTATAGAGTGCATTTGTTTAAAGTTAGGACTAGTTTAAAGTTATCTTCATTGAAAAGTACAGTGCTTTTCCTTCAAAAATAAGGACATTTCAATGTGACCCCAAACTTTTGAATGGTAGTGTATATCGTCCCAAGCTGGATTGCATGTGAATGTAATCAATAGGTCTGGATGCCCGTAGTGACGAACATACACAATTGCAGCTTGAGCATACTCATGCATATGACGTGGACTGCCTGTATATGAAGATGGCAACATCGTTAGTCTTCCAACGTTAGTTGTATTACCGTCATTTACAACTGCATCTCGCAAATGAACGTATTCTTCAGAGCGAAGCTTGGTCTGACTCAAACGGATGAATATTAAACATTCTGTTCTCGATTTTTTGCATACATATACGATGTATTGGTGAGACAATTATCGGCATTTCAAAATGAGATTGCCTTCATTCTCTTGAATCATTAATAGGTATTAATAATAGTTCATTGCACTGCATTTCATATTTGTTTTCTCACCACTGACTGGATTTATCTTAACTAGAGATGAGCGAGCACCAAAATGCTCGGGTGCTCGTTACTCGGGACGAACTTTTCGCGATGCTCGAGGGTTCGTTTCGAGTAACAAACCCCATTGAAGTCAATGGGCGACCCGAGCATTTTTGTATTTCGCCGATGCTCGCTAAGGTTTCCTTGTGTGAAAATCTGGGCAATTCAAGAAAGTGATGGGAACGACACAGCAACGGATAGGGAAGGCGAGGGGCTACATGTTGGGCTGCATCTCAAGTTCACAGGTCCCACTATTAAGCCACAATAGCGGCAAGAGTGGGCCCCCCCCCTCCCAAAAACTTTTACTTCTGAAAAGCCCTCATTAGCATGGCATACCTTTGCTAAGCACCACACTACCTCCAACAAAGCACAATCACTGCCTGCATGACACTCCACTGCCACTTCTCCTGGGTTACATGCTGCCCAACCGCCCCCCTCCCCCCCACAGCGCACACTAAAGTGTCCCTGCGCAGCCTTCAGCTGCCCTCATGCCACACCACCCTCATGTCTATTTAGAAGTGCATCTGCCATGAGGAGGAACCGCAGGCACACACTGCAGAGGGTTGGCACGGCTAGGCAGCGACCCTCTTTAAAAGGGGCGGGGCTATAGCCCACAATGCTGTACAGAAGCAATGAGAAATAGAATCCTGTGCCACCGCCATCAGGAGCTGCACACGTGGGCATAGCAATGGGGAACCTATGTGCCACACACTATTCATTCTGTCAAGGTGTCTCTGCATGACCCAGTCAGACCGGGCTTTTTAATTCATAGACACAGGCATGTCCAACTCCCTATTGTGAAGTCCCTGTCGACCGACAGCATGGGTGGCTCCCTAGAACCCACCGGCGATACACAAAAATATCCCATTGCATTGCCCAACACAGCTGAGGTAGTAATGTCGTGCTTAATGCAGGTGGGCTTCGGCCCACACTGCATGCCCCAGTCAGACTGGGGTTCTTTACAAGTGGACACATGTAGGTTAAACTCCGTGTGCACCTACAGCATGGGTGGCTCCCTGGAACCCACCGGCGATACACAAAAATATCCCATTGCATTGCCCAATACAGCTGAGGTAGTAATGTCGTGCTTAATGCAGGTGGGCTTCGGCCCACACTGCATGCCCCAGTCAGACTGGGGTTCTTTACAAGTGGAAACGGATGCATTTATAATTCCCTGTGGACCCATAGCATGGGTGGGTGCCAGGAAGCCACCGGCGGTACATAGAAATATCCCATTGCATTGCCCAACAGAGCTGAGGTAGTAATGTCGTGCTTAATGCAGGTGGGCTTCGGCCCACACTGCATGCCCCAGTCAGACTGGGGTTCTTTACAAGTGGACACATGTAGGTTAAACTCCGTGTGCACCTACAGCATGGGTGGCTCCCTGGAACCCACCGGCGATCCACAAAAATATCCCATTGCATTGCCCAACACAGCTGAGGTAGTAATGTCGTGCTTAATGCAGGTGGGCTTCGGCCCACACTGCATGCCCCAGTCAGACTGGGGTTCTTTACAAGTGGAAACAGATGCATTTATAATTCCCTGTGGACCCACAGCATGGGTGGGTGCCAGGAAGCCACCGGCAGTACATAGAAATATCCCATTGCATTGCCCAACACAGCTGAGGTAGTAATGTCATGCTTAATGCAGGTGGGCTCCGGCCAACACTGCATGCCCCAGTCAGACTGGTAATATGTACCTTAACAGTAACCACGTTGGTGGTAATGTGGTGGTGACTGCGGACCTAGTAGCTCGGTTTTATTTGGTTGGTTTTCGGAATGTGGCCAGGATTAAGTGGGCCGTGGCGGGGGATGTTTTGGAGGCACTACGTGTCCTCTCCACGTGTCCGTGGTTATATGCACCTTAATAGTAACAGCGTTGGTGGGAAATGGCCTCGCCACCATCATGTCTTTGGGAAGCCTCTGTTTCCACACGCCAGAGACATACCATTAGCAGCGGTATAGGCAGAGCCCAGAATTAGTAACATTTCAGCCGTAGCATTAGCGACAGGCCCCACTAACATATCACTAGCAGCATTATAGGGGGAGCACAGTCTTAGTTCCATTTCAGTAATAGTAGCAGCCTACACAGGCCCCAGTAACAATTCCGAAGCAGCAGTATAGTGGGAGCGCAGTCTTCGTTCCATTTCAGTAATAGTAGCAGCCTACACAGGCCCCAGGAACAATTCCGAAGCAGCAGTATAGGAGGAGCATAGTCTTAGTTCCATTTAAGTCATTGTAGCAGCCTACACAGGCCCCAGGAACAATTCCGAAGCAGCAGTATAGGAGGAGCATAGTCTTAGTTCCATTTAAGTCATTGTAGCAGCCTACAAAGGCCCCAGGAACAATTCCGAAGCAGCAGTATAGGAGGAGCATAGTCTTAGTTCCATTTAAGTCATTGTAGCAGCCTACACAGGCCCCACGAACAATTCTGAAGCAGCAGTATAGTGGGAGCGCAGTCTTAGTTCCATTTCAGTAGCTGCAGTATAGCCAAGGCCCAAGTTACATTTATGTAGCTAAAGTGTAGGCCAACCCCACACACACTTCTGTACCATGAGTGCAGGCGAAGAACATACAAATTGCTATGATTACACTGTAGGTGAGGGCCCCAAAACATTGGTGTACCAACAGTACTAATGTACCTCAGTAAAAATTGGCCATGCCCAACCAAGATGGCAGGTGAAGCCCATTAATCGCTTTGGTTAATGTGGCTTAAGTGGTAACTAGGCCTGGAGGCAGCCCAGTTTAACTAAAAATTGGTTCAAGTTAAAGTTTCAACGCTTTTAAGAGCATTGAAACATATAAAAATTGTTTAGACAAATTAGATGAGTGAGCCTTGTGGCCCTAAGAAAAATTGCCCGTTCAGCGTGATTACGTGAGGTTTCAGGAGGAGGAGCAGGAGGAGGAGGAGGAATATTAGACACAGATTGAAGAAGCAGAAATGTCCCCGTTTTGGATGGTGAGAGAGAACGTAGCTTCCATCCGCAGGTGCAGCCTACGTATTGCTTACGTATCGCTGCTGTCCGCTGGTGGAGAAGAGAAGTCTGGGGAAATCCAGGCTTTGTTCATCTTGATGAGTGTTAGCCTGTCGGCACTGTCGGTTGACAGGCGGGTACGCTTATCTGTGATGATTCCCCCAGCCGCACTAAACACCCTTTCCGACAAGACGCTTGCCGCAGGACAAGCAAGCACCTCCAGGGCATACAGCGCTAGTTCAGGCCACGTGTCCAGCTTCAACACCCAGTAGTTGTAGGTGGCAGAGGCGTCACGGAGGACGGTCGTGTGATCGGCTACGTACTCCCTCACCATCCTTTTACAGTGCTCCCGCCGACTCAGCCTTGACTGGGGAGCGGTGACACAGTCTTGCTGGGGAGCCATAAAGCTGTCCAGGCCCTTAAAGACTGTTGCACTGCCTGGGCTGTACATGCTGCTCGATCTCTGCACCTCCCCTGCTACCTGGCCCTCGGAACTGCGCCTTCTGCCACTAGCGCTGTCGGATGGGAATTTTACCATCAGCTTGTCCGCCAGGGTCCTGTGGTATAGCAACACTCTCGAACCCCTTTCCTCTTCGGGAATGAGAGTGGGAAGGTTCTCCTTATAGCGTGGGTCGAGCAGTGTGTACACCCAGTAATCCGTAGTGGCCAGAATGCGTGTAACGCGAGGGTCACGAAAAAGGCATCCTAACATGAAGTCAGCCATGTGTGCCAGGGTACCTGTACGCAACACATGGCTGTCCGCACTAGGAAGATCACTTTCAGGATCCTCCTCCTCCTCCTCAGGCCATACACGCTGAAATGATGACAGGCAAGCAGCATGGGTACCGTCAGCAGTGGGCCAAGCTGTCTCTTCCCCCTCCTCCTCATGCTCCTCCTCCTCCTCCTGAACGCGCTGAGATATAGACAGGAGGGTGCTCTGACTATCCAGCGACATACTGTCTTCCCCCGGCTCTGTTTCCGAGCGCAAAGCGGCTGCCTTTATGGTTTGCAGGGAACTTCTCAAGATGCATAGCAGAGGAATGGTGACGCTAATGATTGCAGCATCGCCGCTCACCACCTGGGTAGACTGCTCAAAGTTTCGAAGGACCTGGCAGATGTCTGCCAACCAGGCCCACTCTTCTGAAAAGAATTGAGGAGGCTGACTCCCACTGCGCCGCCCATGTTGGAGTTGGTATTCCACTATAGCTCTACGCTGCTCATAGAGCCTAGCCAACATGTGGAGCGTAGAGTTTCACCGTGTGGGCACGTCGCACAGCAGTCGGTGCACTGGCAGATTAAACCGATGTTGCAGGGTGCGCAGGGTGGCAGCGTCCGTGTGGGACTTGCGGAAATGTGCGCAGAGCTGGCGCACCTTTACGAGCAGGTCTGACAAGCCTGAACCACCAAATTAAAGACGTGGGCCAGGCATGGCACGTGCGTGAGGCTGCCGAGCTGCAGAGCCGCCACCAGGTTACGGCCGTTGTCACACACGACCATGCCCGGTTGGAGGCTCAGCGGCGCAAGCCAACGGTCGGTCTGCTCTGTCAGACCCTGTAGCAGTTCGTGGGCCGTGTGCCTCTTATCTCCTAAGCTGAGTAGTTTCAGCACGGCCTGCTGACGCTTGCCCACCGCTGTGCTGCGACGCCGCGTGACACCGACTGCTGGCGACGTCCTGCTGCTGCTGACACATCTAGATTGCGAGACAGAGGTTGAGGAGGAGGAGGAGGAGGAGGGTGCTTTAGTGGAGGAAGCATACACCGCCGAACATACCACCACCGAGCTGGGGCCCGCAATTCTGCGGGTGGGTAGGACGTGAGCGGTCCCAGGCTCTGACTCTGTCCCAGCCTCCACTAAATTCACCCAATGTGCCGTCAGGGAGATGTAGTGGCCCTGCCCGCCTGTGCTTGTCCACGTGTCCGTAGTTAAGTGGACCTTGACACTAACTGCATTGGTGAGGGCGCGTACAATGTTGCGGGAGACGTGGTCGTGCAGGGCTGGGACGGCACATCGGGAAAAGTAGTGGCGACTGGGAACTGAGTAGCGCGGGGCCGCCGCCGCCATCATAGTTTGAAAGCCTCCGTTTCCACAACCCTATACGGCAGCATCTCAAGGCTGATAAATTTGGCTATGTGGACGGTTAACGATTGAGCGTGCGGGTGCGTGGCGGCGTACTTGCGCTTGCGCTCCAACACTTGCGCTAGAGACGGCTGGACTGTGCGGTGCGAGACATTGGTGGATGGGGCTGAGGACAGCGGAGGTGAGGGTGTGGGTGCAGGCCAGGAGATGGTCGTGCCTGTGTCCTGAGAGGGGGGTTGGATCTCAGTGGCAGGTTGGGGCACAGGGGGAGAGGCAGCGGTGCAAACCGGAGGCGGTGAACGGCCTTCGTCCCACCTTGTGGGGTGCTTGGCCATCATATGTCTGCGCATGCTGGTGGTGGTGAGGCTGTTGGTGGTGGCTCCCCGGCTCTGCAGGGTGGCATGGCGCGAGGGTGCGCTTTGGGAAACAGTTGGTGGATTATTCGGTCTGGCCCTGCCTCTACCCCTGGACACCGCACTGCCTCTTGCAACCTGCCCTGCTGCTGCCCTTGCCTCCCCCTCTGAAGACCTGTCCTGAGTAGGCGTTGCACACCAGGTGGGGTCAGTCACCTCATCCTCCTGCTGCTCTTCCTCGGAATCCTCTGTGCGCTCCTCCCTCGCACTTACTGCCCTTACTACTACCTCACTGCAAGACAACTGTGTCTCATCGTCATCGTCCTCCTCACCCACTGAAAGGTCTTGAGACAGTTGCCGGAAGTCCCCAGCCTCATCCCCCGGACCCCGGGAACTTTCCAATGGTTGTGCATCAGTGACGATAAACTCCTCTGGTGGGAGAGGAACCACTGCTGCCCAATCTGAGCAGGGGCCCGAGAACAGTTCCTGGGAGTGTTCCCGCTCCTGAGCATGTGTCATTGTAGTGGAGTGAGGAGGCTGGGAGGAAGGAGGAGCAGCAGACAGAGGATTCGGATTTGCAGCACTGGACGGCGCAGAACTCTGGGTGGATGATAGCTTGCTCGAAGCACTTTCTGCCATCCACGACAGGACCTGCTCACACTGCTCATTTTCTAATAAAGGTCTCCCGCGTGGACCCATTAATTGTGCGATGCATGTGGGGACGCCAGAAA